>NC_089219.1:56267304-56575527 GCF_963924675.1 Phocoena phocoena | reverse complement strand
GAAAGTAATAAATGGCAGCTATTTTCCTGATTCATAAAACAATTGAAATATCAACGATACAGCAAAGTTAATTTGCAAATGCAATGCTTATTTAAAGGATACATGATTATAAGGTAGATACTTGGAGAGCCCTTTCTAGTTAATGACGTGAATTTACCACAAGCTAGCCTACTATCAAGGAAGCTATATTATACTTCACACATCACGTCCCAGATGTGTAAACTGGTATAGAAGACATTTGCAACATAACCTATGTTACATAAATATCTCCTCCACATCATCTATAAATACCATTCTCAAGACCTCCCCATGCCTGTTATGGCTGAAATAAAATTACATCTGCTTCACTCAGTAGCTATAGACTAATGTACAGGATAAAGCCAGTATATTAATCTGACCCAAAAAATCTTGCTTCTGTAATCTTCCTTACCATAAATAAAACCCCATTGTAATGATCAGCACTTTTATGTATAATTGCTAATGACTTTGGGCAATTCTATCATGGATCCTGCTTGGCAATAAATAGATTACCTGGTTGAAGTCAGATACACTCTGTGTTTTGAGCAAGGAATCAATGAAGAAGGTAAAGTGACCTTGGAAAATCTCCCTCACCTTCTCTTATTTCATTCAAATGTTTTCAGAGGCATTCATGCATATCAAATAACCATAAAAAATTTCTGGATAAATAATACTAATATTGAAAACAGTTTGAAAATCCTTGGAGCAATGAGATGACCTATACTTGGTGTAGAAATGTTTATCAGGTTCAAGTTAAACAAATTCTTCAGCCAATAAAACTCATGTAGGAAAAAGTCTTCCAAAGGGAACATCTTTAATGTGAATTCCATGTTCATAACTTTCATTTTTCTTTACCCTTATTTTAATGACTGATCTTAGATTTACTATGGTTTGAAATGGAGTCTCAGAAACAGATCACAAATTTTAGCATTGATCCTATAGGAGATAAGGGTTCTACTCACAAAGGCACTCCTGTGACCATCATCTAGAAATGAATTAAGTCAGTGGCTTTCAAATTTTTCTCAGATCCTAACAATTCTTCAGAGTTGTCTCAGAGCTGGAGGAGGGCCACGGCAGGCTAGGAATTACCTGGATGAGTACAGCAAGTTCCATCCCAGTCTCATCCATTTTATATGTTAGTGTTCAGTACAACATGTCACTTGATGAAAAAAAAAAAAGTCTGAAGCTTTAAAAAAAATTGTTTTTAAATCACTGAATGAGGATCTCTGCAAAGCAGAGGTGAGTGGGTTGTCAGTTGTATGATCCCAAAGCTTCACATACTTTTTATTCTCTCTGCAATCCTATTTTTCCTGTTCTGCCTCTTTGTTTCTTCCCCTTCTCTTTCCTCTTTCTCCTTCTTCTCCCCTTCCTTCTACTTCTTCTCTATCATAATAAATATTCATTCTGTACTTAAAGACAGAAGAGAATGTTGAGGGTGGAGAGAGTCAGTTATGGGAGGTTTCTAGGAGAAGCACAGTAAACAAGGGTGATTGTGATGCAGATTTAAGTTGTAGCCTTCTTCATGATAAGATTTTCTAGAGATTTTGTCATCTTCCTCTTCCAGGTACAGAGAGGGAGACACACTTAAGTGGAGGTTTCCTTTACAGATGTGTTTCTTAAAAAAGGGCAACTTCTAGTTGGTTTTCAGAGCCCTTCCCATGTCTGCTGTTTCTCAAAAAATAACCACACTAAAACAATGAATATGCCAAAGACACATATTTTAGGGTGGCAAACTCTACTCCCCTACTCTCCCATGTATAAATGTTACTAAACTTTTGTTTTTCTCCTGTTTGTCTCACGTCAATTTAATCCTTAGACAAGCCAGAACCTAGGAGGACAGAGGAAAATTTTTCTCCCTGACAATTTTATTATCCAGAAATAATCACTAAATAATTTGCCTATTTCTTTCTAGACTTCATAAGGCCTAATTGCTTTTCAGAATAGAAGTTCATTATGAATATTTCCCCATGTCATTATTCTTCCACAGCACATTTTTAATAGCTACATAACATCCCATGTTAATTTATAAATAGCATGCTGTTCATACATTTTTAGCACATTTTAATTATTTCCTTTGAATGATTTCCTAGAATTAGAATTGCCAAGTTAAGGAGTATATCCATTTTAAGGCTTTCGATGTATACGTACAGTCAAGGTGTTACCGAATTCGTGTAACAAGTGTTGGTTGGAAAGGAAAGGTTTCTTTGTTGTTCAGGAGGCCAGAAACCTGGGGAGAAAATGGACTCATGTCCAGGAACCAACTCCAAAGAGTCTACTTGATCATGAAAGCTTTTAAAGGGAGAAAGGGGAAGTTGATCGCAGTTAATCATTTGGGGAGGGGGTCAGAGTCTTCATTGTCTTCCCACCCTGTGTAGACTTTCTTCTGTTTGGCTGGTGGTGAGGTAAGAGTGCGGTGCTCCAGAACTCTTGTGCTCCTCTACCTCGGTGGGGGACTTAGTTCCACTCAAAGGTATTGTTATGTGTATCCCTTGAGGAGAAACCAGGACCCTGCTTTATCACTGCGTTATTGTTTCTTGATTGTTCCTCCTTTGTTTCTGCATTCCCTCACCTTTCTGATTAGCCACTATTTGAATCGGCCCTTTGGAACTCAGGGAAGGTCTAGGAGGTGGAAGCTTTTTTCTGGCAAACAGGAAGTGGGAGACCCAGAAAGGATTTGTACCCAGGAGGGCCCCTGCGAGGGTCCTGCTTGGTTTCAAAGATACTCTTCAGAAAGTTTGTATTATAAATAGGGAACTCACTGGGTGTCATTTTTCGTCACAATAATGTAGACACTTGCTGGAGGTTATGCATCTGTCCAAGAGTAAGGACAATTTGTGGGTGAAACCTGAATGCATACCTAACTGGGGACACAGCAAAATTTATCCCATGTCTAGAGGAAAAGATAAAAGCCAAGAGGTGAGGAAAATGACACAAATGTTCGGTGGCATTTCTGGTCATGTATTTCTTTCATAAAACGACATTCCTTGTATTTGGTCAATTAATTTGTATCACCTCTAGTCCATTCCCATTAGTGACTACAATACTTTCTGCCTATTCCTGTTCACTTGTCACTTCACTGGGAGTGTGTGTATGAAAGTGAATTTCCACCTTTGCTGTTAGATAGCTCTTGGTGAAACCAAGCAGGACACTGTCTTTGAGTCCTTCTGCAGGAACTAAGGCCCAACCAGGTGGATGATGGTGACTTCAGGCTGAACACAAGAGTCCTGGACCACCACCCTGTTACCTCACCACCAACCAATCAGAAGAAAGTTTGCACATGATGGAAGATAACGAAGACTCTGACCCCACTCCCCAAATGATTCTCCCTTTAAAAACTTTCATGGTCAAGCAGAATCTTGGGAGTTGGTTCCTGGACATGAGTCCACCTTCTCCCCAGGTTTCTGGGCTGCAGAACAAAGCAAACTTTCCTTTCCAACTAACGCTTGGCTCTCAAGTATTGGCTTTCAAACAGCAAGCTGCCGAACCTGAGCTCAGTAACATCGGAAGGGTCCGTTTAAACTTTTCAATAAAAAGCACTTTTGTGGTGCACGGTAAATATTCAGTGAGACCATGCTGGAGGTTGGAAGGGTGCGAAGGATCTAATATTTGTTAAGCATCTACTACGGCCCAGCAATTTGCCTACATATATTATTTAATCCCTCAGTTACTGTCTAGGTAGTTATTATAGTCATTGCTATTTTTAAAGGATGTAATTGGAACTCAAGAAGATTAAGTGACCTATGTGACCCTGCTGCAGATAACTTGCAAAGCAGGGGCTCCACCCACAACCTGCTGAATTCCAAGCTCCCTCCTGCTCCCACCACCTCCTTGAAACGGAGGCGCCCACAAATGCGAACTCCACACAGGCATATTCTAGCAGCCTCTCCAGTCTTTTTCCATTGCTCCTTTGGGTACCATCTGGATTGATGTGCTAAGCACTTAAATTAAAGTATAAAGGGCAGGGGCTTCCCTGGTGGCGCAGTGGTTGGGAATCCACCTGCCAATGCAGGGGACACGGACTCTAGCCCTGGTCTGCGACGATCTCACATGCCGGGGAGCACCGAAGCCCATGCGCCACAAGTACTGAGCCTGCACTCTAGAGCCTGCATGCCACAACTGCTGAGCCCGCATGCCACAACTACTGAAGTCCACATGCCACAACTACTGAGCCTGTGTGCCTAGAGCCCATGCTCTGCAATGAGAAAAGCCGCTGCAATGAGAAACCCGAGCACCGCAACGAAGAGTAGCCCCTGCTTGCCGCAACTAGAGAAACCCTGCGCATAGCCAACGAAGACGCAACGCAGCCAAAAATTAATTAATTAATTAATTAAAATAAATAAGTAAATAAAGGGCTGAGGAAGGAGTGGTTTGGTGCCTTGGGAAAGACAGGAGACATGAGCAGCAAAGAACCTGGCACAGAGTAGGTGTTTGGCTACTATTTGTTTGTTAAATGAGACATTTAAAAGTACAGGCTGTTTTCAGATGCCACTTTATTATTTTCTTTCACCAAGATACCACCAGGTAGCCACTCACTGAGATGACAAATGAAATCAGAATATCACTTTGGGATTGGGGTTCAGGTCTTGGTTTCAAGGCTCCTGGCTAGAGTCCTGTGCAGAACTTCAGATCAATTTCAGCCAAGACACTTCATTTGTACTAGAAACCCAGAGCTGAACAGACTTCTGGGAGTGTGTGTGGTGGAGGTGAAGTGGATGTTAAGATTAGGAGGTGTGAGAAGGAGATTTGCTTCTTGAAACTCCTTGCGGTAGTGGGAGGAGCCTTTTGCTCCAGATTACCTCTACTGGCTGGAGAGCTGCGTTCAGTTCTGACCTTCAAATTATTCTTGAGAAAACCATAATTCAAAAAGAGTCATGTACCAAAATGTTCACTGCAGCTCTATTTACAATAGCCAGGACATGGAAGCCACCTAAGTGTCCATTGACAGATGAATGGGTAAAGAAGATGTAGCACATATATACAATGGAATATTACTCAGCCATAAAAAGAAATGAAATTGAGTTATTTGTAGTGAGGTGGATGGGCCTAGAGTCTGTCATACAGAGCAAAGTAAGTCAGAAAGAGAAAAACAAATACCATATGCTAACACATATATATGGAATCTAAGAAAAAAAAAAAGGTCATGAAGAACCTAGGGGTAAGACGGGAATAAAGACACAGACCTATTAGAGCATGGACTTTAGGATATGGAGAGGGGGAAGGGTAAGCTGTGACAAAGTGAGAGAGTGGCATAGACATATATACACTACCAAACGTAAAATAGATAGCTAGTGGGAAGTAGCCGCGTAGCACAGGGAGATCAGCTAGGTGGTTTGTGACCACCTAGAGGGGTGGGATAGGGAGGGTGGGAGGAAGGGAGACGCAAGAGGGAAGAGATATGGGAACATGTGTATATGTTTAACTGATTCACTTTGTTATAAAGCAGAAACTAAGACACCATTGTAAAGAAATTATACTCCAATAAAGATGTTAAAAAAAAAAATTCTTCTTCCTGAACCCAGGACCCGGGCTTCCTTCTGAACCTAGTCTACTTCCCTGAAGGAAATGGAAACTCAGAATGGGGAATACACGAAGCCAGGGCCACTCTGAGAGTGGAAGATGACAAAACTCCAGGGCAGAGTAAAATTCTCACTTTGAGTCTGGCGTGAGACAGTCAGTGTTCTGATTCCCGAAAGGCTATAATGGAATCTATGTTGACTCCAGAGAAGAAGTGGGACCCCAGTGTTATTGTGGCCTGTGGGGTTGTTTTCTAGTCTTTAGAGGCCCTGAGCTCTCTTACTTTTGAAGAGCCTACCCTTCAAATACCAAGCATATTACAAGCACCCACATCCCATATTACATGTAATGCAGGTGCAATATGTTTCAGTTCAGTGACAAACTTTTCCGGGAAAGACATGTAATTACTCATTTATTCATTTCAGTTTTGCAGTTTTTTTGTGTGTGTATTTTGAGGCCAATGTGTTTTGTTCTTTAGGCCTTGAATATTTTCATAAGCTCTCGGCAAGTTGGCCCTAGAGATTTTGGCTTTAGGGCTGTCCTACAAAATTGAACAAAGGTGCCTCCCTCGAGGCAATTGAATTTTTAAAAATGCTCACCCTTCTTGGGTTAAAGTCAAGGCCTTTGTCCTTCCAGTTAGGATTCAGCAGGTGATAGAAGGTAGGTGGAGGAGCATCAGAGCTAAGAAGCTGCCTTCCTAAGCCAAGGAGGACTGAGGTTGGGTCTGAGGTTCTGTGTGGGGTGAGTTTAAAGGCTCAAGGTTGAGAAGCCTGGGCTTCTCACCTGGATTCCTCCTGCCCTTCATCAGGCAATCCCTCCAAGTGATATTCAGGGAGGCTAAAGTCCTTAGCCCACCACTCACTTTCTAATTAATAGCCTTTATTCTCTATCTTTTCTGGCTTTCAATAAAGATTAAGGTTGAAACCTCTAAGGCTGAACTTTTCCCAAGATATGTATTTGAAAGATCCTTGGGCTTGGGGGTTCATTACCTTCATCATGGGTGTTGAAAGCTTGAGTCAATACAAATCACTAAAAAGATGGGGGAGGGAAGCTAAAGATGAAGAGTCTCCCTAATCTAAAAATGGCATTATAACAAGAGATTGAACTTTAGAGCACATGCCAGCCTGGCAGGGACAGATACTTTCTAGGTATCAAAGGTGGTAGCACAGAGGGGTCCAAGCTCAAATGCCTTTAGGGACCAGGCTGGTAAGGTTAATGTTGGAAACGGCCAGTTATAAAATAACTGGACATGTGGAGTGTGTAGCACAGGGAGTGTATGTGCCCAAGGTTCAAATGGAAAAAAGCAAGTGAATGAACATTTTCTTTCCCTAAATTTTTCACTGAGAGACTCAAGGAAGGGAGAGGATGTTATCTCTCATGTCCTCTTGTACATATTCAGCAGACATACTTTAGCTTCATAAAAAGATTAAAGAATTCCTTGTGGAAATTACAATTTAGTAGAATAAGTTATTTACCCAAAGGTTTAGATCAGAAACCCAACTACAACAGGAAAAACTGAGAAAGATGTGCACCTAAAGAATTGAACATCCAACATTTTTTTCGTTTGGTGTGTACCTAAATAATAAATGGCAACATCTTCAACATTTTCCTTCAATTTAAATTATTTTTGCTGTTCTTTAAAGTCTTTATTATGGAATTTTTCACACATTCACAAAAGCAGAGAGAATAGTATAATGAAGTGCCCATCAACCAGTTTCAACTAATATCAATATTTTGCCATTATTTCACTGATACCTACCCCCCACACACACAGTACATACACACACACACACACACACACACACACACACACAAACACAATTTTCTTTCCTTTGGCTGGACTATATTAAAACAAGTCCCAGATATTGCATTCTTTCTCTGTATATATATTTGCATATACGCTATATATGACATGAACATAACCACAATATACTACCCAATAAAATTTTTTTCAATTCTTCAAAATCATGTAATTCCCACCTGTGTTTGATTTTTCCTGATAATCTAAAAATATTTTTTCATAATCGAAGGTCCACATATTGAATTTTATTAATATGTTTCTTAGGTATATTTCAATATATAGAAGCTCTTCCTCCTTTGTTTTCATATCACGTATCTGTTGAAGAAAACAAGTCATTTGTTTTGTGGAATTTCTCACATTCTGGATTTGGCTGATGGCACCTTCATGGTATCATTTGACATCTTCCTCTATGCTCTGTAATCCTTGGTTACTTGAGGTTAAATCTAGAGGAGAAGTCAGCAAACCATAGGCCAAAACTATAGGCCAGCTACCTGTTTTTGTAAATAACTATTTTTGGAACACGGCCATGCTCGTTTATTTACGTCTTGTCTATGACTACTACATCCGTAGAGTTAAATAGTTATGACAGAGACTGTATTGCCTGAAATGCTGAAAATATGGCCCTTCAAGAAAACGTTTGCCAATTGCTGATCTAGAGGCTTGAATAAATTCAATGAATTCTCAGAATTTCAATTTCCTACCCCTCCCCATTGTGTAGCAGCAATACTAGCCCCTCATGGTAATCAGGGTCCACTGTGACAATCAATACAGTAATTCCTTTATTTACTGGACAGCTTACATGCATGAGGCGCCCAATGTGGCCAGGTGGCTGTCACTGCTTCTCAATTTCAGCCTGCCCTGAAAGGGGCCTCTCCCACTCCCCTGGGAATCAGGACCTCTCACATAGCAGAACTGAAGGTTGTGAGGACAGAAAGCACCGTACCCTACCTGAGTCACTGGAAGTAACAAAGTCAAGCCTAGTTCTATGCATTGCCTCCTGATCCATCTAGTCAAGCTATTGAGGAACTATGAGAGTATGACATTATAGAAGCCAAGATGATGTAATATTTAGAGGAAGGAAAAGTTATCCACAGAGTCAAATGTTGCCAAAAGATGAAATAAAATAAGGTCTGCAGCGAGGAGTCATTTTTCTGCCTAAATGTCTTCAAAAACTCACCTTTCCCTACAGAGAAATAGTCATGAACATGACGTAATAATTGGGATCTGCTCAGGACACATGAAGTTTTTTAAACAGAGGCACATAGGATCAGGAGTTGGTCACTCAAGTGCTGGCAGGCTGAGAGTGTAAAGGGGAACAGGACGATAACCTGGAGAGTAAGAACTGCAGGAAGCAAGAGCTCCTCCTCAGAACGGGGAACCTAAAGGGAAAGATGATGTTTCCAGAACCAGAGAACTTAAAGGAGGAGTTCTGAGAGCCTGGAATTTAGACTTCTTGGAGGAAGCTCTTCAAAGCTGGTACTCAGACCACCGAGGAAGGAGAATCCAGCAGAGGCTTCGATTAATTATCAAGGAATTTTAAGGCCTATCTGGTGAAGGACTAGCAGGGCTGGTTCACTGATTGTCAAAGGGGTTACAACCCAGCAGCTGCTGGCACCCAAGGGGCCTTGGAAAGGCTAGAGCCAACTGTCCATGACTCTCGAGAAACATGGACAACAGGAGAAGTCAACTTTCTCCTTCTTTCGCTCTCCAGCGCTTTCTAGTGCCTCCTATTGGCAAAACCGAATAGAGAAGCAGCTGGCATCCTAAACTGCTTTAGCCATGCTAAACCTGCCATGTACTTGCCATGTACTCTTCCAATTCCACTCATCTGTGCGTCTGTTGCCTCTGCCTGAAATGTCCACCGATTCCCCAGCCCCTTTATCTACTCCAAGTCGGTGAGCTAATTCCCATTCCTTACCTGTCCCCAGCCTGACACTCTCCAGCTTGGACTCCTGAAGAGACTTGGGCATCCCTTATTACACTGTGGCTACTTCTCTAACAGGACTTGGGGCTGCTGGTGGGCGTGCACTGTGTCTCACTTGTGTCCACAGCCCCAGGGGCCATTAGCATGCCCGGAACATAATCATCAAATCTGGCTGTTGACTAAGAAGTTACAAGGAGGGGAGTAGAGATGATAAGCCTGAGATTGGATTGTGGAGGGGCTTATATGCCCAGCTTTGGAATTCAGACTTTATTTGGTCAGTACTGGGTGTCGACTGAAAAAAAATACACAACCTAAAAGTTGAGAATTATATTTTCTTTGGCGGACTTGCTGAGGACCTAAGCCTGGAAGCTTCTCAGATAGTTCTGAGGGACTGCTCTAAAGAGGTAAGAGAGGAGCCAGGATATATCTGCCAAAAAAAAAGGAACATAAAAGACTACTGATGGGTGTGTGGTGGTGGTGGTGGTATGAACTGGGAGACTGGGATTGACATGTATACACTAATATGTATAAACTAGATAACTAATGAGAACCTGCTGTATAAAAAAAATAATAAGATTCAAAAAAAAAACGACTACCGATAATTAAATAAAACATGTCAAGTTAATGAATCTAGCGCTTTTCTATGTATGGGAGGATGCAGGAGCCTGGGCTCACTGAAATCATTCCTTTGATCTGCACCTTAACTGCTGGGCCAGTATCCTGCTTTTCTTCATCCTGAATCCCCTCAGAGTGCACAGTCTGGGGCAGCTGCCATGGCTGATGGCTTGATGGCCGCAACATCCTTTTCTTCACTGATAAGGCAGGCGACATTCTTAGTCCACACTGGGTAACTTGAGAATGTTTTTGACAGCATGGTGAAAACTGACCCTCCTCGTAGTTAGACGGACTGGACCAGGGCAGACTGGGAGCGTGAAACCTCTTAGGAAACCAGTGGTATGGGGTGAGCAAGGGCAATGGAATGGAGGAAGGAAAGCACAGTGGGAAGGAGAGAAGATACAAATATCCTGGAGAAAGAATCTTCAACGCTGAATACTTGTTTACATGGGGAGAAGAGGCAAACTCCCAGACTTTATGCGTAGGTTTCTTGAAGGGTGATGGCCCCATTTTCAGAAAGGCGAAGAGGAGAAAAAACGAGTTCATTGGGAGTGAGGAGAAGCTGGGTCCAATTTCACTCATGTGGTATTTCGGTTGCTAATGGGGATAGCCTCGATTTTAGCCTCTCTCAGCTCATGCTAAATTGTATAGGTTCATAAGTCTTAGACTTTGATTTCACAAACATCTCCAATGGTAAAAAAAAGTCCTTGTGGTTCCCTCCCTCTCTCCCTTGACTTAATACTGAATGATCAATGTCTGTCTCTAGCCACCTGTTTGTGAACATTTCCCCAGGCGATGGAAAGAGATGTCATAGTGAGGATGGGACGATTACCATTAGCAGGGAGGGTTAGGGACAGAGGAAGTGGCAGGAGATCATGGATGAAGCAGGAATGAAAACAGGTGGGGACATAAGGCAGTGCCAGGCCTCTGGACTCCAGGGCCAGCAGCGTGCCATCCAAGCCAAGCTAGTGGTGGCATAAAAGAGGCTGCATAACTGTCTACCATGTTCAAATTGCTGATGTGAGTGAGCTGCAATCGTGAAATAGAATTGCCTTTTCTTTTTTTCTTTTGGCCTCCGTGCAGCTTGTGGCATCTCAGTTCCTGGACCAGGAATTGAACCCAGGCCACAGCAGTGTAAGCCTGGAATCCTAACCACTAGGCCACCAGGGAACTCCCCAGAATTCCCTTTTCTTTTCTGCTTTCCCTTCTCCAGCCTGGGAGACGTGTATCCATCCTACCCACAGCAAAAATTCCCAAGTGCCAGATCTCTGATTAAGAAATATTGGGGGGTTTTTTTAGGTTAAAAAATATTTCACCAGTAATAAATATTCACTTTAGGGGGAAAAAAAAAAAACACCTAGAAAATGCAGTAAGGGAAAATAATCATCTCATCACCTTGTCTTCTCAGATAAGTACTGTTGATATTTTGTTTTTTATCGGAAATTTATATTATTTGTATATATGTGAATATATGCATTCACACGTTATTTCTTAATGTTTCCCCCAGATTTTAGGTGGAAAAAAATAATGGTCAGTCTTCTGAAGTCACTAATGGATGTTTTTCAGTCCTACTGCACAATCTGGAGTCTGAGTCCCCTGCTGACCTCAAAAGTCCACCTAGCTAAAGCCCTGGCATAACCAGGTCAGCTGCCTGCCAACTCTGCAGTGGTGCACACACCCCAAATGAGGAGGGTCTCTCTTGCATAAGTCCATAACAGATTTTTTCAGCTAGGGAATCCTAAATGCCAGCAAGAAGTCTCCGAATTCTTGGGACTATTTCAGGCTTTAAGCGTGCTCCAAATGGGAGGACTACAAGGGCCAAGTATTTCCTTTGGGGCGGGGGATAGTTGGGGAGGACGGAGAGAAGAATGAAGAACTCTCATTTGGAAAACGCCCACTATGCGCCAGTCAGGCACTGCTGAGTGAACCATTATTTATATGAAAGGTTCAGGGGACGCAGGGGAGAGGCCTCTGTCGGCATCCTGTTTTTGAAGGCCGGCCGGAACGTCAGACTCTGGGGAGAAGTCCTTCACTCTGAATTTTTCAGAAACACCTGAAAAATAGAGACAAGCCAAGGATTTCAAAACCAGCCCCTTAAGAACAACTGCAGGTGACGCTGTAGTCACTCTGTAGGGCTGGACTGGTAATGACAGCTTCACATGCGAAGCTTCCCATAGATGACCAGAAGGTGGTAGCAGAGCACAACTCAAATCAGGAGGGCTGTGGGCAAGATCTGGGAAAGAGAAGTTGGAACCATTATGCTTTTTTAAAAATTTATTTATTGATGGATGCTCTTTTCACCTCATGTGTAACTTTTTTTTTTTTTTTTTTTTTTTTTGCAGTACGCGGGCCTCTCACTGTTGTGGCCTCTCCCGTTGCGGAGCACAGGCTCCGGATGCGCAGGCTCACCGACCATGGCTCACGGGCCCAGCCGCTCCGCGGCATGTGGGATCCTCCCGGACCGGGGCACGAACCTGTGTCCCCTGCATCGGCAGGCGGACTCTCAACCACTGCGCCACCAGGGAAGCCCTGTGGGAAAATTTTTTACAACAAATTCAATGTCTTTAATAGATATAGAACTGGTCAGGTTAACTATTCCTTTCCGACTAAGCTTTAGTAGTTTGTGTTTTTCAAGGAATTGGTAAAATTTATGTAAGTTGTTGTACTCTCTAAATTTTTATTGAGTTGTGCCACTCTGAGCTATTAAACGGAGAGCACAATGGGCAGAAAATAACACCTAGAAAAAGACTGACTTTGAAAAGCGCCTGGCTTGAAATGTGGTGAGGAGCCCGGTGACGCTGAGATTATGGTTGGGCTTCTAGCAGCTCAATATGTATTTATTCGGGAAAAAAACAAATGATGGGTGTACTTTATTTCAGGCACTGTTCTAGGCATTAAGGGTATAAAATTGAAAAAACAATTCCATGCCCTTTGAAACTTATAAGATTATATTTTAATGAAATATATAGGCTATAAAAAATAAGTTATTAATATAACTTTAAAGAATGGTTTTATTTTTTAAAAAAAAAAGAAGAATGACTTGAAAAGGCACACCTTAGCTAGTTTGGTTTTGGATGGTCTCTCTAAGGTGAGGCAATCAATTTGAGCAGAGATCTGCCTGAAGTGAGGCAGTGACCCACAAACAGACCGGAGCATTTCAGGTTCACAGGTCCTAAGTGAGAACCAGGGTGTCAGTGTTCTGACAGTCTGACTCTCAATATGTTCTTATCCAGGTTAATTTATCTGACCTCTTGACAAGGATCTTTGTGGGTCCTCCTTATTTGTGTTTTTCTTTAGCTTTCTTTAGGAAGAGCAGAAAAATACACATGCAGCCCATTTTAACATATATTACTGCCATGTTGGAAGAAATGTAACGTTTTTCTTTCTACAAAGACACTAACTTATGAATTTCCATTTCTTTTCTGCTGAGAGGATACAAACATTTCTCTGCCTTTCCTCTGCCTTGCGCCCCTCTTTTCCACACTTCTCTTTGCCCCAGAAGGCTGACCTGTATGAACTGCAGCAACAGGGCTCCAAGCCCTCTTTCTCAGGTTGGGTTTGGCTGGTTGAAGCTCTGAGAGGAAACCGGAGGGAGGTGAGGAGAGCAGTGTTGACGTGGTTATTCCCTGGATCTCTCACTGAGGGGAGTTGCAAGGCCTCCAGTTTTCTGTGTACTTCAGCCAACCCCACTGCTCCTCTCACTGTGGCTGGTACTTTCTCTCTCTGTCTCTCTCTCTCATGTTCTCGGGTGGGAGCTCCATGCCCTCATCTCTTAGGACCCAGGACAGTAACAGTTTTGTTATTTTTATAGCATCCTTTTGAAAAAGGAGACCAAAGTCTTAGAGAAATAGGTGGGTTGGAATGGATATATGATGGGCGACCTGCTCAGGATCTCTTATCACACCCTCCTCAGAGGACTTGAGGACCCTCCCTTCACTAACCAAGTCCTTGTGAAGAGGCACCTGCATCTTGAAGAGCTTGGTGGTGACTCCTCTGGGACTGGAAATGACCATACAGTATGATGCTGTGGAATTGGGTTCCTGGCTTCAATGGGAAAAATAGATATGGGTGTGGTAGAGGCCAGGAGATGGCACTTAAGGAAAGCAAGTCTTCCCTGGTGGCGCAGTGGTTGAGAGTCCACCTGCCCGATGCAAGGGAGACGGGTTCGTGCCCCGGTCTGGGAAGATCCCACATGCCGCGAAGCAGCTGGGCCCGTGAGCCATGGCCACTGAGCCTGTGCGTCCGGAGCCTGTGCTCCGCAACGGGAGAGGCAACAACAGTGAGAGGCCCGCGTAACGCAAAAAAAAAGAAAAGCAATAAAGTGGCACATATGCTACTGTAAGCCACCGGACAGAGAGTTAATCCGAGTATTTAACAGTAGCCTTAAACTAGAAAATGAAGAAAGAAGATAGCTAGGAAAATAAAGAACAAAAGAATGAAGATTTAAGCATGACAATCTATGTCTTGTTCATTGAATCTGGAGAAAAAGATTTATATATTTCATGCAGTCATCTGCATGTTTGAAGGTTTGAGGGTCTAGGGTGAGACCTGTCATCTTAAAGGAGACCATAGGTTTCCAGAAGATTCCCAAGAATCCCCAGCTTGAGGTCTGGTAGGAAGCACCACAGTTGCAGCTGTCATGGTGGCAGTTAGCTCTACAATTGTCCTCCTGAGTGGAGCAGCTCCAAGGCCTTCCACTCGGCCTTTCCCACCATAATAGCTCTCACTCCTTGGTCGGAGAACAAACATGGTGATTCTGACAGTTACAAAGAAAGTCTATGCCCACTCCATAATCTGGGAGTGGGAAAAGAAATAACGTAAATCTGAGGCTCAGGCCAAGACTCCCCCATCACTGATCTCCATAAACTCTAATCCGTGGAACACTGTGATGTTTCTGATCTCTGGGAATCAGTGTAAATTCACAGAGAGTATCTAATAACATTTGGAAGATCTGGGTATTTACCTGTCTGCAGTGTACCGTTAACTTAGTAAATGGCTGCAGCTTCTCTTTGTCAAGGGTCTTTGGTTCTATAAACTGGCTTAATTCTGGTAAGAAGCCGTGAATCTCCACTATGGGTCCCCATGTCTTCTCAGCAAACCCCCAAAGTTTCATCCTATATATGTCAAGCAACATCTTACTAGGCTGCCCATCCATTTCATTTCTAGAGACTGTTATCAGTTAGCCATCACCACAGATCCTTGTGGTTAAAACAATCCTGCAATTCTGCTTTCCCTATCAAATTAGTAGGTCTGACATCACAGAAGAGGAAAGAATGTTCTTTGGTTAAAAGTCTGAAGGTAAACCCAGTCATGGTCTTGAACATGAGAAATATCTGAGGTTTGTTAGGGATACCCACCATTTGAGTTTGTTCATTTCAAGGGAGAGCTTGGGAATTTGTGGTAAGGTTTAAGGTTTACATTGCAGTGCCTATGGATATAAAAAATTTGCAAGGTAATGCTTTAATATTATATGCAGAAATTTCTCCTTGTGAGTTAGTCAGCATTTGTATTATTGTTTAATTCAGTCAGTTTACCCATATGCTTACCAATTTGTTTGCTGAAGAATACATCTTGTATCTCACTCTGTCCTTCTGGATTTCATTTCTTTCTTTTGTTTTTTCATATACATTTATTCATTTATTTATTTTTAGCTGCGTTGGGTGTTCGTTGGTGCGCACAGGCTTTCTCCAGTTGCCGCGAGTGGGGGGTGCTCTTGGTTGCGGTGCACGGGCTTCTCAGTGCGGTGGCTTCCCCCGTTGAGAAGCACAGGCTCTAGCCACACAGGCTTCAGTAGTTGTGGCTTGCGGGTTCAGTAGTTGTGGCTTGCGAGCTCAGACCACAGGCTCAGCAGTTGTGGCACACGGGCTTAGTTGCTCCACGGCATGTGGGATCTTCCCGGACCAGGGCTCGAACCCACTGCACCACCAGGGAAGCCCCATTTCTTTCTTATCAATGTTATTGGGTGGCTCTTTTAGCAAAGATCTGTCAGTGGTAAACTCTAGGTGCTCTGTTCTTTTCTCTCATGACTTCACAGATATTATTCTATTTTGGTTCCCACTGTTGCTTTTGAGAAGTCTATTTAAAGCTTAATTGTTCTTCCTTCATAGATTGTCATTTTTTTCTCTGGTTTCTTTTAGTATCTTTTCTTTGTGTTCATGGTTTGGAAGTTTCATCATATGTCTGGGTATGGATATAGTTTTATTTACAATTTGGCCTTGTGATTCCTGGGTTTTAAGATTCATGTTTTTCTCTAATTCTGAGCCATTGTCTGTCAGACAACTCTGAATAGTACTGTTCTTTTATTCTCTTCATTATCTCTTCCTAGAATTCCTATTACACACCTTTTCTCTTCACCCCCATATCTTTTAACTTCTCTTTCCTATATTCTTTTTCTTTATTTTTAGAGGCAGCATTCTGGGTAAATGCATGAGCGTTATCTCCTAGCTCACTAAATCTCTCTTTGATTGTGTTTATTCTGTTGTTGAATTTTCCATTACTTTTTAAATTGTAATGACTATTGTTTTACTTTCTGGAAGTTAATTTGGTTCTTTTTAGAATCCACATGTTTGATTAGTAATAATGATTTTCTGTGTCACTTTCCATTTTTTATTTTATATCTTTAGTTATTATCAGCACGCTAATTTTAAAGTTCTTATGTATCTAACCTGGTTTTCATTGGGTATGATAACTTATTCCCATAGTGCATGGTTTATTCTTTTGATTGTGAGCTTCTCTTTAGTGAAAGTTATCTGTGGGAATCAGGTGTAGCTCAGTTGAAGGCAATTGCTTCTGCTGTGTACCTTAGATTTACCAGTGGCAGTCACTACTTTTTAATTTCAATAACTATATATTTTATTTCTGTAAGTTGTACTTGTGTGTTCTTCAGATCTGCCTGATCTTTGTTAATATCTCTTTCTTATCTCATATATTTTATTCCTTTGTTACTTCAATTAAGTTACTCTCATTCATCTTAGAGTCTGATAATTCCAATTTCTTAAATTCTTGAAGGGTCTTATTGTGATGTTTTTCTTCTCTCTCTTATTCATGGATGGTTGTGTCCTCATGTGTTTCATAATTTTGGACTGTGAGTTCATGTTTGGCTGATTTAAATCTATGTAATCCTGTGGAGTCTGGATTGAAGATGTATCCCTCTAGAGTAGTTTTGAATTTGCTTTTGGCAAAAGCTGTAAGGATATTACACAGGACCACATGTATATTAACATCTTGACTTGTTGGTTATAGACCTTGCAAAGGGTATAAATTTATTTCCCAAACTTTTGCCAGGACAGAACTCTGGTTATAAATTCTCAGGGAAGATTTTCTTCCTACTCATATCCCAGGACAAAATAGACAAGGTTATTGTTATTCCCCCTTGCTAATAGCAAAATTTTATCTAATATTTTCACTGGTGGTGGAGTTCTTCAAGGAACCTGATCTTAGTTCTAAATCTATGTCTCCCAAAGACTTGACATCTCATTTGCCCCTAAGATGCTACTAAAACATCAAACTCCTGTGTTAGACCAGCAAACAGTGCAGAGAATCAGCAGCAGCAGTTCAGGTGCTTACGGTTCAGTTCCTATTTGTTTTAAGCCCACAAAATTACGTCTTCATTTTTGTGGGATTATCTAAGCATTTAAAAAGATATTTTTTTCATAATTAATGAGTATTTCTAGTTTTTTTAATAAGAAGAATGTTTAACTTATTTAACCTACTCTAATGCTGGGAGAAGAGACCTCCTTCTGCATTATTTAGAATATAATTCTAATATTAATCCTCTAAGCTATGGCTCTTTGTACACAGCACTTTATCACTACCAGCAAAGCATGGCTCTTTTAAATGAAGTTCTGGCTTTCCAGACTCTTGTTTTGTCCATAGTCTTAAAAGACTATTATTTTGGCCACAGTCTTAAAAACTTTATTTGGAAAGTCAAAGCTGGAAAGTGACCTCTTTGAGCTGTATATATCTTCCCCATTCCCTGGACTAATGAACTTTAGCCCATGACTTAGTGTTAATAAGAACATGGCTGTGGAATAAGGTAGTCAGGAAATTACTGGGAAGAAAAAGTATGTCAGGTAATAGTTCACAATATACTGCTAATAAGGCTTATCTTTTCCAGTATCTTCTTTTTTAAATATGGTTCTCTTTCTTTCAACATTTTATTATAAAAATTTCAAATAGAAAGTTAAAAGAATGATATAATGCACACCTACAAATCTACCACCTGGATTCAATAATTGTTTACATTTTTCTACATTTTAAATGATATGTATGCATAAAGAGATTATATAGGTATGTATTTGTATATACACTTATATACAATCATTTGAAAGTAAGTTGTAGACATTTTGTACCTCACCTAAGAGTAAAGACGTTTTCCTACATAACCTAAGAACGTTGAACAATAATTTCCAGATACCATCTAATTTCCAGTCCATTTGTAAATGTCCAAGTGTGTATTATAGCTTTCCCCACACCCTTAGCAGTTTTAGATAAAGAGAACACTCTTGGTTGATATTGGATGTTTTTAGTATGCCAAAGCTTTGGAAGAAGGGGATGGTTATTTCATTATTTGTACAAAAAGCCCTTGAAAAGAAGGATATAATCTAAATAAATATTCTTCATTTTCCAGTATGTGAGGATATTGGAGCTGCAAGAGTCACTTTATCAACCTCAGTTTTTCAGATCTAATATAAATCTCCCAAACTCAACAAATTTTTATATGCTATAATGTTTCCTATTTAGAATGTTAGTTGGTTCCAACTACACATAAACTTTTTAATCCTTGCAGAACAGATATTATTACAGAAAACGAATAGTTATACTTTCGATTTAGGCTTTCAAAAACTACCTGTGATAGTCACCTTAGGACTGAGGGCGTGAGCACTGAGTCTGCCTCTCTTTGTTTCCCAGCCATGATTCATGAATATGCACCTAGCTAGCCAGCTCCTAAGGTAGCCACAAGGGGTATAAGTGAGTTGGTCTAGAAAGCTGATGCATACCCTAGCTGTAATAAAGCAGACAACACAAATATACAAAAACACCATCTTGGCCTGATTCACATCAAGCCATTCAGAGCTACAGTTTAGCTCCAGCTAACATTTTGCCATTACTATAAAGCCAATGGCTTCATTTTTCAATTTGTAAATTCCCTGGCATATGCCTCCCAGTGCTTCAGATGCTAGTCTTTAACTGGGTAAGATTTCAAAAGTAGTGATCATAATATGTTAGCTATTTAATATAGGATTAACATTACATGTCTGTAAGGAATTTTTATTTTTAGCTGTAAGTGTGCGTATTTCTGATGAAGTTAAGGCTGATATGGCTGACCTGCATTTCTATACATCCAGGTACTACACAGCATGAATCTCCTCCTTCCCAGCCTGATTTTTCTCTCTAAATATTCTCTCTCTTGTGCTATGCTATACTCTCCATGGCCAAAACACCTGCTAATCCCCTTACTCTCCAGCAGGCTTGGCCTACACATCTGGTGGAGCTATTGAATCTATCTGCAAATCTCAGCTGGGAGAAGTTTCTCTGCTCAGTCTTCATGACCAGAGCACGCAGGGCATATAGGCTTGTACCAGAAAATGCTGAGAACATATTGCTGAAGTTACTGAAAGGGGAATTTGAGGCAGTCAATTTGCTACAAGGACTCTAATGGGTCAGTTGCCCTGGAGAAAATGATGAACACTTCTCACTTCAAGTGCCCTCTACTGCAGATCCAGTACCTCAGAGCTGAGAAAGTATAGCTGCCTCCTGTGCACCTCTCATCCACTTCACCAGGCTTTCATTTCCTTTCGTCATTTTCCTATTTAAATGACCTCATTTGTTAGATACAATCATCCTTTCCTCTGATGTTTTGATGATATTAAGAAGCATAAAAATGTGATAATTCTATGTGGCACAGAGGGCTTTAGAGCACACAGCACTCAAAGTGACCTTCTACTTTTAAGCTTCCTCCCAACCCTACCCCAGGGAAGAAACAACAGGCAATTCTTTCCACACTGATACCCAACAACTGTATCAGCGGTGGGTGCATGACTAAAGGCGACATGCATCCAAGCAGATAGAACTGCCTAATAGGAGTGCTGGAGATTAGTGAAACAAATCAAACTATCTCCCTCTGTTATTCAGAGAGTAGAATACAGAGAAGACCTTGAATCTACACATATTCAGAAAAAGAGATGCCTGAAAGACAACCTGCCCTGGAGTTGGGACAGAGATCATGAAATTAGCATCTCCTGGAGCTGCCTCGGTCGCTGACAAGCTTCCGGTTCCGGTTCCAGTGCCAGCTCCAATCTTAATCTGAAGTAGTTGGCCGGATAGGTGGGGGCTCATGGATCATCACAGGGAAATCAAAAGGGGCAGACTAAGAGCCCAGGGGCTCACTACTAAGGTAACTAAGAACGTAATTTTTCAAAATTAAATCTAAAGTATCTCCATTCATTCAAATAATATCAGTTCTGCAAAGATGAAAGATTTTACATACAGTTGGAGCCAACTAAAGTAGTAAGTAGGAAAGATTCTTGCATATAAAAACTTCTTGAGTTTGGGAGATTTACATTAGGTCTGAAATAGTAAGGTTGATAAAGTGATTCTTTTGTAGCTCCATTATTCCCAGAATAATTGGGAAACATACCATAGAAGATCTATCTGGCTAAGGTTATTTCCTAAAAATAAACACTTATTTCCTTAAATTCTCCTAACTATTCTTTTAAATCAAAGAGCTTATCTCACTCAGAGATATATAACACCTTAAAGTAATTAGATAAGGTCCAAGACTAAATAAAGTATTACATAAAGCAGAAGTGGGGATTCTGCTTTAAACAGGAGGGTAGACTAGAGATTCTCAAACAAATAGACATCCCACTGCAAAACACTTAATGCTGGACAAAAAGTTAATGAAATCCTCAAGGTCTAAAAACTTGACAAGGGAGCTGAAACAAGAAAGATAAGAAAATCAAAATTCAGGTATTAAATTTAGCAAATAAAAATATAGAACATCCAGTTAAATTTGAATTTTAGGTGAAAAAAAATTATTTCATGGGACATGCTTGTACTAAAAAATTATCCATTGTTCATCCTAAATTCATATATAACCGAGTGACCTGTATTTTATCTGACAACACTGTCCCAGGATCAAATGGTTACTGCTTATATGCTACTGGGCTGAGGCTTTGTATTTGCAAACAGTGGGGGCTAAACCTGGGAGCTTCACACAAAGCTAGGACCCTCTTTCTGTCCAAGGGAACCAATAGGGAAATATGTCTGTCTCTCCTATATCTCTGATTAGTAAAAAAAACATAGCCCTAGTAAGTCTCCCCATGAGAACATGGACTGGAATTCAATTTGTATTTACAGTTTGGTGGGTGAAATTAAAGTTCTAAAAGCTTGGTAGAGCCCCTGACTCAGAAGACGATGCAAATTCACTCTGAGGGAAAGCATGTTTAACTCAGATCTCTTATCGTTTCCAAAAATGAAGTTCAATCAAAAATGATTCCACAGGGCTTCCCTGGTGGCGTAGTGGTTGAGAGTCCGCCTGCCGATGCAGGGGACACGGGTTCATGCCCCGGTCCGGGAGGATCCTACGTGCCACGGAGCGGCTGGGCCCGTGAGCCATGGCCACTGGGCCTGCGCGTCCGGAGCCTGTGCTCCGCAATGGGAGAGGCCACAGCGGTGAGAGGCCCGCGTACCGAAAAAAAAAAAAAAAAAGATTCCACAATTTTAAAAAACATGCAACAGTAAACAAGCCACTATGAGTTAGAGTTAACAGAAATAACAATAGATTTAGATGACCTAGGACTCCAAATATTGACATTATCAGCTACCGAATATAAGGTAATTACTAATAAGTTATGTTAAAAATAGATATTGAGATTTTTAAAATAAGCATAAAACAAGATACAATAAAAATGCCTAGAAGATTTGTAAAAGGATTCCTGAAGTTAAAAACTAATGTCATTGAAATTTAAAATTCAATAAATATTTGATACAATAAGGCTAAGCTACTCTAACAAAAAGATCCAACAATAATTCAGTGCCATAAAGGAGACTAAAGTTTACTTTCCTCCCACATAATAGTCTGAGGGAATATTCAAGATAAATGTTGAGCCTCTATTTCATTTGGCCGTTCAGCGATACACTATCCTCCAGGTCCCTGTTTTCATCTATAGCTGGGGTAGTGAGTTGTCATGGGTTCCAGATAGCTAGAAGGGAGAAGAGAATGGAGGAGTTATGAATAGGCCTTACATTTCCATCCTGGAAGTGGTATACTTCTATTCTGTTCATGTTTTATTGACAAGAACTTAGACCTAAGTGTGCTCCTTGGTAATTCCTCCTCTCACCCCTCCCCAACCCACTGACCCCAGGCATACGTTGTCCTACTTTCTGTAACCATAAATTACTTTGAATTTTCCAGAATTTTAAATAAATAAAATTATATGGTATATACCCTTTTTTGTTTTGGTGGTGGTGGTGGTGGTGTTGGGGTCTGGTTTTTTTCACTCAATAAAATTATGTTAAGATTCATCCATGTTAGGATGCGAATAGAGATCATCATACAAAGTGAAGTAAGTCAGAAAGAGAGGACAAATACCATATGATACACTTATATGTGGAACCTAAAACATGACACAAAAGAACCTATCTACAAAACAGAAATAGAATCACAGATATAGAGAACAGACTTATGGTTGCAAAGGGGGAGGGAGTTGGGGGAGGGATGGAATGATATGTTGGGGTTAGCAGATATAAGCTGTTATGTATGGAATGGATAAACAGCAAGGTCCTACTGTATAGCACAGGGAACTATATTCAGTATCCTGTGACAAACCATAATGGAAAAGAATATTTTTAAAAAGAATGTATATATATATATATATATATATATATATGTATGTATAACTGAATCACTTTGCTGTACAGCAGAAATTAACACAATAGTAAATCAACTATACTTCAATAAAAAAAGATATATCCATGTTACTGTATATATTACAGACATTGGTATATATTAAAAATGGTGCGCAAATCTTTGTATGAACATGTGCTTTTATTTCTCTGGGTGAAATGGCTGGATCATATGTGAGGTGTATATAACATTTTAAGAATGTTAAAGCAACCTTGCAGGTTTGGAATAAATCTCACTTGGATATGATATATAATTCCTTTATATATTGTTGAAATAACTAGGTAACATTTTATTAGAAATTTTTGAATTTATATTCAGGAAGGATGTTATTCTGTAGTTTTATTTAGTCGTAAGGTCTTTTTCTTGATTTTAGCATCAGGAAAAACTGGTTTTATTTCTTGTGTGAATAGGGAAAAAAGTCCCTCTACTTTCATTTTTCCTGAGGAATTTCTGTAGAATTAGTATTATTTATTCCTTAAATATTTGGTAGGATTCACTGGTGAAGTTAAGTGGGCCAGGAATTCTCTTTGTGTGAAGATTTTTAACTACAAATTTAATTTCTTTAATAGTTATTACGATGTTTAAATTATCTACTTCTACTTGAGGGATCTTTGGTAGTTTGGGTCATTCAAGGAATTTGTCCATATCATCTAAGTATTGATTTTACTGAGAAAAGAATGTTTATAATCATTGTTTTCTGCTTAGGTCTTTATTACTTTTTTGCCTTAAAATCTACTGTGTCTGATATTATTATAGGCACTTCAGCTTTCTTTTAATTAGTGTTAGCATCATATAACTTGTTTCATCATTTTACTTTTAGCTTATTTGTGTCTTTATGTTTAAAATAGGTTGCTATGATCAGGTGTAGCTCTTACATATTTCATCTTGATAAAAGAAACTGCCAGAAGAAACCTACTGAAAATATTATATTTAACAGTAAATTGTTGAAAGATCCCCCCAGTATTGGTAATGAGATAAAGATGCTTCTTCTCACCACTTCTATTCAACATTATAATGGAAGAGCTAGCCAGTGAAATAAAACAAGAAAAAGAAATAAATGGATTAAGAATGTATGAGAACAGGGCTTCCCTGGTGGTGCAGTGGTTAAGAATCCTCCTGCCAATGCAGGAGACATGGGTTTGAGCCCTGGTCCAGGAAGATCCCACATGCTGCAGAGCAACTAAGCCCGTGCTCCACAACTACTGAGCCTGCACTCTAGAGCCCACAAACCACAACTGCAGAGCCTACGTGCCACATCTACTGAAGCCAACACACCTAGAGCCCACGCTCCACAACAAGAGAAGCCACTGCAATGAGAAGCCTCTGCACCACAACAAAGAGTAGCCTCCACTCACTGCAAATAGGGAAAGCCCACATGTAGCAATGAAGACCCAACACAGCCAAAAATAAATAAATAAAATTTTAAAAAAGAATGTATGAGAACAAATAAAACTGTCACTATTCACAAATTAAGTCATTGTGGATGTAGAAAATCCAAAAGGATCTACAGACCTTTTATTAATTATAATTAATCAATATATTTATAAACACTATAAGGTTTGTATACAAAACCAAATGTATTCCTATATACTGACAATACTAATAGGAAATAAATATTTTTAAATTATATCACTTATAATAGCATCAAAAAACCATCCAATATCTAGTAATATATCTAAGAAAATTATATATGAACCTCCACACTGAAAAAAAAAACATTATTTAGTCGAATTAAAGGAAATCTAAATGAATGAAGAGCTATACCATGTTCATGCATTGGAATATTTGATACTTTTTTTTTTTTTTTTTTTTTTGCAGTACGCGGGCCTCTCACTGCTGTGGCCTCTCCCGTTGCGGAGCACAGTCTCTGGACACGCAGGCTCAGCGGCCATGGCTCACGGGCCTAGCCGCTCCGCAGCATGTGGGATCTTCCCAGACCGGGGCATGAACCCGTGTCCCTTGCATCGGCAGGCAGACTCTCAACCGCTGCGCCACCAGGGAAGCCCTGAATATCTGATACTTTGGAAATATAAAGTCAAGGAAATTCCCCTCAAAATTTTTGACACACTGATTTGGGAAATTAACCAGTTGATTACAGTAAGTCCCCTACATATGAACCAGTTCCATTCCAAGAGTGCATTTGTAAGTCCAATTTGTTCATTAGTCCAGCAAAGTTAGCTTAGGTACCCAACTAACACAATCAACTATATTGTACTGTACTGTAATAGGTTTATAATACTTTCCACACAAATAATACATAAAAAACAAACAAACACAAAAAATAAAACATTCTTAATCTTACAGTACAGCACCTTGAAAAGCACAGTAGTACAGTACAAGAGCTGGCATACAGGGGCTGGCATAGAGTGAACAGGCAAGAAGAGTTACTGACTGGAGGAGGGAGAGGAGAGAATGGGAGATGGTGGAGCTGAAGGATCATCAGCAATAGGAGACGGAGGGCAAGTTTCAAGTTCACTCACGCCTGATGTTGATGGAACGCACGTTCGCATCTTTGAAAGTTCACAACTTGAAGATTCGTAGGTAGGGGACCTACTGTATAGGGTTTGTATGGAAATATAAAGGACCAAGATCAGTCAATGCAATCTGAGAAAGAACAAAGCTGAGGGACTTATATTATCAGATATCAAGATTTATGGTAAAGCTACAGTCATGAAACAATATGGATACTGGCACAAGGGCAGACAAAAAATAATGGAACAGAATGGTGTCACATAATATGTTTAAGACAAAGTGATACTATAATTCAGTGAGGGAGATGATAGTTTCTTCAATAAATGGACATGAGTCTATTATACAATGGGAAAAAAATAGAGAATTGTGGGAAGCAGAGTACTAAGAATGGTCTCCCATGATTTCTACCCCCTGGTATCCATGCCTTTGTAAATTCCCTTCCCCTTGACTGTTGGCAGGACCTGTAACTTGCTTTTAATCAATAGAATATGGCAAAGGTTAAGGGATTTTTTTTGGAGGTTATTAAGTTCTCTATCAGTGGACTTTAAATTAACCAAAGGGCAGATAATCCTGAGTGGGCCTCACCTAACCAAGAGAGCCCTTTACAATAGGATCTAGGGGTGAGCAACCCAAACAAGCCAAATATCCCCCTCTCCCTAGCTGACTTTGAAGAAACAAGCTGCCATGATTCAAATCTGCAAGAAAATTAATGCTGCTGTGGTATTAGCTTGGAAGAGGACATTGAACCTCAGATGAGCCCCTAGCCGAGTTTACACCTTGATTGTAGCTTTCTGAGTGGAAGACCCAGCTAAGCAATTTCAAGGACTGCTGACTCATGGAAACTATGAGATAATAAAATATGTGTTGTTTTAAGCTACTATATTTATGGTGATTTGTACACAGCAATAAAAAACTAATACAGAGGATCTTAACTGATACCACACAAAAAAAAAACAAACAAGAAAAACTAAAAAAAAAAAAACTAACTCTAGATGGATTGTGAAAATAAGTAGAATATATTGATGATCCTAGGATAGGTTAAAAGTTCTTAAACAGAACTCCAAAAATGCTAACTATTGAGAAAAATAATAAATTGTACTATATTACAATTATGTTTGCAAATTCACATATGTGACAAAAGATTCACATCCAGAATATATTTTAAAAATTTTACAAATCAATTGAAAACAAAAGCAAATGACCAAGTAAAACAAATAGGAAGAAGACTTAGTCAAATACTTTTAAAAAGCAGATTATCTGAATGACCAAAACATATAAGAAACGATGCTTAATCTCATTTCTCAACAGAGAAATGCAAAACATTGGTCTACCATACTATTACACATTCACCCAGATGCCTGAAATAAACAGACAATTGCCATCATCTAATGAGATATCATGGAAGCCTGGATTAGAATGGTGGTAGAGGGACTTGAAAACCATTACAGATTCAAAAATATTCCCTGATAGCCTTCCCATGAATTCACAGTGCCTTGAAATATCAGACTTTGAGGCTGTAGACAAAATATTTACTAAAGAGATTTTCATAAAGATAGTCCATCAATATTCATTTAATGTACTCTGGTGTCTTGTTTTATAAGTATATCATTTTGCTTTAAAATATATACATACAAAACTACCTCTATTTATACACACACACACACACACACACACACACACACACACACACACACACACACTTCTCTCTGTCATGTACCCCAGTGTGTTGCCAAAATAGTCTGCGTGAAATTGCAAGCAATTCTCAACCCATCTGAGACTCTTAAGACTAAATATTCTGCTTATGTTTTGCTGGGCCACACAAGTAGTATGAATTTTGACCCCAAATCCATGTGATGGGAAATCTGAGGACAGAAATCTGAGGGGGACGGAAACCTGAGGTAGGAACACTCAGAGCAGCTTTTCTTTTTCCTTTTCTTTTTTCGACTCAGTCCTGAGCAATGGCTGAGATAAAAACGTAAACGCCACCATTTTTCTCTGCTGAGCACGATTTTATCCTGTTCACCTCTGAGGTCCTCAACTCATGGGAAGGTCTCCCCACTCTTTCTCTCCCTAGATGTCGCCCTCTCAAAACTAGGTTAAAGGTCATGGAAATCAGTTGACTCCAAAGTTAGCATACTCCTCTGGGATTTTCTTACTTTCTCTTCACTGTAACCATACATTAAAATGATGGGTTTTTTTGTTTGTTTGTTTTGTTTGTTCGTTTGTTTTGTTTTGTTTTGCTTTGTTGCGGTACGCAGGCCTCTCACTGTTGTGGCCTCTCCCGTTGCAGAGCACAGGCTCCGGACGCGCAGGCTCAGCGGCCATGGCTCACGGGCCTAGCCGCTCCGCAGCACGTGGGATCTTCCCGGACTGGGGCACGAACCCGTGTCCCCTGAATTGGCAGGCAGACTCTCAACCACTGCACCACCAGGGAAGCCCTAAAATGATGTTTTAATCTAGCATTTTTTTTTTAGCTATGCTATATTGGGAGAGATTTCTCTGGACATCTAGTTTACTGTATTGATGAATAAAGAGAGCTTTTACGTCATTTTTGAGAAGGAGATACATATATACAAATAATAGTAATTTGCTAATAGACAGTTGTTTCCAGGTGATAAAACAAGAAAATTAAAGCAATATCTTGATGTTCTTTAAAGTGTTCCATGATTTCCAAATATTCTACACCTGAAAAAATTTGATAAAAACTGAGATAAAAGAGAAAAAAGCAATGGTAACAATTATTGTCAACAAGGTTAGTTCTTTACAGTATGAACATATACTCTGTTGTTGAAACTGAGACATGTATAAGATTGAAAGGCGTCTCATATATACATAAAGGGAGAGTAGGCCAGGAACAGTGAGATGGATAATCACCTTATTTATGACTCCACATCTAAAGCACAAAGTTTAGAGCACCTATCACATTTCTATTCTCTAGTATCAAAGGTGAATTTTGGGAAGAGTTTAATATTATAGATATGAATTATTTGTCTTTATTATTTAGGAAGATAAAAGTAATATTTTGCTCTCAACATTTAAAAATTGACAGATAATCTTGGGCAACTAAATACTGTAGTGATGATATTTTTCAGTATTTTTATCTTAACTCTGAAAGAAATATCAAAGAATTTTTTTTATAAAAATTTAATTAAACTACAATTGGTCTACAAAGATATCAGTGAGGTATAATGAGCAGAGCTGAGGGATCCAACCATCCAGATATTAAAATATTGAGTAACTGGTGATAATTAATAAACTTAGTAGTAGAGGAAAATAGATTGAATAATCAATAAAAAAGAATAGAGAGCCCGGAAATAAAAATATACTTGAGGATTAGTAGGTGATAAATGTGGCATTTTATGTGAGTGAAAAAAAGTTTTTTTTCCCAGAAACAAATTGTGTTGGGACAACTGATTAGCCACTTGGAAAACATAAAAGCTAAATCATTATTCCACTCCTTATTATTCCACTCCTTATGTCAAAATTAATTCCAAATAAATGAAAAATATTAACCCCAAAATAACAGCATAAATATAAGAAAAATTAATTATCAATGAAGTGTTAGAATTTGGTATACTTTTCTAAGTATGATGCAAAACCCAGAAGGAATGAAGGAAAAGTTGAAAAATGTAAGGATGCAAAATGTATGAATGGAATAATACTACAAAGTCAAAATATAAGTGAAAAACTGTAACAAATGTTTCAATATATGAGAGAAAAGGAACAGCTTTTTAATAAAAGAATTATTGCATACTTCTAGTAGTAGCCATGGCAGAGTCTTATCAGATTTACTCTCCCATAAACAACTATAAAACTTAACACAACTGCTTTCTGGCATTAGACAGAAGCTATCACAAGGAGAGGAGGGAAGGAAGCACATGGAGAAACCCCATATTTAACATAGCTTTCTCCCTTGTTCTCTAAGCACAAGAAAATTAGGCCCAGAAGAGAGCATCAGTGTTTCCGGGAGTGTCAAAGTTTGAGTGGTAAGGCAGTTGGTATTTAGAGGGCAAGATACTCAATAGGAACAAGTTGTTAAGAATCTTCAAAACTCCACATGAGGTGCAATTCCTTGGGTCCTTGGCCAAATTCTAAGCTATGTATTTACTGGGTGAAACTCTAATATCCCTAGTAGAAAAGAGCTGCTTGTGAATTAAGAGCTGATTAGTAATAATTGCACAATATTGGGTAAAGTTTAGAATTTCATCCCAGCCATAATGAAAAGACATTGAACAACACCCAGGAGATTTAGTTGTAACTCTAGAAAGGTCATACCTAGGAATAATAGTAAAGACTAAAACCTAGGATGGGACAAAACTGAAATAGACCCTCCTCAAGTAGCCTAAAACAAATGTAAATAGGATCCAAGTGATCCATAAATTCTTTAACTGCCAAAAAGAATGAAACTCAACATTTGGAGGGAAAAGATAACACAATCCAGAGCCCCTACAGCATATTATTCATAATATCCAGCATACAAACAAAAATTACTACATATGTGAAAAAAAACAGGAAATCAGGAGATAAACCAATTAATGGAAGCAGGCTCAGAAATTCACACATTGAAGTTAGAGAAACATGTTAAAATAATTATAATTAACAAAAAGGAAATAGAAGAAAATATGGACAAATTAGAGGAAAAGTGTAACATTTCAAGAGACTATTAAAAGCTATAAGAAAGAATTAAAAGAACTAGAACACATTGGATAGTTTTAACTACACAGTGTTCATAGAAATGACATTAACTAGTGACCTCAAAGACAGATCAAGAAAAAATAAACAAAACCAAGAATAAGGACAAAAAAAGATTGGGAAAGAAATAGACATGTGGACCTAGACCAGAATAACTAACATGTGACTCAAGAGTTTCAGAAGGGGGCACAACTAAGGCACCTACCAGGCACCAGTGGCGGGACCACAGACACCTAATGGGACGGGAGGAACCCCCAGTGACCAGGTAGGACGTGGGGCATGGGGGGAGTGAAAGGAGCGGAGAAGTGAGGGGGGATGGGGCTGGTGCCCCTGAGGGGCGGCTGGGGGAGGGGAAGGGATCCCACAGAAGGGGGAAATTGGGGAACCATTGGGAGGGTAGAGGATCAAAAGAGAGTGTGGCCAAGTTTCCCTGCCCACTTGGGCACCCAGGAACCTGCTGAGATGCCAGGCCTGATCCTCTGCCCACCAAGACCCGCTCCACCCACGTGCATCCTGAGGGAGTGGGAGGGAGGGAAGGGGGAGCAAAAGTAAAGGCCAGACCTCTGGGACTGACACCCCTGAGGGGTGGTTGGGGGCGGGGAGGAGTTCCTACACCCAGTGGGAGGCACCCACAGTTTGGGGTCCAGCGGCGATGGGGGAGACCCTGGGGGAGACAGTGGGGGAGTGTTGCGAAAGGAACACGGCCAGTGCTTTCCCTGTCCACTTAAGCACTGGGGAGGCTGTTGGGCTCCTGGGCCTAATCCTCTGCCCTCGGAGTCTCCCTCCTGCTGCGCAGAACCCAAGCCCCACCCCTACACCCCCACTCAGCCCTACCTCTACACTCGGAGACCCCCTTCAATGTGCTGGGCCTAAATCCCAACCACACACCCTCACTCAGGGCCTTACCTCCAAACTCAGGAACTCCACACTCCAGAGGCCCTCCTTTCTACATGCTGCATCTCCCCTTCTGTGCAGGTCCTAAGTAGAGGCCCCACCCCACACTTGAACATCACCCTGCCTAGGCCCCGCCTCAAGCTCAAACGTCACCCTTCCACCCACCTAGGCCCCTTCCCACCCTAAACCGTGCCCCACCTAAGTCCCACACCTGCCTAAACTCTGCCACCATAGGCAAGGCTTTTTTTTCTTTCTTTCTTCCTCTTTTAGATTGGGGTTCTGTTTTACCTTGTTGATTCATTGTTGTTGATTTTTTTATATGGTTATTTTTTCTAATAAATCTTTATTTTTCTAATTTTATTTTATTCTTAATACTTTGTTATTGTTCTCTCCTTTTGGCTTGTTACCCCCCCTCCTTTTATTTTTTTCCTTTTTTCTTTTTTCTGTTGTGGTTTTATTTGACCTTGTTGCAGTTGTTTCAATTATAGTTTTATTTTACCTAATATTTTTTTATCTTTCTAATTTTATTTTGTTTTCTATTCTTTGATATTGTACTGCTCCTTTTTTTCTTTCTTTCTTTTTTATGGTGCCACGAAGCTTGTGGGATATTGGTTCCCAGGCTGGAGGTTGGGCTCGAGCTCCTGTGGTGGGAGCTCCAACTCCAAACTGCCTGACTAACAGAGAACCTCAGACCCCAGGGAATATTAATTGAAGTGAGGCCTCCTGGAGGTCCTCACCTGGCTGTATGCAACTGCATTCAAACTTCAGTGCTGGACGTCTCAGCCCAAACAACCACTAAGATAAGAATATAGCACCACCCATCAAAATAAATAAATAAATAAATGGCAAAAAATATGTTACAGATGAAGGAGCAACATAAAAACCTACAAGACCAAATAAATGAAGACAAAATAGGCAACCTACCTGAAAAAGAATTCAGAGTAATGACAGTAAAGCTGATCCAAAATCTCAGAAACAGAACGGAGAAAATACAAGCAACATTTAACAAGTATCTAGAAGAACTAAAGAGCAAACAAACAGAGATGAACAACACAATTACTGAAATTAAAAATACTCTAGAAGGAATCAGTAGCAGAATAACTGAGGCAGAAGAATGGATAAGTGAGTTGGAAGATAAAATGGTGGAAATAACTACTGCAGAGCAAAACAAAGAAAACAGAATGAAAAGAATTGAGGACAGTCTTAGAGACATCTGGGGCAACATTAAATGCACCAATATTTGCATTATAGGGGTCCCAGAAGAAGAAAAGAAAAAGAAAGGGTGTGAGAAAATATTTGAAGAGATTATAGTCAAAAACTTCCCTAACACGGGAAAGGATATAGTCAATCAAGTCCAGGAAGCACAGAGAGTACCATTCAGGAAAAACCTAAAGAGAAATAGGCCAAGACACATATTAATCAAGCTATCAAAAATTAAATACAAAGAAAAAATATTAAAAGCAGCAAGGAAAAGCAACAAATAACATACAAGGGAATCCCCTTAAGGTTAGCAGCTGATCTTTCAGTAGAAACTCTGCAAGCCGGAGGGGAGTAGCAGGACATATTTAAAGTGATGAAAGGGAAAAATCTACAACCAAGATTGCTCTACCCAGCAAGGATCTCATACAGATTCAATGGAGAAATTAAAACCTTTACAGACAAGCAAAAGTTAAGAGAATTCAGCACCACCAGCTTTACAACAAATGCTAAAGGAACTTCTCTAGACAGGAAACACAAGAGAAGGAAAAGACCTACAAAAACAAACCCCAAACAATTAAGAAAATGGTAATAGGAGCATAAAGATTGATAATTACCTTAAATGTAAATGGATTAAATGCTCCAACCAAAAGACATAGACTGCCTGAATGGATACAAAACAAGACCCATATATATGCTATCTACAAGATACCCACTTGAGACTTAGGGACACATACAGACTGAAAGTGAGGGGATGGAAAAAGATATTCCATGCAAATGGAAACCAAAGGAAAGCTGGAGTAGCAATTCTCATATCAGACAAAATAGACTTCAAAACAAAGAGTATTACAAGAGACAGAGAAGGACACTACATAACGATCAAGGGATCAATCCAAGAAGAAGATATAACAATTGTAAATATTTATGCACCCCACATAGGAGCACCTCAATACATAAGGCAAATGCTGACAGCCACAAAAGGGGAAATCAACAGTAACACAATAATACTAAGGGACTTTAACACACAACTTTCACCAATGGACAGATCACCCAAAATGAAAATAAATAAGGAAATACAAGCTTTAGATGATATATTAAACAAGATGGATTTGAATGATATTTATAGGACATTTCATCCAAAAACAACAGAATACACTTTCTGCTCAAGTGCTCATGTAACATTCTCTGGGATAGACCATATCTGGGTCAGAAATCAAGCTTTGGTAAATTTAAGAAAATTGAAATCATATCAAATATCTTTTCTGACCACAATGCTATGAGACTAGATATCAATTACAGGAAAAGCACTGTAAAAAATACAAACACGTGGCAGCTAAACAATACATTACTAAATAACCAAGAGCATGGAAGAAATCAAAGAGGAAATAAAAAAATACCTGGAAAAAAATGACAGTGAAAACATGACGACTCAAAACCTATGGGATGCAGCAAAAGCAGTTCTAAGACAGAAGTTTATAGCAATACAATCCTACCTCAAGAAAAGAGAAAAATCTCAAACAACCTAACCTTACACCTAAAGCAATTATAAAAAGAAGAACAAAAAAAAACCCAAAGATAGCAGAAGGAAAGAAATCATAAAGTTCTGATCAGAAATAAATGAAAAAGAAATGAAGAAAACAACAGAAAAGATCAATAAAATTAAAAGCTGCTCCTTTGAGAAGATAAACAAAATTGATAAACCACTAGCCAGACTCATCAAGAAAAATAGGGAGAAGACTCAAATCAACAGAACTAAAAATGAAAAAGGAGTAACAATTGACACTGCAGAAATACAAAGGATCAATAGAGATTACTACAAGCAACTATATGCCAATAAAATGGACATCCTAGAAGAAATGGACAAATTCTTAGAAAAGGACAAGCTTCCAAGACTGAACCAGGAAGAAATAGAAAATATAAACAAACCAATCACAGGCACTGAAATTGAACCTGTGATTAAAAATCTTCCAAAAAACAAAAGCCCAGGACCAGATGGCTTCACAGGTGAATTCGATCAAGCATTTAGAGAAGGGCTAACTTCTCACACTCTTCCAAAATATAGCAGAGGGAGGAACACTCCCAAAGTCATTCTGCGAGGCCACCATCTAAAACCAAACAAAGATGTCACAAAAAAAGAAAACTATAGGCCAATATCTCTGATGAACATAGATGCAAAAATCCTCAAGAAAATACTAGCAAACAGAATCCAACAGCACATTAAAAGGATCATACACCATGATCAAGTGGGGTTTATCCCAGGAATGCAAGGATTCTTCAATATATGCAAAGGAATCAATGTGATACACCATATTAACAAATTGAAGGAGAAAAACCATATGATCATCTCAATAGATGTAGAAAAAGTTTTGACAAAATTCAACACCCATTTATGATAAAAACTTTCCAGAAAATAGGCAGAGAGGGAACCTACCTCAACATAATAAAGGCCATATATGACAAACCCACAGCCAACATCATCCTTAAAGGTGAAAAACTGAAACCATTTCCTCTAAGATCAGGGACAAGAAAAGGTTACCCACTCTCACCACTATCATTCAACATAGTTTTGGAAGTTTTGGCCATAGCAATCAGACAAGTAAAAGAAATCAAAGGAATCCAAATCAGAAAAGAAGAAGTAAAGCTGTCACTGTTTGAAGATGACAAGATACTATACATAGAGAACCCTAACAATGCTACCAGAAAACTACTAGAGCTAATCAGTGAATTTGGTAGACTAGCAGGATATAAAATTAATGCACAGAAATCTCTTGCATTCCTATATACTAATTATGAAAAATCTGAAAGAGAAATTAAGGAAACACTCACATTTGCCATTGCAACAAAAGAATAAAATACCTAGGAATAAACCTACCTACGGAGAAAAAAGACCTGTATGCATAAAACTATAGGACACCGATGAAAGAAATTAAAGATGATACAAACAGATGGGGAGATATACCATGTTCTTGGATTGGAAAAATCAACATTGTGCAAATGACTCTACTACCTAAAGCAATCTACAGATTCAATGCAATCCCTATCAAATTACCAATGGCATTTTTCACAGAATCAGAACAAAAAATTGCACAATTTGTATGGAAACCCCAAAGACCTCGAACAGCCAAAACAATCTTGCGAAGTAAAAATGGAGCTGGACGAATCAGGCTCCCTGGCTTCAGACTATACTACAATACTACAGTAATCAGGACAGTATGGTACTGGCACAAAACCAGAAATATAGATCAATGGAACAGGATAGAAAGTCCAGAGATAAACCCATGCACATACAGTCACCTTATTTTTTGATAAAGGAGGCGAAAAGTATACAATGGAGAAAAGACACCCTCTTCAATAAGTGGTGCTGGGAAAATGGGACAGCTATACGTAAAAGAATGAAATCAGAACACTTCCTAACACCATACACAGAAATAAACTCAAAATGGATTAAAGACCTAAATGTAAGGCCAGACAGTATGAAACTCTTAGAGGAAAACATAGGCAGAACGCTCTATGACATAAATAACAGCAAGATCCTTTTGGACCCACCTCCTAGAGAAATGGAAATAAAAACAAAAATACACAAATGGAACCTAGTGAAACTTAAAAGCTTTTGCACAGCAAAGGAAACCATAAGCAAGACGAAAAGACAACCCTCAGAATGGGAGAAAGTGTTTGCAAATGAAGACACTGACAAAGGATTAATCACCAACATATACAAGCAGCTCATGAAGCTCGATATCAAAAAAACAAATAACCCAATCCAAAAATAGGCAGAAGACCTAAATAGACATTTCTCCTAAGAAGCTATACAGACTGCCAACAAACACGTGAAAAGTTGCTCAACATCACTAATCATGAGAGAAATGCAAATCAAAACTACAATGAGGTATCACCTCACACCTTTCAGAATGCCCATCATCAAATAATCTACAAACAATAAATGCTGGAGAGGGTGTGGAGAAAAGGGAACCCTCTTGCACTGTTGGTGGGAAGATAAATTGATACAGCCACTATGAAGAACAGCATGGAGGTTCCTTAAAAACTAAAAATAGAACTACCATACAACCCAGCAATCCCACTACTGGGCATATACCCTGAGAAAACCATAATTCAAAAAGAGTCATGTACCACAGTATTCACTGCAGCACTATTTACAATCGCCAGGACATGGAAGCAACCTAAGTGTCTGTCAATAGATGAATGGATAAAGAAGATGTGCCACATATATACAATGGAATATTACTCAGCCATAAAAAGAAACAAAATTGAGTTATTTGTAGTGAGGTGGATGGACCTAGAGTCTGTCTTACAGAGTGAAGTAAGTCAGAAAGAGAAAAACAAATACTGTATGTTAACACATATATATGGAATCTAAAAGCAAAATTGTTCTGATGAACCTAGGGGCACGACAGGAATAAAGCCGCAGACATAGAGAATGGACTTGAGGACGCAGGGAGTTGGAAGGGTAAACTGGGACAAAGTGAGAGAGTAACATTGACATATATATACTATGAAATGTGAAATAGATAACTAGTGGGTGGCAGCTGCATAGCACAGGGAGATCAGCTCGGAGCTTTGCAACCACCTAGAGGGGTGGGATTAGGAGTGTTGGAGGGAGACACAAGAGGGAGGGGATATGGGGATATACATATGCATATAGCTGATTCACTTTGTTATACAGAAACTAACAACATTATAAAGCAATTATACTCCAATAAAGATGTTAAAAAACAAGTTTCACAAGGGAAGGATAAATAAAATGGGATGACATTGACATGTGAAGAAATAATGGCTGAGAATTTTCAAGTCTAATAAAACCTATTGGTGGTCAAATAAAAGAAGCTCAATGAATACCAATCTGGACAAGTAAAAAAGAAAGCACACCTCGACTTATAATAATCAAACAACTAAAAACAAAAGATAAAGAGAAAAATCTTAAAAACAAATAAACAACGAGAAATTACCTTAAGGAAACAACAATTAAAATGATGGCTAACTTCTCAACATTAACAATGGATACCAGACACTGGAAGACAATAAAAAGACAACTTACAAAGATGGAAAATAACTGCAAACTTAGAATTCAATATTGAGCAAAAATATGTATCAAAATTGAAGAGAAAATATAGATGTTCCCAAACAAAGCCTGAAAGAATTTGTCACGGTTGATCCACAGTACAAGAAAGTTCTTTAGGATGAAGGGAAATTATCCCAGATGGAAGCACAAAGATGCAAGAAGTAATAAACAAACAGTACAAAAGGGAAATTTGAAAGACTCGGTACTGCCTAAAGCAGCAATGTAACAATATTTTAGATGTTTATGAAATACACAGAAATAGGAGAGGGATTCGTTAAATGTCTCTCAAAATTATTACATATTAGAGAAGTGCAAAATAAACTCTAAGAAACCCTTACACAACCATCAGACTGACTAAAATTCAAAAGGCTGACAGTATCAATGTTGATTAGGAATTGGTATATAAAGCAACAGAACTCTTCTACCTTACTGACAGCAGTGTAAATTAGTATGTATTTACATATGTATTTGGCAGTATGTATCTATTAAAGCTAAACTAAAACCTGTCCTGTGATTCAGTGATTCTACTCAGATATGAAGTATGTAAAAATTCATTAAGCTTACACTGAAGACTTGTGTACTTTACAGTACATAAGTCATATCTTAATTAAGAAGACTTAGATCACATATATGAAAAATAATAAGAAAGCAATAAAATTATAATAGCCCAGTAGAAAATTAGGCAAAGAATAGGAAGGTAGAGAAAAACAAATGGCTTATAAACATGAAAATATGCTCAACTTCATTCATCAAGTTAAAATTAAAATAGCAAAAAGATACTTTAGACAATTTCAGTTGGTTTCTTACACTTGTAAGTTTCTTACACTTTCTTACACAAGAGTCCTGACAAGTAGATTTGTACAAGTATGCCAAGACATAATTATGTATGAGAATGCTCACTTCAGTATTGTCCATAAAAATAAAAGATTAGAAACAACCTAAATGTTCACCAAGTTTGAATCATTTACATAAATCATTGTACTTTGATATAGTGGAATAACTATGTAACCATTAAAATAATAAAGTAGGTATATTTGAGTTTCTATGGAAATATCACTAAGATATATTAAGGGAAAAGGGTAATTTTATAACAGCAAGCAGAATATGATCCCAACTATATAAAAACTTTAAATGTATGTGGTATAATAATAACAGGTTATTTTTAGGGAATAGGAACTAAAGATTGAGAGTGGAGGGGGACAACAATTTTTATTTTATATTTCCATGTACTATCTGAAATTTTTTATGTTCATTTCATTTACATTTTAAAACTAAGCAAGGAGAACATATCTGAATCCTAGCCCAAATACTAGCCCCCAAACTCAAATTGCTAGAAAACTAAGTGATGAAACAAATGTTCACAAATGACTGTAAATCAAGATTTCTAAAGGAAGTAAAGAATCAAACTACAGAGCTCTTGATGTTTAAAATGAATAATTTTTCATTGCAAGTGGCTGTAATGCCAGCAAGTATTTGGTGTGGGTGATATATTGAGAATACAGAAAGAATAACAGTAAAGAGAGACAGCTGGATCTAAAATGTTTACAAATCCCTTCCAAAGGCAAGGCATGTTTGTAACAATTTTAAAAACACAAATGCTAACAATGGGTAAAAATAATATAGTAACTATTCACATAAAATACAAGGATTATTTCATATTTTCCAAATCTTTGCTGAAAGCAGTAATCATACAAACATAAAATAATCCTAAAATAACTTAAATTCATAAAAATTTTACTTGGACTTTCCATTTCTCATATTTGATCTCATATCAATTCCAACATTGTTTATGATTTATAATGATAAAAATTTCACAGTCATAATTTACACATCTTTCTTTATGACTTTAGGGACAAAAAAGGAGAATTAGGATAATTAAACTTTATAAAACAATTAGTGATGCATGTCTCAACACTTATGTTTATAACGTTTATTAACATACCAATTGTGACTAAAGAGAAAGTGTTATCTGCATGCCAAATACTTAATGACAAGTTTAAAAAGTACAGTATCTACAATATAAGTATTTCACTACAAAATTAAATATCTTCCAATTTTATTCTCAGTTCAGACTTTTTGAGTGGACATGTTATTTAAAATATCCTGTCAAAGATCCTTACAAAATTGAATTTGATGCCATACATTTTACGTATAATTAATTTTGAAAAATAGCAATTTTCCACAATAAATATTGATAAACTTTGTATAAAAATATTTCATTCAATATAAAAACCCATGAAAACAATTTCTTAATGTTCATACAAATGCAAGTAACAATATTTCAGTTCTAAAGCAGTCTGTTGTATTCTAAGCTGCTCTCCCAACATCATGATGAGGTACAGGAACACTTTCCAACTTTAAACAATTGTTCAAGAAGGAGTAAAACTACTTACTTACCCAGTTTCTTTTTATAAACAGTTCTTCACATTTTTGGTAACTATGTTTAAATTTTTTTCTCAAATGTGGCTTCTTTTAATCATAATAGAGTGGACAATTTTAATTTTGTGTTTTAAAATTGAGAATGTGTTTTCTCAATAGTAAATACTTTAGAAGAGTCTGTAACTATCAAGATGACCCTTGGAAGATGAAAAGTAGAACACATTTCTTTTAAAAACTACAGGAAATAATTTAGAAAGAGGTTTTTTTTCAGCCAAGTCTACGTGACATATGGTTGCAGTATGTCTTGATTCATTTAGCACGTCGTCCAAGCCCACGGGAGACCCGTGGGCACAACTCTTACAGCCTAATCTTTATATTGTGCCAACGAAAGTAGCTTTGGAATCTGGTATCAATTTGTGGAGGAAGTTTATCTTCTCTCAACTTATGAGTAGTTAAAATGGATATTCCTAAGAGAATATGACCATATGTTTGATATATGGAAAGAGGGAGTTGGTTTTATTGGAAATGGATGAGAGGAGGTAGAAGAATGTCATGCTTAGGGTCATAAAACCTTATTATAGGTCCAGGATCACCCACTGGTTTGGGACTTTCATCCAGGTCTTTTTACTACTCGAGACTAGGTTTAAAAATAAAAGACTATCTGTTCCTATTCCTCTTGTCACTATGTAGCTCATCTCTAAATGGGAACACAGGGCTCCAATAGGAGGCCCCTATTCATACTGATGTGTATCTCGTCTTCTTTCTTCTTCTTTGTTCTTGGGGGCTTTAACCTAGGACATCTATAATCTCATTAACCCTGACAAATGATTTATCTTCAAACAATCTGTTTAAACTTGAAGCCATAGCTCAAATTATTAATTTCTGAGTTTATTTTCATGAAGCTCAGATTTAGAGAGACTGATTCACAGCTTGTGTTGCAATTTTAGGCCTTTAAATAAAATACTCAAAATTCCAGATTTATCCTAAGTTTAAAAGTCCAAACCTATATTTCAGCTCTTCTCTCCCTTAAAAAAATTTTTTTTACAGAATCTCTGCAAAGAAATGGAGAATATCTAACCAAACTGAAGTACAAAACATTCTAAACTTTCATCTAAATGGTAATTTTCATAAAGACCCAATAACATACAGTAATACATACAGTGAAATGAACTTTTGAAAGTGAAAATCAGAGCCCTAGCACACTGACAGTAAATATGATCTAAATTTATATATACCAATAGGCCAGACTGCACCACTTCAACCTGCTCTATGAAAAGAAAGTCCCTTGGAATTTCAATTTCTGAAATGTTTTTGTTTGTTTTGGTAACTGAAGCTGCACCAGAATGGTATCAGTGATCTCAGGTTTAAGGTGCTGTCACAAAATTCCTTTAACTCAGACCTGCAGCACTACGGTGGTCCCGGGATGTCTGAATTCACTACAGAGTACACACAGCATGGCAAAACCTTGGGCTGACTGGAACATTTATCAGTTTCTCTTCCCTGTTGTTCTGGGTCCCACACCACAGGAGAATGGGAGGATGTCATATCTCAGAGGACTTGCTGAGTGTTTAATCTCTAATTATATGCAGAATGGGGCAAAATGTAATTTTCTATCTATGTATATTCTGTGAGCAGTATTAAAAATAATGGTCAATTTTACTAAAATTTCAATACATGTAATAATTCTGTTTCTGAAACTATAAATCACTGAAAAATCATTGAAAAAATTTTTTTCTCTCTTTATCTTTGTATAGAACTAATTATTCAGTGAGTTGATATGGGTCCTCTACCTTTCTCTTGTAAGAGAGTCACTGGTTGAGTGTGTGAGATCCTGAGATATCTCAACAATACTTGTGTCATGAAACAGCTTTATTGACTTCTAGTTGGCAAATGATCATGAAAGGTGTGAAAAAATATCTGTCAATTGGGGTCTGAACAGCTCATTTCATATGGTCACAACTGGAATAGAGAAAGGCGGAGGATTTTATTTATGGTAATAGTAAATCAGTGGAATCCTCTCTCAGTCTAAGTATGAAACTAGTGATGTTTAACAACTCATAGGAATATTTTTGAGGACTGAAGTATTTATTTTGATGATACCGATAATCTTGAAATTCTTATTGCCATTGAGCAACTATCTCTGCAGGTTTCTTAATTTAGTTTGTTGTTCAATGTGCTGTCTGGGTTTTCTTGCCGTACCAAGAACTGAAATAAACAATAAACATTAAAGTCTCTAAAGGCAAAGACAACATCTGTGTAATTCTCACTTAATTTTCATCCAGTGTTATATTTCTACTTAATAAATTTTATTTGATTACAAGTCAGTTTTTTTTAATGGATGATAATGTAAGGTATGGGTTAAAAACATAATCACTAGCATTCAAAAGATCCGGGTTTATATATGGATTCCACTAACTCTGTGACCTTGGGCAAATTACTTAATCTTCTAATCTTTAAAAGGAATGTAATAGTAGTACATGTCTCATACAATTATTTCAATAATTAATTGAGCTAAAGTATGGAAAATATTAGCACAGTGGTTGATTTATATACAGGAAGAATGCTCGGTAAGTGAAGAAAAAAACAATGTACATGCAAGTGGGGATGGGGAAGATGATTCCAGAGTGATACACAGTAACATTTAGCAATCTAACTGTAGCAGAAAGTGAGCATTTCAACATCTTTTACAGAGAAGAGGTGAAGCAGACATTATGCTTTCACAAGGGCTTGTGTTCTCATCAAAATACTTGTTGTAGGTATCACCATTCTAACAGGTAGTTTCATTCTATGGTACAGATCTTAGATTTGATACATAAACATTTGTTTCTTGTATATCTTCACAAGTATATCCCCTAGACCAGGGCTAAATCATCTATCTGCAACATTCAGTTGAGTGCCTACCACAGAGTAAGTACTCAGGGAAAGTACGTTAAATCGAAACATCTTCAAATCACACAGTCTAGTAGCACAAAGTACAAATACATTGCACACTTTTAAAATGCACAAGGATGCCTATTAGGTATAATTGTGTGTATATGTAAATTAGTGCACAGAAAAGACAACTCAAGGTAAAATAACCACACCCTTGAAAATACAGTTACATTTCACAAGTGTTAGTGTGAAGTGTTCTTTCAGATGTGAGTGTAATTCAGATGACTAGCTCTTTCCACGTGGGTTCGATGTTCAAAGAAAATAGTACTGTTGGGTTTATGGCTAGCTAGACACAAGCCACTGGAGACCTTCCCAAGGTGCTGATTAATCATTAGAAGAGTCGGTCTACACTGCTAGGCTTTTGAAGGCTTTCTCACATTTTTTGTCTATATTACTGAGTGAGGACAGATACCATTAGTTTTGAAACAATCATTTTCAAATTTGCCTCTGACAGTTTTCTTTTCTCTCCCCTAACCAACACTATAGTGGAATATATTACCCTTCATATGACTCATTACATCATAAATCTGAGATGTGTCTGGAATGAAATTAGACAGTTAGGTCACACATCTTGTTTTCCACTATTTTCTGAGTCTGAGTAGAACAAGTCTGAAATTGAGGTATGTAAGATACAAAAGTCTTCTGATCAGAAGTTCCTAAATTGAAGTTATTTTCTACAAGGTGTGAGCAACTGTCCTGGAGGATTCTGATGTCGGTGAATAAACAGTGGGATGGGAATGGGGACAACACTCTTGACTCATCAGTCAAAAGCACATCACTCTCTCTCTTTTTGATTGAAGTGACTCCTAAATAATAGACAGACCTTTCGTCATTATTTTCTTCACGGAAATTTCCCTCGAATTTCAAAAGTTCATCCAATCCTCCTGAGAATGGAAGGTGTGGTGAAATTATATTGGGATGCTGATCTGATAATATAAAAAATGCCTGGGTTTCTATCTCCCATGAGTTATTAGAGAAAGAATCTTTAGGTAGAGAATTGTTGCTAGAGAAGCTTTTGCTGACTGCGCTATTTACAAGCCTTTGCTCTCCCTCAGTTTCACCTGATTTAGAGTTGCTGAGCAGGGTGGCATATTTAACAGAGGGTTGTCTCCTACTTTCCTCCTCACAGGTTATCTCTGTGCTCTCAACCTCAGAGAAGTGAGCACTGTTGCATTGGTCACTAATACAAATAGAGCCCTTTTCAAGATCCCGAGTCATCAAAAGTAGAGAGACTGTAGTTGGTGGTACCATCTCATCTTTATTTTTCCATGATGTATCAACACTGATATCTTCTGAAATGGTTTCAGGTTCCAAAAGAAGAGGACCAAATGTCACTGATTCTGTATGCTTGATAAAAAGATGCTCAAATGTTTCTGGCTAAAAGAAAAGACACATTTTAATACTCAATTGTGTTAATTTTTTTTCTTTTTGCTTCACTGTGATATCATGGAAGAAATAGAAGTGTGAAAGGTTAATACTAAAGGACATAAGTCAAGCACAAATTAACTGGTTTTGGTCTGAAATAAACAGACCAAAAATCATAAGGGAGAGGCAGTATAAGATAGTGTTTAAAAGTGGGATGAGACAGACGTGAGTCATTCTGTTTCTATGACCACGGACAAGTACATCAACCTCTCTGCCTTTCAGTTTCCTCATCTGTAAAATTGTGTTCAATATTTACTTCATGGTGTTGTGCAAGGAATAAATTAGATAGTGTCTGAAAGTGCTTAGCTCTCAATAAAGATTGGTTACTGTAATTAGAAAGTGCTATCTTCAGAAGAATTCCTAATATTTTATAGCAAATTACACTTCCATGAACTAAAAAATTTAACCCAAGTTTAAAAAGTAAATTGATATAAAACTGAATGAGCAAAACAACTTGTCCAAAGATAGCTAAAATAAGTACTCCATGACATAAGATATGATATGAAGGTAAACTATATGTGGCCTTATCTGCCTTACATCATACTAAAAATCTGTTTATGACTATCAGAAAGTAAGAACTAAGAATATCTGTTTGTGAAAACAATGAAGGTGAAAAGAGATGATCACAGCCTTTTAAATTACTATTCCTTATAAATAACTTCATATAAAAATACAAACTATAGGACATGTGGAATGAAGACAAAGATGCAAAACAAATGCACATTATATTTTTTATAAGAACAGTGGTTACATCACAACAAAAAATTCTGCCAAGTAGCTACAAGCGAGAATCTGTGCATAAAAAAAGCTCAACTCATACAATGTAAACACGTTGAAAAAATAAATGCAAAATAAAAAATACTGTAGACACATCACATTAAAAAATTAACACAACTAAATGAGGTGCTATAGAAAATGTGCTCAATTTTTGTTATACATATAATTAAACTTTTGAATTTTACAATTTTTAAACTAATAGAATGAATTCAGATTTATTGCTTGAAATAACAATATAACCAACTATTCTTCATAATGGCAAATATATTCCATATAAAAACACAATTCATTTAACATAGTTTTGAACTCTTAAATGAAATATATTGGTGATTATAGCCATAAAGGAATAAATATATGAAACACCAAATATAATGGAATAGACTTATACAGATATTAAAATACTGCATAATAACAAATACTATATTAACACAACCGTTTCTCTTATTCTATGAACATAGTATGTGAAGAGAAAACTGTTCCTGTGCCTATTTTCTTTCTGACAGAAATCTATTAGATTTATAATTTCCTTCAAATATTTTCTTGCTTATTTTGTGTTTCCTAATGTTATGACTATATATGTATAGAATTTCTTAAAATTTAAAGTAACCTAGAAATTAAGATCTCCAAATAAAGGAATGTCATGCTATCAACATGAAAACAAAAAATACAAATAGCACATAGCATACAGTCAAACTCACAGCTGTTCTTCAAATGACGTGTTTGGCATATTTCATGCCCTCTAAAACTTCATAATTGGTAACTAATTATTATGTCAAATAATTTACATGTCTTCAAATGCATTTGATGAAAGATTTCACTAATAATTAAGAAATCACATATCCATATATTATTAGAGTATATTTTATAAATGGGTCACATTTATTAAAAGTATGTTTATTAAAAAATCATTTCAATCACCATATGCATCTAACTTTTCAAGATTTTAGAACAGTCTGGAAGCATATTGAATATGTATTCAGCTGGTAAGAATTAAAGAATAACCTTTCATATTTTCACACTTCAATTTTACATTACAATGATGTCTATTAAAAGTCAGTGAAGGGGGAAAGGACACATTCTTCCTGATTTTTGGGGGTTTTTTTAAGATTCAAATCAAACTATGAATGAAATCTAAATGTAAGTAATATATATGTAGCCTAAATCTGAGTTATTTGGGTTCATCAAACAGAGGCTTTGGTTTATTCTGAATGTGAGCAATATACCACACAAGTTAAATTCATAGAAATAGCAGGTGGTCTTTTTTTCAGGTAGAAAAGTCCTATGTTTGCCTTGGACTAGTTCTAAAAACTCCAGAGAGTCTCCTTTTTTGCATCACTGCCCACTTACCTGACTGCCAGGAGCTTTGGGTGGTTCAGTGCAAATAAATTAAATTAAGTAAGGAATTTCATGAGGAGGTTGAATTGGAGGCTGATGTCTTTTCTGATCTGGTCAATCTGACCTGGATATGTCAGGTCATCCTGGTACAAACTGTAACTTCTACTGGCCTTTGACCAGAACAAACTGTCTTTCTTTGAACTGAAATGAAAGTTAGCACTTAAGCCATTTTTAAGGCTATTGAAAATGAAAATTCCCATATTGATCAAAGTTAGATATACATAAAAGCTATCAATATAAGACATTCAAAAGAATACCCAAATGGGTCAGTTTATAGGCTGAAGAGTCTAAAAGAATATAAGATGGAAAATTTTGGACATAAAATATGAACTAAATATTTTGACTGCATTCTATATTTAGAGCCATTGTATTTGCAAAGCTATGTGTCAGAAGTTGCAGTTTTCACCTAGTCACAGCATAGTCTACTATATATTTGATGATGTCTAATAAATCCGTGGTAAGAGCAATAGTCATAATTCTTTAATGTTTTATGACCAAATGACAAATCAAAAGCTAGATATCATAAATATTACTTTTTAAACTTTAGATGACTTGAAAAGTAATCATACATCCAAACTGAATTAGACTCAGACGTATACCTTGACCCCAAATTTACCCATCTATTTTAAGTTCTAAATCAACATAATCCACCATATTTTAGTTCTCAATAGTTCCACCAAAATTTTTTAGATTGTCTCCCCTTCTTCAAAATGTAAAAATCTTCTAATACTCTATAGAATGTTGGGAAGTTGGTAGATTGGGTTCATCTGTAGTGATCATGATTAAACTTCAAAGAATGTCCATTCTCTGTTCAGATAAAATAAAACAAAATAAGAAAGAAAAATAAAAAAATCACTCAGAAAGCAAAAGATAAAAGATTTCAAAAAGATGTTCTGTCAAGCATGAGTTCTGGATTATAAATTCTTGTGTTATACTACAGTAATGCATGTTTTTAGGAAAAGATAAAATTCCGAATTAAGGTGGCCTCTTGCATTTTCTTAATGCATGCCCTAATATCACACTCTAAGGACAGCCTTAATGATCCCAGAAAAGGAAAAACTATAGAGGAATAACAGAATAAGTAGAATGAGGAAAAACAAAGAGCTGGAAAAATAAAAAGGAAGTAGAGGAACAGCACTATTAAAGAGTTTGGAAGAAGAAAGAGTAAAAGAGTGTATCTCTGAAAACAAATATTTAAAAATTAAAAGAAAGAAGAATTGAAATAGTGAAGAAGAATAGAATGACAGAATCATTATCATGCTTTTTTTAATCTAGAGAAATGTTCTAAGAAATCATCTGGTCCACATTTCTCCCTTTTTATAGACAAAGCAATCAAGGCTTAAAGTTGCACAGCTAATTATAGCAGAGTGAGGCCCCTGACTTTTTTTCTACTCCAACAAGCTTTCTATAATACAATGGAAGATGAAAACATATTCCAAACACAAGTAGGGAGGAGAACATGTTGTTTTGCTTTTTCTATTTGTTGTCATAGATTTGAGCTGATTAAATTCATCCTCTCTTCTGGTTCCTTATAACCCAAGGGCATATATATAGATATTAAGAAGAACAAGAAAATAGAGAAAACTGAAGTCATATTTTAGGGAAGTGAAATATATACTTCTAAGCCCAGTCATGTGCCCTTCTAGAAAGAACTTCTTACTCAAAGCTGCACCAGCTCTTCTACACTTCTGTAAAGCCATTCTAGCAATTTCAGGGATGCTCTGCCTCAGATCCATGAGAATGGTGTTCTGGGAGCTTGTGGGTTGCTGAGCTTCTTATTTGGAGAGCTAGAACAGGCTGAGCAATCTAGGATGGTCTTTGAACCACAAGAAAAAAATCCATTTGTTTTTAGATTTAACACTCTAAAGTAGGGTGTTAAGTGGAGTACACTCGTATGGAAATAGTCATAAATGTAGACAACAAAGGAGCAGGGATAGACTCCCCGCACCTCAAATATGGATGGCTTGGATTTAGAGGAAGAAAGTAATATTTTAGGCAAAAATGCTAAAGAAAAAGGTAAAACAAAAACAAATTGGCTACAGTCTTTTAAACACTGTGAAATATGAATTAGAAGAAAAGCAAGGTTATTGACTCACTGCAATACATTTTCCTACCATAAGAATTCAGCCTTTGTTTAAAATTTTTATTTTTATCCTCTTTAAGAACTTTTTAAGAGATTCTGATTTTTTCATTTATTTTATTGAAGTATAATTGATTTACAATGTTGTTAAAGATTCTGATTTCTAAAGTATCATGAGAAATGGTGTAGAGAAGTATTCTGGTTCAAGCTGGCAGTTTGAGCATATATATATTTCTCTCTTATCTCTGTAGAGACTCAGTTAGGATGAAAGTACATAAATAAATCAAATATATACCCACAACAAAGAAGATAGTCTGAGAAGGTTAAGAGGTTATGAGATTTTGAATTTCTAAAAGATGGAAAACCGAAGGAGATGAACAAAGGAAGCTGCAGACCAGAATATCTCCAGAGTGGGCTATAGCTGAAAAAAAGACAGTTTGCCCTGTTGAATACAGTGGAGATGGGAGGGAGGGCAGTAGCGGGGTGAAAAAATGGAAGGTAAAAACACAGGAAGAAATGAGACCTTTGGCTGAAAACTGGAAACTCTGCATATGAATGGGGCTCTTCTAACTCTGCTACACATGGAAGAGCCTTCATACTCTCCACACCCAAATTGAGGTTTTATTCTCAAAAGTAATTAAGAAATTATCTGGGGAGGAGACCTTCAAGATGGCAGAAGAGTAAGATGTGGAGATCACCTTCCTCCCCACAAATACATCAGAAATACATCTACGTGTGGAACAACTCCTACAGAACACCTACTGAGCGCTGGCAGAAGACCTCAGACCTCCCAAAAGGCAAGAAACTCCCCACGTACCGGGGTAGGGCAAAACAAAAAAGAAAAAAGCAGACTAAAGGATAGGGATGGGACCTGCACCAGTGGGAGGGAGCTGTGAAGGGGGAAAGTTTTCCACACACTAGAAGCCCCTTCACTGGTGGAGACAGGGGCGGGGGTGGCGGGGGGAAGCTTCAGAGCCATGGAGGAGAGGGCAGCAACAGGGATGCGGAGGGCAAAGCAGAGAGATTCCCGCACAGAGGATCGGTGCCGACCAGCACTCACCAGCCCGAGAGGCTTGTCTGCTCACCCGCCAGGGCGGATGGGGGCTGGAAGGTTAGGCTTGAGCTTCGGAGGTCGGATACCAGGGAAAGGACTGGGGTTGGCGGCGTGAACACAGCCTGAAGGGGGCTAGTGCGCCACAGCTAGCTGGGAGGAAGTACAGGAAAAAGTCTGGACCTGCCGAAGAGGCAAGAGACCACAGTTTCAGGGTGCACGAGGAGAGGGGATTCAGAGGACCGCCTAAACGACCTCCAGAGACGGGCTCGAGCTGCGGCTATCAGCGCAGACTCCAGAGACGGGCATGAGACGATAAGACTGCTGCTGCAGCCACCAAGAAGCCTGTGTGCAAGCACAGGTCACTATGCACACCTCCCCTCCGGGGAGCCTGTGCAGCCCGCTACTGCCAGGGTCCCGTGATCCAGTCACAACTTCCCCAGCAGAACACACGGCACGCCTCAGGCTAGGGCAATGTCATGCCAGTCTCTGCGGCCGCAGGCTTGCCCCGCATTCCGTACCTCTCCCTCCCCCAATCCTGAGCGAGCCAGAGCCCCCGAATCAGCTGCTCCTTTAACCGGGTCCTGTCTGAGCGAAGAACACACGCCCTCAGGCGACCTACATGCAGAGGCGAGGCCAAATCCAAAGCTGAACCCCAGGAGCTGTGCGAACATAAAACAGAAAGGGAAATCTCTCCCCAGCCTCAGGAGTAGTAGATTAAATCTCCACAATCAACTTGATGTACCCTGCATCTGTGGAATACCTGAATAGACAATGAATCACCCCAAAATTGAGGCAGTGGATTTTGGGAGCAACTGTAGATTTGGGGTTTGCTTTCTGCATCTAATTTGTTTCTGCTTTTATATTTAACTTTGTGTAGTATTTTGAATTTATTATCATTGGTAGATTTCTTTATTGATTTGGTTGCTCTCTCCCTCCTATTTTTTTATATAGTTTATATATATATTTTTCTTTTTCTCTGTTTGTGACTGTGTATGTGTATGCTTCTTTGTGTGATTTTGTCTGTATATCTTTGCTTTTACAATTTGTCCTAGGGTTCGGCCCGTTTTTGGTTTTTTTTTTTTTTTTAAGTATAGATTTTGGCACTTGTTATAATTGGTGATTGGTTTTTTGGTTTGGTTGCTCTCTTCTTTTTTTTTTCTTTTTTAAATTTTTAAATTTTTTAATTTTAATAATTATTTTTTATTTTAATAACTTTATTTTCTTTTTTTCTCCCTTTTCTTCTGAGCCATGAAGCTGACAGGGTCTTGGTGCTCTGGCCGGGTGACAGGCCTGTGCCTCTGAGGTGGGAGAGATGAGTTCAGGACATTGGTCCACCAGAGACCTCCTGGCTCCACGTAATATCAAATGGTGAAAGCTCTCCCAGAGATCTCTATCTAAACGTTAAGACCCAGCCCCACTCAATGACCAGCAAGCTACAGTGCTGCACACCATATGCCAAACAACTAGCAAGACAAGAACACAATCCCACCCATTATCAGAGAGGCTGCCTAAAATCATAATAAGTCCACAGACACCCCAAAACACACCACTAGACACAGAACTGCCCACCAGAAAGACAAGATCCAGCCTCATCCACCAGAACACAGGCACTAGTCCCCTCCACCAGGAAGCCTACACAACCCACTGAACCAACCTTAGCCACTGGGGGCAGACACCAAAAACAACGGGAACTACGAACCTGCAGCCTGTGAAAAGGAGATGCCAAACATAGTAAGTTAAGCAAAATGAGAAGACAGAGAAATACACAGCAGATGAAGGAGCAGCGTAAAAACCCACCAGACCAAAGAAATGTAGAGGAAATAGGTAGTCTACCTGAAAAATAATTCAGAGTAACGATAGTAAAGATGAACCAAAATCTTGGATATAGAATAGAGAAAATACAAGAAACATTTAACAAGGACCTAGAAGAACTAAAGAGCAAACAAACAATGATGAACAACACAATAAATGAAAATAAAATTCTCTAGAAGGAATCAAGAGCAGAATAACTGAGGCAGAAGAACGGATAAGTGACCTGGAAGATAAAATAGTGGAAATAGCTACTGCAGAGCAGAATAAAGAAAACAGAATGAAATGAATTGAGGACAGTCTTAGAGACCTCTGGGACAACATTAAATGCACCAATATTCAAATTACAGGGGTGCCAGAAGAAGAAGAGAAAAAGAAAGGAACTGAGAAAATATTTGAAGAAATTATAGTTGAAAACTTCCCTAATATGGGAAAAGAAATAGTTAATCCAGTCCAGGAAGCACAGAGAATCCCATACAGGATAAATGCAAGGAGAAAAACACCAAGGCACTTATTAATCAAACTATCAAAAATTAAATACAAAGAAAAATATTAAAAGCAACAAGGGAAAAACAACAAATAACATACAAGGGAATCCCCATAAGGCTAACTGAACTTTCAGCAGAAACTCTGCAAGCCAGAAGGGAGTGGCAGGACATATTTAAAATGATGAAAGGGAAAAACCTACAACCAAGATTACTCTACCCAGCAAGGATCTCATTCAGATACAGCAGAGAAATTAAAACCTTTACAGACAAGCAAAAGCTGAGAGAATTCAGCACCACCAAACCAGCTTTACAACAAATGCTAAAGGAACTTCTCTAGGCAAGAAACACAAGAGAAGGAAAAGACCTACAATAACAAACCCAAAGCAATTAAGAAAATGGGAATAGGAACATGCATATCGATAATTACCTTAAATGTAAATGGATTAAATGCTCCCACCAAAAGACATAGACTGGCTGAATGGATACAGAAACAGGACCCGTATATATGCTGTCTAAAGAGACCCACTGCAGGCCTAAGGACACATACAGACTGAAAGTGAGGGGATGGAAAAAGATATTCCATGCAAATGGAAATTAAAAGAAAGCTGGAGTAGCAATTTGCATATCAAAAAAATAGACTTTAAAAGAAAGACTATTACAAGAGACAAAGAAGGACACCACATAACGATCAAGGGATTGATCCAAGAAGAAGATATAAAAATTGTAAATATTTATGCACCCAACATAGGAGCACCTCAATACATAAGGCAAATACTAACAGCCATAAAAGGGGAAATCGACAGTAACACATTCATAGTAGGGGACTTTAACACCCCACTTTCACCAATGGACAGATCATCCAAAATGAAAATAAATAAGGAAACATGAGCTTTAAATGATACATTAAACAAGATGGACTTAATTGATATTTATAGGACATTCCATCCCAAAACAACAGAATACACTTTCTTCTCAAGTGCTCATGGAACATTCTCCAGGATAGATGATATCTTGGGTCACAAATCAAGCCTTGGTAAATTTAAGAAAATTGAAATCATATCAAGTATCTTTTCCAACTACAATGCTATGAGACTAGATATCAATTACAGGGAAAAAATCCATACAAAATACAAAAACATGGAGGCTAAACAATACACTACTAAATAACCGAGAGATCACTGAAGAAATCAAAGAGAAAATCAAAAAATACCTAGAAACAGATGACAATGAAAACAGGATGACCCAAAACCTATCTGATGCAGCAAAAACAGTTCTAACAGGGAAGTTTGTAGCAATACAACCCTACCTCAAGAAACAACAAACATCTCAAATAAACAATCTAACCTTACACCTAAGAGAAAGAAGAACAAAAAAACCCCAAAGTTAGCAGAAGGAAAGAAATCATAAACATCAGATCTGAAATAAATGAAAAAGAAATGAAGGAAACAACAGCAAAGATCAATGAAACTAAAAGCTGGTTCTTTGAGAAGATAAACAAAATTGATAAACCATTAGCCAGATGCATTGAGAAAAAAAGGGAGAAGACTCAAGTCAACAGAATTAGAAATGAAAAAGGAGAAATAACAACCAACACTGCAGAAACACAAAGGATTATGAGAGATTACTACAAGCAACTCTATGCCAATAAAATGGACAACCTGGAAGAAATGGACAAATTCTTAGAAAAGCACAACCTTCCAAGACTGAATCAGGAAGAAATCGAAAACATAAACAGACCAATCACAAGCACTGAAATTGAGACTGTGATTAAAAATCTTCCAACAAACAAAAGCCCAGGACCAGATGGCTTCACAAGCGAATTCTATCAAACATTTAGAGAAGAGCTAACACTAAACCTTCTCAAATTCTTCCGAAATAGAGCAGAGGAAGGAACAATCCAAAACTCATTTGACGAGGCCACCATCACCCTGATACCAAAACCAGACAAAGATGTCACAAAGAAAGAAAACTACAGGTCAATATGACTGATGAACATAGATGCAAAATCCTCAACAAAATACTAGTAAAGAGAATCCAACAGCACATTAAAAGGATCATACACCATGATCAAGTGGGGTTTATTCCAGGAATGCAAGGATTCTTCAATATATGCAAATCAATCAATGTGATAAACCATATTAACAAATTGAAGGAGAAAAACCATATGATCATCTCTATAGAGGCAGAGAAAGCTTTCAACAGAATTCAACACCCATTTATGATAAAAACCCTCCAGAAAGTAGGCATGCAGGGAACTTACCTCAACATAATAAAGGCCATATATGACAAACCCACAGCCAACATCATTCTCAATGGTGAAAAACTGAAACCATTTCCTCTAAGATTAGGAACAAGACAAGGCTGTCCACTGTCACCACTATTATTCAACATAGTTTTGGAAGTTTTAGCTACAGCAATCAGACAAGAAAGAGAAATAAAGGAATCCAAATTGGAAAAGAAGAAGTGAAACAGTCACTGTTTGCAGATAACATGATACTATACATAGAGAATCCTAAAGATGCTACCAGAAAACTACTAGAGCTAATCAATGAATTTGGTAAAGTAGCAGGATACAAAATTAATGCACAGAAATCTCTTGCATTCCTATACACTAATTATGAAAAATCTGAAACAGAAATTAAGCAAACACTCACATTTACCATTGCTACAAAAAGAACAAAATATCTAGGAATAAACTTACCTAAGGAGACAAAAGATCAGTATGCAGAAAACTCTAAGACACTGATGAAAGAAATTAAAGATGATACAAATAGATGGAGAGATATACCATGTTCTTGGATTGGAAGAATCAACATTGTGAAAATGACTCTACTACCCAAAGCAATCTACAGATTCAATGCAATCCCTATCAAACTACCAATGGCATTTTTCAATGAACTAGAACAAAAAATTTCACAATTTGTTTGGAAACACAAAAGACCCCGAATAGCCAAAGCAATCTTGAGAAAGAAAAACGGAGCTGGAGGAATCAGGCTCCCTGACTTCAGACTGTACTACAAAGCTACACTAATCAAGACAGTATGGTACTGGCACAAAGACATAAAGATAGATCAATGGAACAGGATAGAAAGCCCATAGATAAACCCACGCACATATGGTCACCTTATCTTTGATAAAGGAGGCAGGAATGTACAGTGGAGAAAGGACAGCATCTTCAATAAGTGGTGCTGGGAAAACTGGACAGCTACATGTAAAAGAATGAAATTAGAACACTCGCTAACACCGTACACAAAATCAACACAAAATGGATTAAAGACCTAAATGTAAGGCCAGACACTATCAAACTCTTAGAGGAAAACACAGGCAGAACACTCTATGACATAAATCATAGCAAGATCCTTTTTTTCCCACCTCCTAGTGTAATGGAAATAGAAACAAAAAAAAAACAAATGGGACCTAATGAAACTTAAAAGCTTTCACACAGCAAAGCACACCATAAACAAGACCAAAAGACAACCCTTAGAATGGGAGAAAAGGAGCTCCTGAGACGGGCGTGAGCCGCGGCTAGAACCGCGGACCCCAGAGATGGGCGGGAGACACTAAGCCTGCTGCTGCCGCCACCAAGGGGCCTGTGTGCAAGCACAGGTCACTATCTACACCCCTCTTCAGGGGAGCCTGTGCAGCCCGCCACTGCCAGGTTCCTGGGATCCAGGGACAACTTCCCCGGGAGAACGCACAGCGGGCCTCAGGCTGGTGCAACGTCACGCCGGCCTCTGCCGCCACAGGCTCGCCCCTCACTCCGCGCCCCTCTGTTCCCCTGGCCTGAGTGAGCCAGAGCCCCGAATCAGTGGCTCCTTTAACCCCGTCCTGTCTGAGCAAAAAACAGATGCCCTCCAGCGACCTACACGCAGAGGTGGGGCCAAATCCAAAGCTGAGCCCCTGGGAGCTGTGCAAACAAAGAAGAGAAAGGGAAATCTCTCCCAGCACCCTCAGAAGCAGCAGATTAAAGCTCCACAATTAACTTGATGTACCCTACATCTGTGGAATACATGAATAGACAACGAGTCATCCCAAATTGAGGAGGTGGGCTTCCAGAGAAAGATCTATGATTTTTTTCCCCTTTCCCCTTTTTATGAGTGTGTACGTGTATGCTTCTGTGTGAGATTTTGTCTGTATAGCTTTGCTTCCACCATTTGTCCTAGGGTTATATCCGTCTGTTTTTTTTTTTCTTAATTTATTTTTTCTAAATAATTAATTTTAATAACTTTATTTAATTTTACTTTATCTTCTTTCTCGCTCTCTCTCTCTTTCCTTCCTTCCCTCCAGGAGGTGGACTTTGAGAGCAGGATTTATGATTTTTTTCCCCTTTTTCTCTTTTTGTGAGTGTGTATGTATATGCTTCTCTGTGAGATTTTGTCTGAATAGCTTTGATTCCACCATCTGTCCTAAGGTTCTATCCGTCCGTTTTTTTTTTTTTTTTACTAATTATTTTTTAATTTAATTACTTTATTTTACTTTATCTTATTTCTTTCTTTTTTCCTTCCTTCCCTCCTTCCTTCCTCCCACCATCCCTCCCTCCTTTCTTTCTTTTATTTTCTTCTTTCTTCCTTTCTTTTTTCCCTCCTTCCTTCCTTCCCTTTCTTTCTTTCTTTCTTTCTTCCTACTTCTACTAATACTTTCTCTCTACTTTTTCTCCCTTTTATTCTGAGCTGTGTGGATGAAAGACTCTTGGTGCTGCAGCCAGGAGTCAGGGCTGTGCCTCTGAGGCGGGAGAGCCAACTTCAGGACACTGGTGAAAAAGAGACCTCCCAGCTCCACAGAATATCAAAAGGTGAAAATCTCCCAGAGATCTCCATCTCAACACCAGCACCCAGCTTCACTCAACGACCAGCAAGCTACAGTGCTGGACACCACATGCCAAACAACCAGCAAAACAGGAACACAACCCCACCCATTAGCAGAGAGGCTGCCTAAAATCATAATAAGTCCACAGACACCCCAAAACACACCACCAGATGTGGACCTGCCGACCAGAGAGACAAGATCCAGACTCATCCACCAGAACACAGGCACTAGTCCCCTCCACCAGGAAGCCTACACAACCCACAGAACCAACCTTTGCCACTGGGGACAGACATCAAACACAACAGGAACTATGAACCTGCAGCCTGCAAAAAGGAGACCCCAAACACAGTAAGATAAGCAAAATGAGAAGACAGAAAAACACACAGCAGATGAAGGAGCAAGATAAAAACCCACCAGACCTAACAAATGAAGAGGAAATAGGCAGTCTACCTGAAAAAGAATTCAGAATAATGATACTAAGATGATCCAAAATCTTGTAAATAGAACAGACAAAATGCAAGAAACATTTAACAAGGACCAGGAAGAACTAAAGATGAAACAAACAATGATGAACAACACAATAAATGACATGAAAAATACTCTAGATGGGATCAATAGCAGAATAACTGAGGCAGAAGAACGGATAAGTGACCTGGAAGATAAAATAGTGGAAATAACTACTGCAGAGCAGAATAAAGAAATAAGAATGAAAAGAACTGAGGATAGTCTCAGAGACCTCTGGACAACATTAAATGCATGAACATTCGAATTATAGGGGTTCCAGAAGAAGAAGAGAAAAAGAAAGGAACTGAGAAAATATTTGAAGAGATTATAGTTGAAAACTTCCCTAAGATGGGAAAGGAAATAGTTAATCAAGTCCAGGAAGCACAGAGAATCCCATACAGGATAAATCCAAGGAGAAATGCACCAAGACACATATTAATCAAACTGTCAAAAATTAAATACAAAGAAAGCATATTAAAAGCAGCAAGGGAAAAACAACAAATAACACACAAGGGAATCCCCATAAGGTTAACAGCTGATCTCTCAGCAGAAACTCTGCAAGCCAGAAGGGAGTGGCAGGGCATACTGAAAATGATGAAGGAGAAAAACCTGCAACCAAGATTACTCTACCCAGCAAGGATCTCATTCAGATTTGATACAGAAATTAAAACCTGTACAGACAAGCAAAAGTTGAGAGAGTGCAGCACCACCAAACCAGCTTTAAAACAAATGCTAAAGGAACTTCTCTAGACAAGAAACATAAGAGAAGGAAAAGACCTATAATAACGAACCCAAAACAATTTAGAAAATGGGAATAGGAACATACATATCGATAATTACCTTAAATGTAAATGGATTAAATGCTCCCACCAAAAGACACAGATTGGCTGAATGGATACAAAAACAAGACCCATATATATGCTGTCTAAAAGAGACCCACTTCAGAACTAAGGACACATACAGACTGAAAGTGAGGGGATGGAAAAAGATATTCCATGCAAATGGAAACCAAAAGAAAGCTGGAGTAGCAATTCTCATATCATACAAAACAGACTTTAAAATAAAGACTATTAGAAGAGACAAAGAAGGACACCACATAACGATCAAGGGATTGATCCAAGAAGAAGATATAACAATTGTAAATATTTATGCACCCAACATAGGAGCACCTCAATACATAAGGCAAATACTAACAGCCATAAAAGGGGAAATCGACAGTAACACATTCATAGTAGGGGACTTTAACACCCCACTTTCACCAATGGACAGATCATCCAAAATGAAAATAAATAAGGAAACATGAGCTTTAAATGATACATTAAACAAGATGGACTTAATTGATATTTATAGGACATTCCATCCCAAAACAACAGAATACACTTTCTTCTCAAGTGCTCATGGAACATTCTCCAGGATAGATGATATCTTGGGTCACAAATCAAGCCTTGGTAAATTTAAGAAAAGTGAAATCATATCAAGTATCTTTTCCAACTACAATGCTATGAGACTAGATATCAATTACAGGAAAAAAATCCATACAAAATACAAAAACATGGAGGCTAAACAATACACTACTTAATAACGAAGTGATCACTGCACAAATCAAAGAGGAAATTAAAAAATACCTAGAAACAAATAACAATGGAGACAATGACCCAAAACCTATGGGATGCAGCAAAAGCAGTTCTAAGGGGGAAGTTTATAGCAATACAAGCCCACCTTAAGAAACAGGAAACATCTCGAATAAACAACCTAACCTTGCACCTAAAGCATTTAGAGAAAGAAGAACAAAAAAACCCCAAAGTTAGCAGAAGGAAAGAAATCATAAAAATCAGATCAGAAATAAATGAAGAAGAAATGAAGGAAACAACAGCAAAGATCAATAAAACTAAAAGCTGGTTCTTTGAGAAGATAAACAAAATAGATAAACCATTAGCCAGACTCATCAAGAAAAAAAGGGAGAAGACTCAAATCAATAGAATTAGAAATGAAAAAGGAGAAGTAACAACTGACACTGCAGAAATACAAAAGATCATGAGAGATTACTACAAGCAACTCTATGCCAATAAAATGGACAACCTGGAAGAAATGGACAAATTCTTAGAAATGCACAACCTGCCAAGACTGAATCAGGAAGAAATAGAAAATATGAACAGACCAATCACAAGCACTGAAATTGAAACTGTGATTAAAAATCTTCCAACAAACAAAAGCCCAGGACCAGATGGCTTCACAGGCGAATTCTATCAAACATTTAGAGAAGAGCTAACACCTATCCCTCCCAAACTCTCCCGAAATATAGCAGAAGGAGGAACACTCCCAAATTCCTTCTACGAGGCCACCATCACCTAGATACCAAAACCAGACAACGATGTCACAAAGAAAGAAAACTACAGGTCAATATCACTGATGAACATAGATGCAAAAATGCTCAACAAAATATTAGCAAACAGAATCCAACAGCACATTAAAAGGATCATACACCATGATCAAGTGGGGTTTATGCCAGGAATGCAAGGATTCTTCAATATACACAAATTAATCAATGTGATACACCATATTAACAAATTGAAGGAGAAAAACCATATGATCACCTCAATAGATGCAGAGAAAGCTTTTGACAAAATTCAACATCCATTTATGATAAAAACCCTCCAGAAAGTAGGCATAGAGGGAACTTACCTCAACATAATAAAGGCCATATATGACAAACCCACAGCCAATATCATCCTCAATGGTGAAAAACTGAAAGCATTTCCACTAAGATCAGTAACAAGACAAGGTTGCCCACTCTCATCACTCTTATTCAATATAGTTTTGGAAGTTTTAGTCACAGCAATCAGAGAAGAAAAGGAAATAAAAGGAATCCAAATTGGAAAAGAAGAAGTAAAGCTGTCACTGTTTGCAGATAACATGATACTATACATAGAGAATCCTAAAGATGTTACCAGAAAACTACTAGAGCTAATCAATGAATTTGGTTAAGTTGCAGGATACAAAGTTAATGCACAGAAATCTCTTGCATTCCTATACACTAATTATGAAAAATCTGAAAGTGAAAACAAGAGAAGACTCCCATTTACCACTGCAACAAAAAGAATAAAATATCTAGGAATAAACCTACCTAAGGAGACAAAAGACCTGTATGCAGAAAATTATAAGACACTGATGAAAGAAATTAAAGATGATACAAATAGATGGAGAGATATACCATGTTCTTGGAATGGAAGAATCAACAATGTGAAAATGACTCTACTACCCAAAGCAATCTACAGATTCAATGCAGTCCCTATCAAACTACCACTGGCATTTTTCACAGAACTAGAACAAAAAATTTCACAATTTGCATGGAAACACAAAAGACCCCGAATAGCCAAAGCAATCTTGGGAAAGAAAAACGGAGCTGGAGGAATCAGGCTCCCTGACTTCAGACTATACTACAAAGCTACAGTAATCAAGACAATATGGTACTGGCACAAAAACAGAAAGATCAATGGAACAGGATAGAAATTCCAGAGATAAACCCACGCACATATGGTCACCTTATCTTTGATAAAGGAGGCAGGAATGTACAGTGGAGAAAGGACAGCCTCTTTAATAACTGGTGCCTGGAAAACTGGACAGGTACATGTAAAAGTATGAGATTAGATCACTCCCTAACACCATACACAAAAATAAGCTCAAAATGGATTAAAGACCTAAATGTAGGGCCAGAAACTATCAAACTCTTAGAAGACAACATAGGCAGAACACTCTATGACAAATCACAGCAAGATCCTTTTTGACCAACCTCCTCGAGAAATGGAAACAAAAACCAAAACAAATGGGACCTAATGAAACTTCAAAGCTTTTGCACAGCAAAGGAAACCATAAATAAGACCAAAAGACAACCCTCAGAATGGGAGAAAATATTTGCAAATGAAGCTACTGACAAAGGATTAATTTCCAAAATTTACAAGCAGCTCATGCAGCTCAATATCAAAAAAACAAACAACCCAATCCAAAAATGGGCAGAAGATCTAAATAGACATTTCTCCAAAGAAGATATACAGAGTGCCAACAAACACATGAAAGAATGCTCTACATCACGAATCATTAGGGAAATGCAAATCAAAACTACAAAGAGATATCATCTCACACCAGTCAGAATGGCCATCATCAAAAAATCTGGAAACAATAAATGCTGGAGAGGGTGTGGAGAAAAGGGAACACTCCTGCACTGCTGGTGGGAATGTGAATTGGTACAGCCACTATGGAGAACAGTATGGAGGTTCCTTAAAATACTACAAATAGAACTACCATATGACCCAGCAATCCCACTACTGGGCATATACCCTGAGAAAACCATAATTCAAAAAGAGTCATGTACCAAAATGTTCATTGCAGCTCTATTTACAATAGCCCGGAGATGGAAACAACCTAAGTGTCCATCATCGGATGAATGGATAAAGAAGATGTGGCACATATATACAATGGAATATTACTCAGCCATAAAAAGAAACGAAATTGAGCTATTTGTAATGAGGTGGATAGACCTAGAGTCTGTCATGCAGAGTGAAGTAAGTCAGAAAGAGAAAGACAAATACTGTGTGCTAACCCATATATATGGAATTTTAGAGAAAAAAATGTCATGAAGAACCTAGGGGTAAGACAGGAATAAAGACACAGACCTACTGGAGAACGGACTTGAGGATATGGGGAGGGGGAAGGGTGAGCTGTGACAAAGCGAGAGAGAGGCATGGACATATATACACTACGAAACGTAAGGTAGATAGCTACTGGGAAGCAGCCGTATAGCACAGGGATATCAGCTTGGTGCTTTGTGACCACCTTGAAGGGTGGGATAGGGAGGGTGGCAGGGAGGAACATGCAAGAGGGAAGAGATATGGGAACATATGTATATGTATAACTGATCCACTTTGTTATAAAGCAGAAACTAACACACCATTGTAAAGCAATTATACCCCAATAAAGATGTTAAAAAAAAAGAAAAGCACACCATAAACAAGACCAAAAGACAACCCTCAGAATGGGAGAAAATATTTGCAAATGAATCAATGGACAAAGGATTAATCTCCAAAATTTACAAGCAGCCCATGCAGCTCAATATCAAAAAAACACACAACCCAATCCAAAAATGGGCAGAAGACCTAAACAGACATTTCTCCAAAGAAGATATACAGACTGCCAACAAACACATGAAAGAATGCTCAACATCACTAATCATGAGAGAAATGCAAATCAAAACTACCATGAGGTATCACCTCACACCAGTCAAAATGGCCACCATCAAAAAATCTACAAACAATAAATGCTGGAGAGGGTTTGGAGAAAAGGGAACCCTCTTGCACTGTTGGTGAGAATGTAAATTGATACAGCCACTATGGAGAACAGTATGGAGGTTCCTTAAAAAACTAAAAAGAGAACTACCATACGAACCAGCAATTCCACTACTGGGCATATACCCTGCGAAAACCATAATTCAAAAAGAGTCATGTACCAAAATGTTCATTGCAGCTCTATTCACAATCGCCAGGACATGGAAGCAACCTAAGTGTCCATGGACAGATCAATGGATAAAGAAGATGTGGCACATATATACAATGGAATATTACTCAGCCATAAAAAGAAACAAAATTGATTTATTTGTAGTGAAGTGGATGGACCTATAGTCATATACAGTGAAGTGAGTCAGAAAGAGATAAACAAATACCGTATGTTAACAATATATATGGAATTAAATAGAAAATAAATAAGGTTCTGAAGAACCTAGGGGCAGGACAAGCGTAACGACCCAGATGTAGAGAATGGACTTGAGGACACAGGGAGGGGGAAGGATAAGCTGGGACAAAGTCAGAGATCGGCATGGACATATATACACTACGAAATGTAAAATAGACAGCTAGTGGGAGGCGGCCGCATGGCACAGCGAGATCAGCTTGGTGCTTTGTGACTGCCTAGAGGGGTGGGATAGGGAGCTTTGGGGGGAGACACAGGAAGGGGGAGATATGGGGATGTGTGTGTATGTATAGCTGATTCACTTTGCTGTAAGGCAGAAACTAGAACACCATTTTAAAGCAATTATACTCCAATAAAGATGTTAAATAAATAAATACAAAAAAAAAAGGACATTATCTGGGGAGGAATCTAGCAGCTGTGAGGTACTGGTGTCTATGACCATATCTCTCCTCATCTAGCCAGAGCCCTGTCCACCCATTTAGGCCAACAATCCCTGCTTATGTGCATCATGCTTTTCCAGTCAGCCTATTATTTTATTCTTAAACATGAAAGAAAAACAAAGGGTTTCTAGATATACGGGGAAATTGTGAGATTAAAAAAAAATAAAGCCAAGATAAATAGGAGGAGAACATGATCCTAGCAGAAACAGAGAATTCAGGGAATAAAAGAAAAGAGAATTTCTAAAACAAACAATGATCCTCTAAATTTGTATTTCTAGTAAGACTTAAGAAAATATTGCATGCATAAAACCAGAACAGAATAAAAAGAAAATGAATATTTGGAAATTTACAAATATAAATAGCAAATAAATGTTTAATAGAAGCACTGAAAAAACAGGGTACGGCAAGGTCTCAAACGTGAAACAAACATATTAGAGAAGTGATAAGAAATATAGAAGATCTATGCAGAGGGTTCAACATCCATCTAATACAGATTCTAGAAAGAGATCCAAAAAAATAAGAGGAGAGGAAGTTATCAAAGAAATAATATAATTGCTTAGAGTTGACAGGAGACATGGAATCAAAAGTGTCTTCACATGAGGACAAAGTTACATGAAAAAGAACCCCCCTAAATAGATTTAGACCTATCTCTAAAATTTTAGAACATCAATAATGGGGAGGATATTTTACAAGTCACAAATCTGCAAGTAACCAGTGAGGAGTAAAAATCAGAATGGCATCTGACTTCTCAGAAGTGATACTGATGCTAAATGATAAGGCAGGAATTGTCTCAAAGTTTTATTGGAAAGGCTCGTCGACCTGGAAATTGATATTCCACCAAACTATCAAGCGAGGAAGGCACAATAAAGAGAATTTCAGGCATACACAGATTCCGACTTACACAATATTTCCTGGCAGGTCATATAAGGAATTAGTTAATCAATAAGGAGGAAGGGAAAAATATCTAGAAAACAGTATCCGTTAGAAACCAGTTAAGGGAAAATTCAGAGTGATGGCTTGCAGCAATTTTAGAAAAGGCCTAATCCAGATTGCAGCAGGAGGATAAAGGGTTTCCTGGACAGGGTGCCCTGGGAACAGGTCTCAGTGAAGAAGCTTATATAATATCAGCACACAGAAGGTTAAAAAAAATTTTTTTTTAAAGAAGCAATTTGAAACTCCAGAAAAAGCAAAACAAACACAAAACAAAACATAAAAACTAAAAATGAAGCCAAGTAAAATTTGGCACAATTTAAATGAACAGGGTGGAATGTTTCTAAAATTTTTTTGAAAAACATTCTCCTGTGACACTGGAACCACCAAAAAGTGTGGTAATATAATCACATATTACTTGCTTCTGCAAGGAACAATATTTACATACTCATGCAAATGCAGTTTACTGGGTTTTTTATTTTTTAAAATGAACCCATAGACAAATTATAGCACAGAACATATTATCAACCCTGACTTAAGTAAAAGTGTAAAGTTACAGTTGACAGAGATTGGGAAGTGGAGGGAGAAATGGAGGGAAGGGTAAGAGTGCTAATGTCTTTATTTTATTAAAAAGAAAAAATGGGGGAAGGGGAGCTCCAAGAAAGAGTCTCTATTTCGTTGAACAAGAAATGGAGTTTAAGAAGATTCTTCTGAGGTTGCAGAGTGATTACTGAAGGAATTGAAAAATGTGACAAACTATATATGGTAGGAGCATGGGGAAAGAAGGGGAGAAAAAGTATGTGTATAAATAAATCCTCATTATAGCCAGAAATCAGTAAATAATGTCTACATTTCATATGCCATAAGCATATTATTTTTAGAAATATAAAGGTGACCTGCCAGAAAAATTAAAAGCAATCCAATTTAAAGTAATGGCACTTGGGAAGCAAAACTAAAGGTAGAGAAGGGTGCAGAAGAGACTATACTGTCCAATAAATGTTTTCCCATACTATTTCACTATTAAACCATGCACACTAGGCATACCATAATGCAAAATGATTTTTTAAAATAATGGGACATATCAAGGCATATACTCCCAGAGAACAAAGAGACATATACAACCATGTGTCCTGTATCATTGTTTATAATAAATAGAAAAGAGTTTTCTATCCATCAGCAGGGGAATGGATATATGAATTGTGGTATATATTCATAGGATGAAATATTATGGATCAAATTATTAAACTAAATGAAATATATCAACAAGAAGATATCTCAAAAAGAATGCTGAAAAAAAAGAATGCTGAGAAAATAATAATTTTTGAATGATATGGGAGATGTATTAATATTAACAATAACCAAATGTATTATTGTTCATTGGTCATGGATACATACATGCAGATGTAAGAAAAAAGGTGTTGTATAAAAGCATGAACTAGACAAATACATACTATATTCTTGAAAGTGGGTGCCCTAGGAAGGGAAGGAGAGACTAAAACTAGTAAGGGCAACAAGCAGGACAAACTTTATCTATAATTTTTCTTAATAAAAATATACGAGGCAAATATGAGAAAATTTTAAGATATTGTGTTAGTACACAGACGTTTTTATATTACTCCATTTTATGTACTTATATTGTCTTAAAATAATTTTAAAGGGTAAAAGGAAATGGAACATACAAAAGAAAGAAAATCAAGGGGAAATTATGTGAGAGAATTTTCATCACATATGGTATCATCCTATACCGACGTTGTTTTAAACAAATGTGGGTTTTTGGGAAATACCTCAGAATACTGGTTTTTTTCATCTTTGATTTGAATACTTACAGGTTTAGTATGGATTTTGATTTACTATAAAGGGAAGGAGAATGATAGCTTAAAAAGTAGAAGAAATTAATTAATTAATTTTAGGGGACATTTTAGAAATCGGGTTTATTGTCTAGAAATTACAGGTATAGATAAAAATCAATGTTCAAAAAGATCTGAATTTGAAGAACAAATTAAGGGAAATAGTTTATACAAAAATTATTACCTCCTTTTAAACAATACTGTATTTGAATTGTTTTTAAAAACAATGGGCTCCCATAGTCCGTTTGCTTTGCAATGCGTTGTGGGGTTTTTGTGTTTCCTTTTGTTTTAGAATTGGAAATCTCAAATTTTGCTTATCCATTTCATCATTTGATGGATATTTGGGTTGTTTCCATGTTTTGACCATTATGAACACTGTTGCTATGAACATTCATATACAAGCTTCTGTGTAGATATATGACTTCATTTCTATTGGATATATACCTAGCAGTGGATTGTTGGGTCATATGGTAATTCTATGTTTAACTGTTGGAGAACTGTCAAGACTATTTTCCAAAAGCGCTGCACCATTTTCACATTCCCATCAGCAGTGCAGGAGAGTTACAATTTCTCCACATTCTCACCAACACTTATTATCTGTCATTTTAATTATAGCCATCCTAGCTAGTGTAAAGTGCTACCTTGTGTTTTTGGTTTGCATTCCCCTAATCGCTAATGATGTTGAGCATATATATATTCATTTGTGCTTATGGCTATTGGTACATCTTCTTTGCAGAAGTGTCTATTCAGCTCCTTTGCCAATTTTTTTGTGTGTTGATATGCGTAACATAAAATTTACCATTTCAACTATTTTTAAGTGTATAATTTAGGGGCATTAGTACATTAAGCAATACATTGTTAATATGGAATCGATGGCTAGGGTATCAATTTGAGTCCAATGGACCTGAGGTTAACCAAGATATTCACACCTACAGGCTGGATGATCAAGACAAACTACAGAACCACTCTGTGCCTCAGTTTTGTCATCAGAAAATATAAGGCTATTAGGTCTACGAGATAATTAAATAAAATAATATGAATACGAAAGTATGGAGCAGAGAGTAAATTTGTCTTGTCCTCTTTAGAAATATAATGTGAATTATACTATATTATTTTTCCCTAAAAAAATATATTTTAGTTATTTAGGAGATTAAAGTAGAAGATGAAATTTTAAGAAGTTATTGAATTTTAGAAGATTAGATTTTTATCATTAGTAAAACCTTTGAAATTATATTCTTCTTTACTCTTCAAATATCCCCAAAACTGATTTATTCCTAATTGTGTACCTGTTAAACCCTAGTAATAAACTAAGCATCTTGAGGGCTAGTTATGCTTAAAGAATATCTTAACAAGATTATGAAGTCTAACACTGGCAAAAGTAAAAAAAAAAAAAAAAAAAAAATCAGTCTTACAAATAAGGACATTCACACCTACTGTACTTAAAAAATTCTTCACACTTCCTCAGTTTACCAGAACCTGGGGAAATGTGATGATATTTCCGTCTATTGTATATGTCTGCCAGATGATCTGCTGTGGCATTACACTCCTCCTCTGGGAGCTCAGCGGGGTAGAGCATAGGCTAAAAACAGTCACTGACTGAACCGACATCCACCAAGTGGTTCCTTTGTGTCGGGCATTTTCTGGAAAAGGGAAAAGCCATTTGGTGCAGGTCCAAACTGCATTTTGCTTAGGTGGGCCTAATCATTTCCCTGCCCTGGTAAACACGTAGAAACCATTTTCCTGGTGGTTCATAGAGGAGATTTCAGAGCTTAACATATTGAAGACAGAGTGTTTGAGCTTCTCTGAAAGAGACAGTAAGGTGGTTATTCCCTACATTTATATATACTGACATGGTGAAGCTTTTAATTTTTTATTTAGATAGGTATTTAGATTTTTTAGACAAAACTCCTCTCACATTCAAAGAAGAAAAAACCCCAATATTTAAGAAAAATAATCTCCTTACTCTTTGTCTTTTAATCTCCCTGCTTTCAGCTTGCAAATGTGCTAAGGTACTTCCTACCACAGGGCTTTGTATTCACCAGCGGACTTGCTGGGCTCTACCCTCCACCACAAATCTTAATGACTGCTCATTTTCCAGATCTCAGCTCACCCCCATCCCACACACGACACTCAGCACACTGGGCCCTTTCTTTCACAACACGTAGTTTATCATTATTAGCGTCTGTAATATTATCATAATATATATTACATATAACATATATAATGTATATTGTTATTTCGGTTATAAATTGATTAATGCTTATCTTCCCCATAGACTGCACACTCCAAGAGTTCCTGTTTTCTGACCATTTTAACCCTAAGGCCTAGCATAGTGACTGGCATAGGATAACTATTCAATAAATACCCCTTGAATGAATGGATGGAATGAATTAATGAATTTTAAAATAAATAAACCATTTTAGAGAGAGAAAAGAAAAGTTTTTTCTATTCTGCTTTTAACCAAGTCACTCCTCTATGACCTCACTGTCTTACTGCCTAGATGGTAAGGAAAATCTCTTACAAATTGCTTTCCCAGAGCCTAGCAACATCCTAGACTTACATGTAAATACTTATTCTCATTTTGTGCTTGCTGAATGAATGACAAACAAATACATATGGCTGAAATATCACTATCACTACAATAAACGTCACTGTAAGAATTCATAACAGAAGAGAAAGAAGAGGAACAAATACTTTACTAATTGAAAAAACCATCAGCTCTGCTTTAATGAAAGGAGACTCCGTGTCTTACAGTGAGTAAGGGCATAGCTGAGAAGTGTATGGGTGTGGGGCTGGTTAGATTCAGGCTAAGTGAAGTTCCTATAACGAGAATGACCATATGTAAAACTACACTGCTACCATGTCTGAAGATGTGGCACTGTCTCTTCCACTGAAAGATTACAATTCAAATGTCTGCATTATTTTGCCCACATTATTACATATCTGTTCACTAATTCATTCATCGGTAAACTGTAGAGCAGTGTTTTCTAACCGCAAATCATATCTGTTAGTATGTGAATGAATGTAGAGGGCTGTAACCAGTATTTTTGAAATGAAACAGAATTTTGAAAACAGAGGGCGTTGCAAATAGTAAAACTGTTTTGAGCATCTTTTGTTTCAGTTTTGCATATTATCTACATCTACTCATTTACTAGGTTGCAAGGTAAAGCATTTTTCTCACTGTGGGTCATGGTCAAAAAAAAAAAAAATCGAAAGCCAGAGAGAACACTTACTAATAGAACAGGCTCCAAAGTCAGACAAATTAGAAAACTAAGCCAGACTCTAAAACAAGTTACCTAACCATTATAAGCTTTAGGTTTTTTCTTCTATAAAATGGAGATTATAATACTTATCCCACAGGGTAACTGAAAGAATAACATAAAACATGTAAATATGTAAAATAATGATAACTAATACTTGTTGAGACAATACTATGTCAGAAGTACTATCTTCTTTAGTCCCCCAAACAACCCAATGAGGTAAGTTCTATTAAACCTCATTTTACAGGAGAGGAAACAGAGATACTGAGAATTGAAGTAAAAATCTTAATGAGTGTAAGAATATGTATCTCAGTGATTTGCACATAAATAAATGGACATTATTATAAGATATCAGCAAGTCATTAATAAATCCTGACCCTAGTACTTTGCCTTTAGCAGGAGAAGCTCAACAATAGTTGTGATTGGTAAAACACAGCCCTTGAACTTGGAACACTCTTCACAATAAAAAATAAAATGCTCCAGGAACTTAAAGGGGGCAGAAATTCTTCTGAACTACATTTGTTCACAAAAGGCTTGGGGAAAGAAGAGCTTAGAGCAAGGTCTTCATTGACGTGGAAGGGTCTGTAGAGGTGAGGAGAATAGTGTAGGCATGACTAAGGCCCACGGACAGAAAAAATGAAATCTGTAGGTTGATAACAGATTGTAGAGAGAAGTCATTGAGTACTTGATCTTGTAACTAAAAGAAAACCACTGAAGACTGGTAACAGTGACTAATGATGACACAGTTATTGAGACTGCATAATAACCTCCATATGATTATTGTTCAAAACAGCGTGAAGATATTTTGCCATGAAAATTGAATTCTATTTTCCCAATTTTATGGGTGGAAAGCCAACCTTGCTTCAAGGGAAATTATGGGAATTAATGATACATTTGTTAAACTCTAGAGTTTTCTGAGAAATTCTATTATAAAGTGCGAATTATTTTATTAGAGTTGACTAATTGTTTCATAAAGTAGCTTGAAAGGAACTATCTCCATAAATGTAAGTTTTATTATGATAATTGCATTTTTCAGATTGCAGTATTTGAGGAAAGGATTATTTATATAGTTTTTAATTGATTTAAGTAATTATGGAGATAATTACAGGGGTTAAAAAAATATTGATTCCAGCCTTTTCCTAAGGACAATTATACCAAAAAAGTATATACAAATATTTGTTCTCCACCAGATTTGACTCTAATATTCTAATATTTATTTTATTATATACTATGACACAGAAGAAAGATATGTATTTGTTAACTCAGATGATAAACTACCTATTGAATTTTTTTTGTCCTGGTTTCAAATCCCTGCATCTTGCTATTCTTGAAAACAAATAACAGATTAAATAGACTCATATTAAGATGAATTGAATAAAATAAGATTTAAACCTTATCCTTAAAATGTTTTAAACCTTAAAAATGTTTGAAGCTCTAGAAGGCATATAGCATCTAAAATGCGATCTTATATATTCTGGGGTTTAAAAAACTGAAAAAGGGACCTTCTGAAAATTAAGTCCTTGTGCCCAGGAACAATTCTTGGGGTTTGGAACATCTTCCCAAAACAGCTTTTTCATCCTACAAAAGATAAACAAGGCATTAGAAGTAAAGAAAAACATGCACATTGAAAATGTTAACAGGTAATAAATATACAAACTAGAAATTTATCTACCAGACTGGTTATGCCTCACTAGGATCAGATTCACTTTCACATGCTCTACCATGAAGATCTCCACCAACTTTCTGTCTAGACCAAAGTTGATCACTATAATAAACATAGCCAACTCTTATTAAAAACTGTTTGCCAGGCACTGTGCTAAATGCTTTGCACAGGTTTTTCTCAGAGAAAATTATTAAATATGGCCATCAACTGAGTTTCAGAAACAATTCTACTGGATATGGCCCGATCAGCTCACTTGACTGAAAGGTAAACTCAGATTGTAAAATCACTTTTCCCTCTTCACTGCTAGAAGACAAAATTTTCTGTAGAGATTTGGCATGTGTGAAATAACCTCAATGGTCCGCACCTCTCAGCACAGAGTAATGGGGCACCCAAAGAAGCATCCAAGAAATTCAAGGCCATTTGCTAAACCAAACAGAACGGAGCCACTCAGCGCTGACGTTTAAAAAGCAGAATGCCTACTGACCATAAGTGAACTGACGGCTTCAGATAAATCTTCACCACTAAAGGTTCTCAACCTAGACTGTACAACTTTGAAAGCCATTCTTCTCACCTCTAAGAACATACTGCCTAGGATTTCCTATTATAAGCTTGTTATTTCATGAATGTATATACAGTAAAAAAAAAAAAAAAAACAACTAATTTCTTTCCTGAGGCTTATGTGTACTAGCAAAACGGAGCGTGGTTTCCTGAAATCAGGCTTTTTCTTTTTACGCCATCTCATTGCCATCAAATACATATAAAAATATTTAGAACACTTTAGTGTTTCTGATTTGGATCTAAAACCAAGGTTTAAATATGTTCAAGATTTTAACACCAAGTACAATACCTTTGGTGTGATATTAACAATGTTCCAAGCAATAAGATGGAAGAGGAAATAATTATTGGCACAATTACATATAGACCTGCATCATGCTGGTGTTTTTCATCATCTGAAAAAGAAAAAATTCACACAACTCTGAAGCTTGAGAAAATAACATCTTTCTGAATCAGAAATTATAATAGACTTTTTTTCTGATTTCAACATAAATCTGAATGACCTTTAAAGATATAAAAATCAGAAAGAGGAAGCTAAAAGTATAGCTTTGATCACATTAATAAAATTATTACTTTGGTCAGAATTATGCTTCTTGTAATTTAGCAAAACATTTTTTCAAAAGTATTTATTTGCCAGCTCCCTCCATCTGGTCACTTTTAGGTTATTTGAGTCCAAGTGTCAATAAAAGTTGTTATGATGACTCTTTGTTTCAGCATCTGCTTTTAGAGAAGGCAACCTACAACACCCACCAACCTCCATCTTGCTCACTCGACACACTGACCTCCTTACTGTTTCTTGAACCACAAAGCATGCTAACTCTTCAGGGCCTTTGCACTTGCTATCCCCTTACTGAAATGCTCTTCCCCTTTGTTCTTACAGGGCTTTACCCAAATATCACCTTCACAGAGAAAAAGACCATTTTTGGCCATCCTTACTAAAGCACCACATTTTAACTCTTACCCTTCATTTTATTTTGCTTCATGCACTTATTTCTATCTGACATTATATTATACATGATTTGTTTATTGTCTGTCATTCTTATTAGAGTACTGGAGTTTAAGCTCCATTTAGGGCACAGACTTATGTTCACTGTTCAATCCCCAGTGCTTAGAACAGTGTTCAGTGTATATTTGTTGAACGATACATGAATGAAACTTTATAATTATTTTAATTCTAAAACCAGGTGAAATGTTTCTCTCTTGAAACTTCATTATTGGGTTGCTTGGATTTGAAGACAATCTGAAAAGTAACAGCAGAATCAAAATGTTTCCACTTCAAGTACAGTAAGGTGAATCAGAAATATAAGACACCCTGTGAACTTTTTTCTATAATTATTGCTACAGTTTTATTTTTAGAAAAAGATTTCCTTTAGAAGATCATTAAAATTTAAAGACTCATAAATATGAGTCAAAACATATTGTTTGGGGTAGGTGTATTTATATTAATTGTACAGAAAATTAATATTTTTCCAATTAATCTTTATGATGATGTATTTTATTGTATCGCTGGATACCTCCCTTTATTTTGTTTCCATCAACTTTTAGACTGAAATTTTTACTTACCAATGCAAAAGTACAATACCACTCCTGATTATTCTTCTTACCACCACCATGGAACCATGTACCCTTACTTCAGTCACCCATGAGGCATCTACATAAGACTCTGGGCTATTCCATGATTCCATCAGAAAGAAAATAATCAGATGGCAGCATTACTGCTAGCTAAGGAGGAAACCACAAATCTGTGTAAAAAGAAACTAAAAGTAAACATTTTTACCTTGGGTGAAACTATCAATTATCTTCGGTTTCCCCACTCCCTCCATAAATATTGGGTAAAGACTGAACTGATACTTCTCAATGGGGATAAAATGATCTGAGGAGAAAAAATATTTTAAAGAGTCATTCCCACTGAATTAATATAAATGAGTGAAATCTATGTAAACAAAATGTTAAGTGACTCTTATATTTCCATGGATGTAAAATTGATGACTTATGGGTTGAAACTGATGGATTAAAAACTGATGATTGTTACCTATGGATTGAAACTGACAATTAGGGAGTTTCAAAGACAATCTAAGCACTACCAATTCTACTGTAATGACAATAATTTCGCAAATAATGTTTTAAAATCTTACCCAAAGATAGAAGATTGCAATTTTTCAAAGGCATGTTCCAGTGATAGCCGGTTTGTTCAAGTTCAGGGTGTAGGAGTTGTGTTATTTCCCTTTCCAGGACAATACAGTCTACCTCCTAAGACCAAAGCCAGCAATATTCCCTTTTCATAAGAATTTAGTTTACTTAGCCTCCCCATTCAAGGCAGCTGGGAGACTAAAGTCTCGTGAAATCCCATGCAGAGAAGATGGGAGTGGGTACCAGAAATTACCTTATATATCCAGGCGTCTAGATCTATGGAGCATGATCACCTCCATAGCAAAGCTCAAAATGGATCTATCAGTGATCTATCATTTTTACAAATGCTAATAAGATATATTATTCCACAAGAGATAAATCTCTTTGAAGCACAGAGAGTAACCACCTAGACAACAGTATAGTAATGAACTGGATTTAGTTCTCTATCAATAATTTGTTCCTATCTACCTTGATGCTAAATTCTAGGGTCTTTGCAACGAAATAGAAGTATGTGCCTTTGGGATGATGTTGTAAATAAGAACATGGCAACCCTTAGCTTCCCTGCTTAAACCTTACTCAGACTTGGAGACTCTGTATTGTGCACTAATATTTTGTATTTTAATCACCTTGTGGGGTAACTGGTCTACTTTGGGAATAGTATGCTGGCTTATGATCCTCAGACCTTCAGCCTGGCCCTCCCACTCACTGCTAGTGACATCGTAAGTTGGCACACAATTTGGGAAAACAATTTGTCAGTAGATATCAAAAGCCATTAAAATGGTTTTAAAAAAAGGTTAAGCTGGAAGCAACATAAATGTTCTCAAATAAATAAATGGTTTATGTAGATTCTGGAATAAAATGCTATACAATCATTTAAAAAGTAGTTATAAGGATTGTGAACAAAATAGAAACACGCTTGTGATATATCAAAGGAACGAACCATAAGAAAAGTGGTAGATGATATGATTACAACTACATAAAATATTTAAATGGAAAAGGATCAAATGAAATAGAATTAAATGTTTGTAACAGGATGACAGTTTAGGCAGCAAGATCTATCATCTATATTTTTGAAGTTTTCATTAACTATCTTATTTGAATTAATAATCTGTAGCGTCATACTAATCCATAGGAGAAACTTAATTAAAGTACAGTGAGCTTACCGTGGACATAATACTTCTTAACAGAGGAAGGGATTCTAAGCCATTTAATTTCATTGTCTTCATGAAGAATTTTCCACTCAAGAATAAAATACATCAGATTGTAATCACTGGGTGATAGCAACCAGGAAAGAATTACACAACTGCTGTTTAAAGGATATGCACTGAGTGACTGCACGATATTTACTGTGGGGAAAACAAGGAAATTTATTTTTAAATTCAAAATTAATGAAGATCTCCTAATTGCCTTTAGGAACATATAGCCTATGGAGAAGGAAGAGAAAGCAGACATTTATACAAATAAATAAAGCAGACATTTATACATGGCAATTATTTTTGTATCACAAGAGTCATATAAGCAGAGAGGTGTGGGAATATATGCTATGAGGAGAAATAAGATTCTACCTAAAATCCAAAAAAGAGATTTTTGGATATGGTCAAAAGGTGTTCTCTACTGTAATACTGTACAAGCCTATTAATCATTCTAATTCCCTCCAAATCTTCTCTCCTGCTGATGGAGTCAGTGCTTTCAAAGCACAAATCTGATCATTTTAACACCCTCTCCACAGAGTCCCACTTAAAAGCCTCCAGACTTCCGCACGTGAGAACAAAACTCCTATCATGCCTACAATTCCCTGAGGGCCATACCTCAGAGCCTCTGTCAGCCTTTCTGGACTTTTTTTGCACCAGCGCCAACCAGGTCTTCCTTCATATCCTCTCCTGGACTACAGGACTTTTGGTCAGATTTTTCCTCTCGTGGGAGCACTTCCCCCAACCTTCTGGGGAAGTTTAATTCCTCTACTGTATCCTCAAGAAAGCTTCTCTGACACTCAATACCAGGTTAGGCTCTTATTTTCTTTTCTTTTATAAAATTATACTCTTTTCCTGGGAACACTCGTCTCAGTTTGTAAATAGGCATTAACTTGCATGATTATCTGATTAATGTTTGTCTCATCCATTGGACTCTGTGAATGCAAAGTGAGGTGTACCTTTTCTTACCTTTGCTCATGGGCCATGAGAATGTTAAATTAAAATTTGCAGAAGAAGCACCAATTGAATTGACGGCCAGAACGGTAACAGAGTGTGATTGCTCTGTCCAAAGGAAAGTGAATTTAGTGTGATTTCCTACATCTTCTGACCATGTTCCATTGCGGGAAGTATGATGTTTCACCACGTAGCTTCTCACACTGCACAATGAGTCATTTTTCATCAGGGGCTGCGGTAAACATAAAAGTTGATTAGCTCAAGGGCTACAGTGCTTTTTATACTGACTGAGCTCACGGAACTCCTATTAAACATTTCCCATTGGTAAGCAGGGGCCAGGCCAGAGCAAGCACTGCTGAATTCAAGGCTGAGGTATGGGGCTCTGACCACAGTCTCCCTGAAGCCGTCTGGGTGGCTATGGAGCATAGGAAACTTATCTCCCCCCTTTTTGGTTTTTTTTTTTTTTAAGACTCAAAGACTAAATCATTTGAAGATAATGAAGTATGGATACAAATAGGACACTTTTCCACCTGGAAGTTTCACTCTAATTCTAGAGAAAAGAAAGACTGAAAGAGAGTTGAGAGTTTCTTCATCTAAAAAGCAAAAAAGGAATAACCCTTTGTTTTCATAAAGCAACAACTAGAGAGAGTTGAAAAGATATTAATCATCACTTCTATTAATCCTGGTGAGACTGGTCACTCATTTTTTTTCTTCCCTTGATATGCTGCCCTTTCCAGTAACAGAGGCTATCAGGACAGTGTACATGGAACCCCAGAATTTGTGCCTTTAGTTAAAAAAATATCATACCAGGTCACTGATGATTCAGTGTAAAATATATAATTAGTCCAATTGTATTCATCCATTCTACAGAATATAACAATATGTCCCACTTCCCCCATCACCTTCACCTGTTTCAGGTAAGATTTAAGTGCTACCAATCCCTCGTAAACCCTTAGAAAGCTTAACTCTGTACAATAGACTAGAACAGTGCTTCCCAATTTTTGTCATTGAGATTCTTCTAAGTCAGAAATTGAGAAACATAAATACAAACAAACATAAGTATGTCCCTGCAGGGCGTGGAAGAACCTGGGTAGGTGGTAAGATTTTAGCAGCCTCTGCAACAAACAAATGTCTGAAAACTCATGCAAATTTTGCATTTTGTTTTTTAAAAAAATCTATGTCAGTTTTCATATACAAATATTTACTTTTGTAACCATCAAGTAAAATTGATGATAAAGTCCTTACTTTCTAGTCCTACAAGCTGCTCTAGGCTCATCTTGTGTTATTTCCTGCCCCAGCCCTATAACCCAGCATTTTTTCACAGAGCCCTAGTTCCTTTTATTGGAGAATAGTATTAGAAACAAATCTGGAAATACTCCTTACTACCAGAATATGGATTTCTCAGCTTACAGATCAAGGAAATACATCTGTGTATACTACATCTGTATACACACATATCTATGAAAATTTCTAAATGAATCCATCTGTATCCATATTAAGCTAAACATGAGTTCATACTGATGTCTCCAACCCTAATCCATTACCACATGGATCATTCCGATCTTCTCCTTGCTTGTCTGTAACCAATTCGACAGTGAGAAACCTGGGTCCTTCCTATCATCCGATGCTTAATTGTTCAATTCCAGTTTGCATATCTAATGATACAAGAATTGTTAACCCATATCTCGTGAGAGAAATGACTTTATCAGCTAGGACACAGTGGTTATGTACAGTTTCTTTTGCCTATAGTCTTAAGAATCTACTCATTAACAAGGTTACCTAGGCCTGAACCTTTTTCTCCCAACTCCTTCAGTAAGACTGTTCCATACAGTTAGTTTCTCTTACTGCAGTCTGGATTCCATCCTGGGATTCTCCAACCTCCTAACGATTTATCTTTAATTTGTATACACTAAGGTTTTTTCTTTGTGGTATAAGGTTTTATGAGTTTTGGCAAATGCATAATGCTATGTACTCACCAGGACAATAGTATACAGAATAGTTTCACCATCATAAAAAAATCCCCTGTTCTTCACCCATTCAAACCTTTCCCCATCAACCAAACCCCTGGAAACCATTGATCTTTCTGCCATCTCTACAGTTATGCCTTTTCTTGAATGTCCTGTAAATGGAATCATAATGTAGCCCTTTAGGCAGCCTTCTACCTCTTAACAACATTCATTTAAGAGTCATCCATCTTTTTGTGGCTTTAGAGCAGTTTCTTTTTATCGCTGAATAATATTCCATTGTATGAAAGTACCAAAGTTTTTTGTAAGAAGCTACCAAACTATATTCCAAAGTGGCTATACCATTTTCCATTCCCACCAGCAGAGAATAAACGTTCCTGTTGCTTTGCATGCTAGCCAGCAATTTATTGTCAGTTTTTTTGGATTTTAACCATTCTAATAAGTGTGCAGTGGTATCTCATTTTTGTTCTAATATGTATTTCCCTAAAGACTAATGATGTTTGCTATGGATTGAATGTTTGTGTCTCCCTAAAATTCGGACCAAAAAAAATACAATCACTTGGGATAGAAATCAATTCATTTGGGGGAGAGAACGCTTTGAAAATTTCTAAGCTGTATACTCATTGTTTTTGGAAATATCCATCGTGTATCTGCCATCATACAAAAAGAATAATCGGGCTTCCCTGGTGGCGCAGTGGTTGAGAGTCTGCCTGCCGATGCAGGGGACATGGGTTCGTGCCCTGGTCCGGGAGGATCCCACGTGCCGCGGAGCGGCTGGGCCCGTGAGCCGTGGCCGCTGAGCCTGCGCGTCCGGAGCCTGTGCTCCGCAACGGGAGAGTCCACAACAGTGAGAGGCCCGCGTACGGCAAAAAAAAAAAAAAAAAAAAAAAAAAAAGAATAATTTAAATGCCCTTGAGATATGTAGGGAAGGCCACGTTTACTCTGTTTAGAATTAAATACAAATGGAATTTTTGGACTTGAAGGAACACTAGATATCATCCAGTCCAATCTTATGTTGACACAGATGAGGAAACTGAGGTTGAAGGGTCTAAGTGACCTTGTCAAAATAGCACTGATTAACTATACTATGTTAAGCCAAGAATAGAATTAAAGTCTCCAAACTCCAGACCAGTGCTCCCTCCATTCTACACCTTGGCTCTCTGTAATCACTTCTCCAAATTGAAATACACTTGGGATTGCAGAGACTAAAAATGATAGAATTATTAAGTAAGTCTTTTTTACAATGAAGTCTGTTTTACAATGAAACAAATCTTTCAAGAGTATAGAAGTAAAATTTAAGAATAACATAGAAATCAGGAATACCTTCCAAAGCAAAGTGACATTTCTCTCTTTTTTAGTGTTGTCTTCATTAATTATTCTCCAAAATTCAGGTCCTCTGATAGGAACTGCAAAATAACAAGGAGCCCAAGTTGTACATGTGTTCTTGGAAGGATTACTTTTCAGTCACATTGGAAGCACGTACTTGTGCATTTTTAAGACACGTTCACAAAATCTTTGCAAACCTTTTATATCCGTGACAATTGTGTAGGCTGGAGTACTCCAATTACTCCAATATCCCAGTCCATCTAGCCTCTTACAGCGCACCTGGACAGCATAGACTGCACACAGGTCTGGCACCGGGAAACTGGCAGACTTTAATTTTGCATCATACACCTCGAATACCTGTAAAATAAGTCAAACTATTAGATTGATCATTACTAACACCTATGTAGCTAAAGGGCCCTGAAGTGCATTTTATTTTAAACCCTAACACTGTTCCAAAATTAAGAGATTTCTGGCTTTATAAATACTCTTATTAGGCTTGAATCATGAGCTCCTTCAAGTTAAGGATTGCCTCAGTCATCTTGTTATTTCCATCTCGTGACAAGATTTGGACTGGCCCACTTGCAGCCTCACTTCCCAATCACTCTTTTACCCTATTACTAATCTCTGTCCACTAATCCTCTATACACAAAGACTTCTAAGAATTTTAACCTAGTGGTTAGATAGGGCCTGCTGCCGAGAATCTCTGATATTCAGTCTCCTCAATAAGCAAGTAAACTGTCACATTTATTACAGCTGAACTCATTGTGATCTAATTCTATTCTAGGGTTCCTGCTATTTCTAGGTCTTTGCAGGCTGCCATCAGAAAACTGACACAGGAAGGCATCATATGCACACTTGCCACTATGGGTGTGATTCTGGTTGTTTGATAAAAGCAGCTTCTTCCAAAATGTGTCCCATTGAACATGTGTGTACTAAAGAACATTGTTAAAGGGAAAAAGATTCCTTGGTAAAATGAGTTTGAGAAACATAGGATGAAATAAAGTCACAAATGTTTCTTAAATTCAGGACTTCTCTAAACCTTTAATATGTAATATACCATGATTCTACACTAGGGACATATGGTGATTCAGGGTTTCTTAAACTTTATTAAGCCATGTGATCTTTCTTCAAGAAACATTGTATGGGATCAATGTACTACAAAACACATTTTGGGAAGTGATAAATAGCAGGAAATTTCATTTCTTAAAAGGGTTAGAATTAGATCAATCTATTTAATAAAAAGAGCTATGGAATACAGGAGGATGTACTTTTATGCCAATAAAATAAACTTTATGCAATAAACTTCTTCAACAGTTATAAGAAATAACATTTAGTGAGGCAAGCTGAAGAAATTTCCAGGTAAAAGGTACCTTCCATTGTACTTTTTTTCCACTTAAACCATAGCGAATCTGGAACTGAAGATTATTCTCTGGAAAGACTGGCTTCTCCCAAGATATTTTCAATAATCCAATTTTTACAGTAATTTCTGCTTTCACACTAGATGGAGGCAGTGGTTTCACTAGAAAATTTTTTTAAAGTATTATATACCAGTAATTTAAACAGTAACAATATTTTTAAAATGTTATTATGATGTTATAATATTCCATATCTTCTATTTGTAAAGTAACATCTCTTTCTCAAAACCTTCTCCTTCATTATCTCATTTGATCCCCTACAACTTTATGTGATACATAAGAAAGGGATTATCTCTATTTTGAAAATAGAGAGGTTGACTGAAAAAAGATCAATGCATCGTCCATGTCACTCTGCACGTTAACTGTAAGACCCGATTAGAAATGGAACCATTGGCTCTGCATGCAAAAGATACCATACTGATCCCATGAGGAATATCAGTAGCAAATTCTGTTCTATGTAGAGCTTTCATTAAAAGCAAAAAACTATACACCACATTCATTTCCACATGTGTGATTTTCAAAATCTTCTACTGTCTGTTGTTAGGTATTTCTAGGTCAAGGTCAGAGGAAGTCTTGCAGAGTAAAGCCTTGGTTCTCTACAATCTGAGGAAAATAAGCTTTTTAAAGGGCAGAAATAGAGGCAAAGATGAACAGAACAGCAAGGGCTTTAAAAAATAATAAAAGGCAACATGCAAACTCAACGTATTTGGGAACTAACATCTCACAGCTCAAGCACGACAGTGTGAACCTCTGAAGCTACAGACTTCATCAACAATACTTCTTTAGACTACTGATGACCAAAACACCTAAACTTTTTAATTACTATACAGTATCTCATGCTTATTCAATTGCTCATATGCCAAGAAGACGTTCTTCACCAACCAGTAAGATGACATATATTTCATCTCTTGAAAAGATAATTCCTCTTCAGGAAAGGAAGTATAGCATTCAAGAGACCCCAACACATTAAAGCTGTGATCGCACTTGACGGAATCATATGGCTATCACATGTATATATTCCATGAATATCTAGTTTATAGAAAGAATGCTTTGAAGTACAATGGTTTATGTGATCCCCACAATACCCACATTAGGGAGGTAAAAGGAGCTTTCCACATTCTATAGGTGACAAAATAGTCACGGCGCACTTAAGTGACCAGCCCACGTTTACAAAGCTAGTAATAAGTGGAGCTGGCATTTGGATTCCAAAGTTGAATTTTCACATTGTTTTCTAGTACTAGGTAGGCAATATAAGTGCAATTTAAATGCCTTATGTTAGTACTGAAAAGAATAACATCAAAAATTGTTCAGATATCGAACTGAATCCATGTTGCAGTTGTCAGATAATACATGTGAGGGTATATCTGTGTATGTCTGTAGGGTAGGGAGGTAGGACAGCTCCTTGCTATCTTAGGATATTTAGTACCAGAGAAGTATTGCTTACAGTAAACTCACTTAAAATGGAACCAAACTAAATAGGAAGGGGCGGTGAGAGGGCAGATCAATTAACTGGGACTTCATATTGAAATTTTTTTTTTAATTATGACAACTTCATGCTATATTTAACAAAATATAGATTTGAATTCAGATGTGTACTAATTATTTGAAAATACAATGGATCCAATGTTAATTTTTGGTACAATTCCCCAACAAAATATTATATAGCATCAAAAGATACTCTTCTACATTTGCTGCAAAATCATAAATGGATCATTTCCCAAAGATTTCACAGTAGGGCTTCCCTGGTGGCGCAGCGGTTGAGAGTCCGCCTGCCGATGCAGGGGACACGGGTTCGTGCCCCGGTCCGGGAAGATCCCACATGCTGCGGAGCAGCTGAGCCCGTGAGCCATGGCCGCTGAGCCTGTGCATCCGGAGCCTGTGCTCCGCAACGGGAGAGGCCACAACAGTGAGAGGCCCGCGTACCGCAAAAAAAAAAAAAGATTTCACAGTGATACTTAGAGTAACATATCAAAATCTCCAAGGGGTCTCTTATTCCTTTGAAATCAAAATATCCTTTTAAAAGAATGTTTAAAATGTTGTAATGGATGTCATCATCCTTGTCTATTTTCTCTTTATTTCACTTGAGTTATTGTGAATCCTTCTGCTTCCTACCCAGCCTTACAAATTAAAGCCTTGAGCTATGACTACTCAGATTACAAAAACCGTCAGAATATCCAAATTAAACTTTTAGATTAAAAGCATCAAATGTTTTCATAAGTACATTGGGAAAAAAAACATAAAATAGTACATTATTTAGAATAATATTACTACTAAATTTATACCCAGTGATCAATATAATTCATCAAATTATATGCTGAAAATCTTCCTATTATTGATTTAAAATAAAACCAAAAGTATAAAACTTTCTAAGGCTAACTGTCTTTTCAATTCCACTGTAAGTAGGAAAAAAAATTTTTTAATCTAGTGTGATCAGAAAATTCAACAGTTACCCTGAACCAACCTGAATCCAAATATGCTAATAAAAATGAAGACATACATATAGTTTTTGACATACCCACGGAATCAGGAATGACACATGTTGGTGGAGAGTCCAGTGAACCCAAGGAGTGATTAATTCTAATCCACATTGTATAGCCGGATAATAGAAAGATTGGCTGAAATAGGCATTCATAAAAACCATCTCTCTGCAAGTGGCAATCTTTGGGTTCAGATATGGGATGAATAGATGGAACATCAGAACAGTAAAGGCTGCTCCTTAAAAGATACAAAAACAATCAATAAATATACAACACTGATGAAAGCAATATTTGAGAATTCTGCTTTGTTGTTTAAAATAGACAGTTTTTGCTCCATCTAAAAGTAGTTGTTCTTATTAGAAAGGCATTTTTGAATTCTCAGCTATATCACAATCTTTCCATGAAAAGAGAAAATAACCCTTCTTAAATATTTCACTAGACAGTAAGTGGGTATGCAAATGAAATAAATGGCAATGTTCTAACAGGGAGGTAGGGATCCAATTGGAGACAGAACTTACAACACTTTGGAAGCTATGCTAATATACCAAAGTGATCAAATTTTTAAAATAAAGATCACAAGTGGTAATGGGGAATTCCTGATATGGAAAGGAAGATAAATTCCTTGCACTTTAAATTCCACAAAACAAATTGAAAACATAATGATAGTAGATTGTAGCTTAATTGACATTGCCCTAATCTTTTCTAGTTCAAAGCAATATAATTAAAATAATATCAATTATTGACTTCTATATGGATCATATAGTCAGGTATATCACTTATTTTCTCAGAGAAGAAAATTAAGAAAATATTTTTTTATCACTACATCCCAATCAACACTCCACCTCAGAGAATACAAATCATTTCTCCTCTTCTTTGCAATAGCCCTTCTGCCATTATTTGCTTTAAATATGGTATTTAAGTGGCTAAAGTAGCAGTTACTGTTTCCATAAGAATGGGAGTAAGGAGGTTACAAGAAAATGAAAAATCTATAATTTTCCTGTCTTTCATTTTCCATTTTTTGTGACTCCTTTTTCTTCCTATTTCCTCAAAATTACAACTGTTTGTGTGTGTGTGTGTGTGTGTGTGAATCAGTGTGGTGGGTGGGGTTAAATGAGGAAGAGGGATGAAGAGTCATCTGTGCATAAAAAATAAGAACCATGATCTTGTACAGAAGCACGCTAATAGTCCACTTGGAATCCAAAGGTTAGCATCATTATTGTCACGACAGATATAACCATTTATTGAATGTTTACCAGCAGAAATCATATCACTTAACTATAATTAAATAAAATGTCATTAATTCTCACAGAAACCCTGCAAGTCCTATTATTCATTCCATTTTACAGACAAGGAAATTGAGGCCTTAGAAAGGTTAAAAAAACTTGAACACATATATTCAGCTAGTTTCATGGTTCTTCTATAAATATTAGGAAGATAAATGAGTCCAAATGCTTAGGGAATAGTTGTCCACAAACACCATTTTTAATGTGAAAATGCCATGGAAAGAAAGTAAAGACAGATTACAAAAGTAAAATGGTATGCCATGAATATTCTATTGATTTTAAAGTTCTCATATCAGGTAAGATGAAGACAGCTATGATTCCCATGTGAGAAACAAAGAAATTGCCTCATTTTTTTCTAATATTACTTAAGAATAGACTGGGAGCGTTAGGAATAGGAATCAGAACACAGTATTTGAGGAAATGGATTTGTTTTTCAAGCAGAAATTTTAGATTTTAAGAATAAATGAGCACAAGCTATACAAATTGAAAGTCCCAGTACAAACTGAGACAGGGTGTTTAAGAGTAGTACACACACTTGAAAACTACTAAAGAATGTTATAAAAATTGTCCTAATCAAGAGTGTTATTATTTTAGATAAAGGTCTCTGTAGAGAGAAGAATACTATAGGAAGACGATGACTTGAATTCTTTTCAAATCAGAGAATGGTTAAAAAAAAAAAAAAAGCCACGCAAATTACTCTTTACTAGAATTGTTTAATCCTTATTAAGTAAACAAAGTTATAGTTACCAAAGGGGAAAGGGCGGGGAGGGAGGGATAATTTAGGAGTTTGGGATTAACAGATACACAGTATTATATATATAATAGATAAACAACAAGGATTTACTATATAGCACAGAGAATTATATTCAGTATCTTATAATAACCTATAATGAAAAGAATTTGAAAAAGAATAGATACATATATATATATATATATAACTGAATCACTTTGCTGTACACCTGAAACTAACATAACATTGTAAATCAACTATATTTCAATTAAAAAATAATAATAATCTTACCTATTTCTAAAGACCATTCATATTATCTCTTACAATATCTGTACCACTACCTCCAACCTTTTTCTAAAACATTAATCTTCAGCAAATGATATGAGGCTTCTATAATCCTTGATATTCTCCTCTAGCTAATTCTCCAAGTCAAATTAAAATGTATAGACATTAATTTTTTGGATTTCATTTACTAACTAAAATGCAACTGTGGAGAATTAACTGATCATCAGAAAAAAATAATCTGAAGCAAAAACAAATTACAATCTTTTTGTGTGTGAATTTTTTCAAGAATCACCAATTTATTTAACCCTCTAAAAATTTCCTAATTAAGAATATTCTACCTTCCTCTTTTGGGAATAAATCTACAAGACTACTGCTATGGTGATATTCTACAGGAGATGTTTATCTCACCATATCCACAGAAAAATAAAACAGCAAAAATATACATACCTCTGATACCTCAACTGCAAAGTGCTTCCCACAAGTGATTGGATTGCACTGGGTGACCATCTGCAAGTCATTTTAGTTAAGTACCCATCAGTTTCACATGATATATTGATATTGACATCTATTTAAAACACATTAAAATATTACTATAAAGCAAAAGCACCAAAACATTTTTAATGAAAATAAAATTTCCTTAACATCTTCAATGGGACTCTAAGATAGAGTCCATAATAAAAATGTATCTCATGGAATAAAATGAAGAAAATCCCGGAATTCTTACCAATCACATATAACTCAGCATAGCGATGGTGGCACTCATGCTCATTGCAGCAGTACACTGCGTCATAGGTGAACTTTCCTCGGGGTTTGGTTGCATTCAAATTAGGAAAAGTAACTTTGCTAACATGGTCACCCACAACATCATACTGGCTTTGGGGAATTTTCTCAGCTAAATTCATCCACCAAACAATCTTTTTTGAGGAAACTATCTTGTTTTCATTTTTATAGATGCAGTGAAAAGAAACGTTAGACCCAACGGTTGTCAGAATTTTAGGTGGAAAGTATATGACATCTGTAATGGGGAAAAAATAGGTAGGATGTTAGATGAAGACAGAAAACATCACGTAAGCAATTGATACCATGTAAAAAAGATTCACAAGGCATTCAGGATTATACTGCCCAAAATAAAATGAGTGCACTGAGAGACTGCAGAACTGTAGCTGCCTGTTCGTGTACAGTTAGTAAGTGTCCCAAGCATTCCCATTCCCAAGTGACTTGAGCCTCCATAAATGTCCTCAGTATTTTCTAAACACAGAGACTTATGCATTATAAAATATGTTTTAGACAGTAATTGTCACTTGCTAACTGATAGGCAGGAAATTAATGAAAATGAAATGTAGTCTAATTCCACAATGGTATGTCTTCCATCAGACTCTGCTTTCAGAATCAGTGAACCTTAGCGCAAGTTCTTAAGTCAAATCCCTACAAAACAAAATCCTGAAAAATAAATGGTGATAGCCACTGTCTAGTTTGGATACATGAAAATTTCAAGTAAGCAGGTAGAGAAATAAGCTTTAAATAAGAAAACTTGTTAGGAAATGTAAAATCAATGATGCACCAGTAAACAAAGCAGGCAAAACTGTAAATACTGTTCTGTAGTATCATTTTAAGTTATTTAGTGCCAGTACCCTGTGGTTGAGGACAAGGGGAATCAGTATTTTTCTAAAATATCATTTTTAATGCCTATACACTATTCCATACTACTCTTTCAGTCTCCTATTGTTGGAAACATAGTTTGTCTCTATGTTTTATTAGAAACAATAAAAATAAATGAATGTTTACATAGGACGGAATTATTTCTGCCATAGTGTATTACAAAAACAGGGTATTTCAGTTGTACAATTTAAGGTAAGCTATTTTCTGCTGATAGAATATGAATATCTGTTTTCATACATATTTGGATTACCCTCAAAACAAGTCCAAAAAAACCTTGACTAGTTTTTATTATTTTTCTCTTTTCAGTAATAGCATGCTAAACTCCAATGCCTTTATATTTATAATCCATATAAGATATTTGCATCTTGTATGTCTACAGTCAAGCATAAACAGGAAAAAATTTATTTCTTTATTGTAAAATAAGGAAACAATAATGATTTTCTTCTCATGACCAAGTATCAATACCTTTACAGGATCTACATTAATAAATTTTATTAAAAAAGGAAATTCTATTGATAAATATTAGTGAATTACTCAAAAGAACATAAATCATGGATCAAAACATTTTAGATAAGTTATTTTAAAATGTGTTATCATAGCTCTAGAAAATAGCTTTTTTTTTTAATTCTTGGAGAAGATTACCTATCTTTCTTTTTTTTTTTTTTGCTCTGCGCGGGCCTCTCACTGTTGTGGCCTCTCCCGTTGCGGAGCGCAGGCTCAGCGGCCATGGCTCACGGGCCCAGCCGCTCCGCGGCATGTGGGATCCTCCCGGCATGGGGCACGAACCCGTGTCCCCTGCATCGGCAGGCGGACCCTCAACCACTGCGCCACCAGGGAAGCCCCCTATCTTTCTTTAAGGACAAAATATTTTCTTTAACCTGGTATAAGAGCTGCACAGGAAGTGTACAAATTATCTAATATCTGTTTCTCCTCTTCTTTCACAGCAACAAGAATGCAGCTAATAAAGGTACTACAAGAATTCAGCAATTCTAAAGTTGTTTTTAGTATGTAAATTGCAATATTCTTGTACTTTGTAAGTTCTGGGAAGGTCCTGAGTTTTCCTCTAAAAGCCCAAGATCTCCCAACAGCTATAGAGAAAGAACCTATCCAATTCACTTTAAAAGAATCCATAAGATGCGACTTCCCTGGCGGTCCAGTGGTTAAGACGCCACACTTCCAATGCAGGGGGCGTGGATTCCATCCCTGGTTGGGGAACTAAGGTCCCACATGGCGGGTGGCCAAAAAAACAAACTAATTTTTTTTAAAAAAGACATAAGACCTACAAAATTAGAAAATAAAGGGATTCATACCCCATTTAAAAATAAATAAAAGAATCCGTAAGAATTCCTTGACTAGGAATAGTCAGTGCTTCATTAACTGTGAACTTGGTAGGTTCACTTTTAATATATTAATGAATAAAAAGTAGTAGTTACAAAGGTACTGAGAATTAGCATTCTGTCTGCAGTAATACATCAAGTAACCTCTATTTTTTTTTTAAAAAACAAACCCAAACTGTTTGAAAATGATAAGGTGGGTGTGCTAACTCATTCTAAACAAATTAACACCTCAATCTTACAGAATGTTTCTGTTTGGTGGATGCCGTTACAGCACCTATTAGTGAACAATGGAGGTGAATCTAATAATATTAGGTAACTAGACTTAAGGGAGAAGGATTCAAATCCCTTTACACAAGAACAGGAAGTCCCCGAGTTTGGAGACATACTTTGCTGTTGCACACCTTTCAGGGAATAAACCTCAAGTGTGGTCAGCACTGTGAAGTGCAGACATTGCAGCCAACGTAACTCAGCAAACCTAAACCTAAAAAACCTAAGCAGCACTAAAACCTCATTTACCAGGAATCATGAAGGAAATGAGGTGTTCCACTGAAATGCTCTATGTAATTAAGCTTACTGCTTACTAGCTTTAAGAATCAATTTTATTTTTTATTTATTATTTTTTGCGGTACGCGGGCCTCACACTGTTGTGGCCTCTCCCGCTGCGGAGCACAGGCTCCGGACGCACAGGCCCTGCGGCCATGGCTCACGGGCCCAGCCGCTCCGCGGCATGTGGGATCCTCCCGGACTGGGGCACGAACCCGTGTCCCCTGCATCGGCAGGCGGACTCTCAACCACTGCGCCCTAAGAATCAATTTTTAGTGCCACCAGAAATCTTGCATAATTATACATTTATGCACTTAATTGTTTTACTAGTGGTTACAAACATGAACTTTGGAATTAGGCTACTTTCTAACTGCATTAACTTTTACAAGTTATTTAACCCTATCTAACTCTCAATTTGTCTATGAAACAGGAATAACAGTACCTATCTCACAGGGCTGTTGAAAGGATAAAATGATAGTACGTGCAAAGCACTTAGAACAGTGCCTAAACACAGGAGGCACCCTATAATTGTCAATATTATTATTATTAATCAATAAGGAATTATCTATCTACTTCTACCTTTTATTTGTGATTTAATACGCATTACATCATTACAGTAGACAATACTGTGATAGAGAAATGTGCTTGGGAGATACTAAAATGTATAAGATTTTCTCCCCACTCTTGGTGTCCTAGTCTACTTTCTATTTGGCAAGTTTCTGTCTTTCCCTTAATAATCGCATAGTACCACTTAGTGGCATAGGAGCTATCCAAGTTTGTTAAATTAGTAAGCTTAACTTTACACTCATTGCTAAATCAACAAATTCTGCCCTTTGGAGCAGCCGTTTGCTCACTGTCTGGATTTATTCCTCACTCATTTTCAGGTTTTTCTGTATGGGATGTCTACAGTCACTAGAGGGACACACCTGTGTTGAATAAGTAAAAGGCTAGCTGTTAATGGTAATATTGTTGGATATTGCACAAGTTAAATGTGTTGAATATCTGCTGAGTGTTTTACATGGTACTTGCTATCTCCATATATCCATAATCAACCTGAGTGAGTTTGAGTAGGAATAATTTTTGCACATTTGACAGATCAGACAACTAGTCAAAGGACCATGAACTGCCTTCCTATAGTCACAACCTGGTTTGTGCCAGGGCTAGCACCATTAGACTCCTGGACCTCTATGTAAAATACTGCACCTCAACTCCACGAGGAAGCTGTGAATAAACTGCAGTTTTTCTGATGTTAAAGATACCTTTAAAAATATGAAAACTGGGGCTTTCTTGGTGGCACAGTGGTGAGAGTCCGCCTGCCGATGCAGGGGACATGGGTTTATGCCCCAGTCCGGGAAGATCCTACATGCCACGGAGCGGCTGGGCCCGTGAGCCATGGCCGCTGAGCCTGCGCGTCCGGAGCCTGTGCTCCGCAACGGGAGAGGCCACAACAGTGAGAGGCCCGCGTACCACAAAAAAAAAAAAAGTTAATATGGTGTTCCTCCTTTAGGTTTACTGCCACAAAATTTAAGATGCATATAATATGCCAAAGGCAAATTCAAGAACCATATTCCCCTGTCAGTAGAAGTGACTCTTATAAAACCTACCTTGTGTGGTAAAGGTAAGGGGGGTGCTCCAGTCACTCCAGATTCCTGGGCCATCCAGTCTCTTGCTCCTCACCTGAACCTCATACGAAGACCCAGGAAGCACACTGTCTACTAGCAGAGATGTAGCTGAGACAATCTCATCAGCCTGTTAAATATTATGTGAAAACAGCAGAGCATCAGGTCGGTGTGAAACCTTTACCAAAACTGATCACAAGCAGGTCTCGACTAATCTCAAAGAATTAAAATCTTACAGAGTAGTTAGCTGGCCACAGTGGAATTTAAAAGAAATCAATAACCCAATAACAAATGTTTGACTGACAATAGTCAATAACATTTTAAATAGCCTGTAAGTCCAAGGCAAAAATCACAATGATAATCAGCATTTAACTGAATGATAATGAATGTTGACCTCTCAGAATTTGAGAGATACAGCTAAAGTCAGTGGGAAGCTTCAAGCCTCTGCTGACATCTGTAACACACAAGGTAGAAGATGATGCACAGGGGTGGACAGAGAACTATAAGCATTCCTAGAGCAAAGTGTCACAGAAGGAGGGCATGAATAGTTTTAAGGACCCAAGGCTGATGATCAGCTATAGTGAATCAAAATATCTAAGAGACCTAACTGCATGAAACAACCAATGATGTACTCCAAAGATATTGAACTCCCTGGCTCATTAAGACTGTGGAGCACTGCAGACTAAAAATGGCGAAAAGCATCAGAAATGCATTAAACAATTTCAGATCACCTGTAGTTAAAATCCTATTGTCTCCATTTTACAGATAAGAAAGCTAAAGCCCAGAGAAGCCTCAACTGCTTTTTCCATACATGACACTGGATTCTCATTCTGTTCTTTATGAATATAAAGTCTTAAAAAATTAGCCCAGATCTAAAAAGACAGGTTTTTACCTCTAAATTAGATAACAATTAGTTTCACAAATTACAGTGCCGAAGTCTTTGCATGGCCCACAAGGCTCTTTATGACCTCCTCCTCCCCTCCCCCTCTTTGACCATCCACTAATACTACTGCCCTCACTCACCACCCTGGCCTCCAGCTTCTCATCCAGCTTAGGGCCTCTGAATTGCTATTTTCCCTATTTAGACCCCAATTCTCCCAGATATCTACATCACCACTTCCTTCAAATCCCTGCTCAAATATCACCTTCTCAAGGAGAGCTTCCCCTACCTCCATTTAATATTTCAACCCACCCTCTCCCGCTAGCATTCCCAAGCTCCCCTCATCCTGTTCTACTACACAATGGATCCTGAGTTCTTGGCACCTAGTAGGCTCTCAATACTTACTGAAAGAATGAAAAAAGGATTTGACACACTATACATGTTTGTACTGCATGTAAAGAAATACATTGAGCAATAAGAAAAAATAAGGATGACATGTAAAATCAGAAACCAGAGAAGGTCTTTACGTGAAAATATTATAGTTATGAATTCAATAATTCTGTATCTGAACTTCTTGTAGCCATTAGTTGTGCGTGTGTGTGTGTGTGTGTGTGTGTGTGTGGTGTTAATGAGAGGGAGAGGGAGAAGGAGAGTGAGAGGAAGGGTGAGAAGAAGAGAGAGAGAGAGAGAGAGAGAGAGACAGAGAATTAATTTAATATACATAAACTTTTGGAAAAGAAACTTTTCCTCGCAGTAAATTCTGGGAGGAATTTGTCATGCTCCTCAGAATACAACATGGATCTACATGTAAGACATATTGAGTAACATCAAACAATTTTTCTAAAATCATTTTATGGAAGATGCAGAAATGCTGTATATATGCTCATTTCTTATGCTGCTCTTGAATGAAAGCCAGTGGTATGACATTAAATTATGACTGATTCTGCTCCAGAAGCAGTATGCACATTTGGTATGCAGAGGTGTTCTGTATGGGATTGGGAGGGGGGGTCTCACCTTTCCTTAATTGCTTCTCAACTTTTCATATTATTTACTAAAATATACTTACTTTTCTCATATTTTTTGTAGAATTCTCTGAATATTTCACTTGATATTGAAGTTGAAATGGTACCAATGTTGGGTTGGACCAAGAAATCTTTAAATTACCAGTATCTGTGATTTTCATACACAAACCTAATGGTGGATCAGGCTTCACTTAAGAAAAAAAAAACAACACTTTTAAGTCATGTCATTTTCATGATAATCATAAAGTGAAGTCAAAATGAGTTTTTAGCATATCCTATTCTGTCAACTAAAATGTCTTTATTCAAAGGCTACTTACAGAACCAAAATATTGGTTCTACTCCTGTACCTTACTATAGCAATCCATGTATCTTCATTTCCTTTTCCCTACATGGTAAAAACTATAAACCAGTAAATGATGTTATTTTGATAAATGTGAATTCCTGCTGTAAAAAAGCCTGCCTTACTTTATTTAACCTAGCTTTTGCTATGCTTATTTGAATCCTCCCCTGACAAAACCCACTGTTTTAGCAAATGACAAGTGGAAAAAGTATATTACAGAGCACTATTTGGAAAATGCATATAACTTTTGCATGCAAAAATCAATGCATATATTCATGCAAATTCATGTAAATATGCATGCAAATTCAGTATATTTATTACTTTTAAAATACAACAAATCCAGATATACCCATTCAAATAGCCCAAACCATGCACAGTTTACACGCAGTAAACACAGCATTAGCAGGACCTGGCTTGTCACCAGAAATGGGGATGGAGTTTCTTATCCTAATGGGGTATTTAACTCAGTTTATAATTTCTGAGTTCATGTGTATATGTGTTTTTATGTACGCCTATGCATTTGTGTATATTCATACATGGAGATTTGTGTGTGTGTGGCTTTAAACATAGAATATAACCTTTAAATCATTTGTAGAAACAACGCAAACATCTTACGATAAAGGATTGATTGAATAAATCATGATTCATCCCTTTAAGGGAAATCTATACAGCCTTTAAAAATCATATTAGAGAATAATATTGAAAATGTTTAATACTGTTAGTTTTAAAAGTTTATTAAACAACATCTGTACTTGGATTCCTGATTTATTAAAATTTATAAATTAAAGGATATTTGTAAATACATATTAAATTAGAAATAAATGCCAAAATAGTAGATAATAAATGAACAAAATAATTTTCCTTCTTTGTGCATCTCTATGTTTTCAAGATTTTTGTGATTAACAGGAATTATTCATGAACACAGAAATCACCATTACATTGAACTATTTACTGACTTTTATTTTCAAGAAATAAAATGGCACATTCTTTACACATTCCATATTTTCATGAATTTAGTCATAGTATTTTTCTTTCCTTGAGTCAAAATTAATGAAGTTTTTACTTTCTGTGACATATTACAAATTTTAGTTACTTTAAAGCAGGTATATCTAAGCCGTAAAGTCCAGAAACAACAGGTGAAATTCACTGAGTTATCGTGACCAATAAGACAGAAAACAAAGACACCAAACAGAAGTGAAATCATAAAATTATAAACTATTTTACATTTCCTATTTGCATACATATATGTCTTCATATTAGAAATCTAAAAATAAATCTTTCCCTGGACCCCCTATGTGCTCAGTCCCAGACCTCATCTACCTGCTTCTTTCAGAGGAAAATTCCTCCAAAGAGCTGGCATACTCACTTTCTCCACTTTGCATCCCATTTTCCTGAGCAACCTATTCTGATCAGGTCTTTCTTCTCACTAGTCCACTGAAACTACTCTTACCAAGGTCACTACACTTTGCCAAATCCAATGTCAACTGTCTGATTCATTTTACTCCATCTCTCAGCAGTATTCCTACTGCTTGTTCCGTGAGTAGCTGAAATACTTTTTTCACTTGGCTTCCAGGCCACCACACTCCTTTACTCCTCTTTTCTCTCTCATCATCCCTCAGTCTTTCTCTCACTGAACTCTAAATATGTGATCTCATACAATCCCATAAACATCTGTATGCTACAGACTCCCAAATATATATCTCCCCTGAACTCCAGGCTCATATATCCAACTACATACTCAACATCTCTTCGGTTTCTAATAAGCATCTCAAACATAGTATGCCACACACCTAATCGTCTCTAATATCCCCATCTCAGCATCTGGTACCACTATTCTGGTACCACCCAGGTCCAAGCCTAACTATTATCCTTGATTCCTCTCTGTCCTTCACACTCCATACCCAATCCACTAGAACGTTCAGTCAGCACCATCTCCTAAATAGATCCCAAGCCTGATCATTTCTTTACTTCTCCACTGCAACAACCCTAAGCCAATGGGACAATTCCAACAGCTTCCTATCTGATTCCTCTGCTTCTACTCTTGCAACTATCCTTCCTTCCTTCCTCATCAATTTCCTTCTTCACATGCAGCATAAATTTTAAACATAGGCATGCGTACACACGCACACATGCACACACACACCCTTGATCATATCACTCTCCTGGTTCAAATGCCTCCATTGCAATTAGAATAAAATCCAAAAGTTGTAACCCTGGTTTATGGTATGACCTGGACCCAGATGACTCTCTAACCGTATCTCTAAATATTCTCCTACTTCATTCATTCCATGCAAAAGAGTCTTGTATTTGGTTCTTCCAACTTCCAAGCTCATTCCATCCCAGGAATTTTATGAGTGCTATTCTTCCTGCTTGGAGCACCTTTTGTTTTCGCATGGCTATCTCTTTTCTTTCAGCTTAAATGCTATCTTCTAAAAGAGGACATCTATAACTGAAATAATAGCCCCTACACCTGACATTCTCCATCACACAACTTCTCTTATTTCTTTCATAGCACTTTTAAAAATATTATCACATATATCCCAATACGAGGCAAGATTTTTTCCCCAAAATTATCCGAAATAAGACAAAATCATTTTTAAGGTTCTTATAAAGTCTATCGCAGCAACTTCTCTTAACTACTTTACTTTTAAAAACAATTTAATTCAATGCTGGCTCTAAATATTTCTAAAAATCACCAGAGAGAACTGGTTTTAAAAACAGAAAATGATGATACTTTATAGATTTTGTATTTTTCCCTGTGGTATAACGTCATGACTGAATTCCTTGGATATCATTGTAATTACATTGTGGAGATCACAAATATATCCCTAGAGGACAAGTTATTTTAAAGTCCTAATGTTAAATATGATGTCATATGCAGATTCAAAAAGTGCTATTTCCTCAGTAACTTAGACAGAAGTGAAGGTAAAGCGGTGTGGGAAAGTGTGTCAGATACTTGGAAAAGTGGCTCTAGTGATGTCAAAAACAATGATGCAGAGATGCATATAAAGCGTTTGTATACAATCGTTTTAGGAAATGTAAATGTAAAATAGTAGCACCGTAAAATTATGTACCATATGTAATATATAATTTAATATACACATACAAAACTGAGTTAATAGTTTGTTAACATTCGCCTATATTATTCACACTGAATAACTCAATACACTGAATATATGTAATTATACATTCCAGTTGATCAAATAAATTTGGGGAATCTTTGCACTGAAAATATGGGCCTTTGCCTATTATTTGAGTTTTTCTTAAGGTCAGATTTGTACAGCAAATTATTTGTTTATGTTTTTACTGTTTCTCTCTGCCCACTACTGTCTGCCCCTGTTCTGTGAGGTATTCACCATTGTTTCCCCAGCTCCTAGGCCAGTGGCTGACACCCATGAGCCTCTAAGAAATGCTTACTGAAGGCATAAATTCAGGTAAAAACAAGCTTTCAATTATTTTCAGAAATAGTTATCCGAGATGTGAAAAAGTAATAACCAAGCAATAAATATTCATTAGACGGATCCAGGATTTAAAGAAATCAAACTGTTTTCAAAAAGAATTTAAGTTATAATTGCAGAGATATCTATACTGCTGTTAAATCATTCCAGAAGCTGCTTTTAATACTCCCTAGAACTACACTTACCATCTTTAGAGTGTTGGGCAAAGCAAGATAAGCTAGTGAAAAATTTTGTAAGCAATCTTCAACCTGTTTGTATGACTGATGTTGATATCTATTATCTTTTTTATGCACAACTTACCAACATTAATGGGCTGAACTGACATTGGAGGTGAGTGAAAAATTACTCCACCAGATGTGATTTTCAAATACATAAGAAGGGTGTAATTGATTTTGACTGTTGGCACGGGCACATGACATTCACAACATTCATGAACACTGCAGTTGCACTGAACAATCTGAAAACTGCTTTTCTGGGGGAGCAGAGGTGACTCTTCTAATACTTCAAGCCTATATGGAAAAAGAAGAGCTAAATATTAACACAGATGTGAAAGCACTGGATATATTTAAAATGTAGGACACAATATCCAAATTGAGGGCAGCTATTCTGCACACTCAGCTTAAAGAGCATCTGGGGAAAAAAGATACATTATAACAAGGATACAAAGACAAGGGTTAAAGCAGGTTAGCTATCAGAAATAATATAAACAATGGGCTTCGCTGGTGGCGCAGTGGTTGAGAGTCCGCCTGCCGATGCAGGGGACACGGATTTGTGCCCCAGTCCGGGAGGATCCCACATCCCGCAGAGCGGCTGGGCCCGTGAGCCATGGCCTCTGGGCCTGCACATCCAGAGCCTGTGCTCCGCAGCGGGAGAGGCCACAACAGCGAGAGGCCCGCGTACCGCAAAAAAAATAAACAAGAAGACAGTGAAGTACTGAAAGGAAAGAAAAATTGTGATCCTAAATCCTATATGCAGTAAAAATATCTTTCAAAATAAACATGCAATAAAGGCTTTTTCAGACATGCCAAAATGGAAATAACTCATTATCATCAGACCTGCATTATAAAAAATGCTAAAGGAAGTCCTTCAGGCAAAAAGAAAATGTTAGTAGATAGAAGTCTGGTTCCACATAAAGAAATGAAATTTAACTAAAAGGGTATATATTTATTGACTGATTAAAGCAAAAATAATAACCATGTAGTGTTGGGTTTATAACATAGGTAGAAGTAAAATGTATGACATTAGTACCAAACTTGGGGAAGGGGGAGATCTGTAAGTACACAGTTGTAATGTTCTTCTACTATACACAAAGTGGTGTCATAGCAGCTAGAGGTATAATATCAGTTCGACTATAATAAGTCAAAGACCTACTATATTCTAAATCCTAAAGCCACCACTAAAGTAATAAAACAAGAAGTTACAGCTAATAAGCTACAATAATCAGCCATTGGAGTATGAGTGTAAAGATAGGAAAATAGATTAATGGAACAGAAGAGAGACCAGCACCTATATGTACAATCAATTTTCTACCAAGGTACAAGCAGTTCTGTGGAGAAAAAGTAATCTTTTCAATAAATTGTGCTGGAACAGTGGGATATCTACATGCTCCCCACCCCAAAAAGCAACTTTAATCCATACCCCCCATCAGATCTAAAAATTAATTCAAAACGATCATCAATCCAAATGTCAAGTCTAAAGCTATGAATCTTTTAGAAGAAAATATGGGAAAAAATTTTTGTGGCCTTGGTTTAGATAAAAATTTCTTAGATGAAACACAAAAGCATGATCCATAAAAGAACAAATTGATATTGTTATAAAGTAGAAACTAACACACCACTGTAAAGCAATTATACTCCAATAAAGATGTTAAAAAAGAAAAAGAACAAATTGATAATTGGACTTCTATCAAGATTGAAAACTTCTGTTCTTCAAAAGACACTGTGAAAGATAAAAAATAACAAAAGACAAGTCATAGACTGAGAGAATACATTTGCCAGTCATCTCTCTAATAAAAGACTTGAATCCAGAAGATATAAAGAACTTTCATAACTCAATAATAATATTAAAAAATCCAATTAAAAATAGGCCAAAATGTCAATAGTCACTTCTCCACAGAATACATAGAATGAAAAGAAACATGTGAAAAGAAGCCCCAAATCACTAGTTATTCAGGAAATGCAAATTAAAACCCCAATGAAATACTACTATCCACATATTAGAATGGTCAAAATTGAAAAGATTCATCATATCACATATTGAAGAGGTATGCAGGAACTGGAACTCTAATACACTGCTGGTAGGAATGTAAAATGATACAACTTTGGAAAACAGTTTTGCAATTTCTTAAGTTGTTAAACATACACCTACTATATAATTTACATATTCCATTCCCAGGCATTCATCCAGGAGAAGTAAAAGCATATATCCTTACAGAGATGTGTACACAAACAAGTACAGAGAATTGTAGCAGCTTTCTTTGTAAGAGCCAAAACCTGTAAACAACTCATTTATCAATCAATAGGTGAGTAGACAAACAAACTGTGGTATATTCATATAATGGAATGCTACTCAGCAATGAAAAGGAATGGACTGCCAGTAGATTCACACAGCATTAATGAATCTCAAAATAATCATGCCATGTGAAAGCAAGACAAAAGTTCTGTAGGAATGCATTTATATAAAATTCTAGAAAATGCAAAGAAACCTTTGGTTACAGAAAGGGTCAGATCAGTCATTGCCTGGGGACAGTGGGGGATGGGAGGTGGAGCTGGTGGTAGGGTACCACAGGTAGGAGTAGAGGGTGGGATTACAAAGGGGCAAGAAGAAATTTTGTGATTGACAATAGATTCATTTTCTTTATTATGGTGAAGACTTTATGAGTGGTTTCATATATCAAAACTTATAAGTTTACACTAAATATGTACAGTTTATTTTATATTCTTATATGTCAGAAAAGCTGTTTACAGAAAAAAGGAAATCTAGGGAAAAGCTTTTTTTTTTTTTTTTTTTTTTTTTTGCAGTACGCGGGCCTCTCACTGTTGTGGCCTCTCCCGTTGCGGAGCACAGGCTCCGGACGCGCAGGCTCAGCGGCCATGGCTCACAGGCCCAGCCGCTCTGCGGCATGTGGGATCTTCCCGGACCGGGGCACGAACCTGTGTCCCCTGCATCTGCAGGCGGACTCTCAACCACTGCGCCACCAGGGAAGCCCTAGGGAAAAGTTTTCAAGCAATACTTTGCCTATCACCGTAAACCTACAAATGAATGGGTTAACTTTAAAAAATAACTGTAATTATCTTATAGGGTTACCCAACTCAAGGCATAGAGAATACAGCCTGCAACCAAGACACAGACAGTTGTTATTTCTGATTTTTTCGTGTTTGTTTTTTTAATCTGCCTCATCCCATGGAGAGTCTAAGCCTTGGTATAAATGAGAAGTCTTAATTTAGGGTGGAAGTTCATGACAGGGGCGGGGGGTATCCATGCCTCATATTCCCTGTCTTGCTTGAGCTACCCCCATTCTGTCCATAAACACCTGCTGCCTCGTATCCAAGCCACTGCACGCTTTTTAAAGAACCTGGGGACAGGGAAAGAGTATTAATATTTAGGCATGATCACTGCCTTCAGAAAAGACCTCAGTCCCTTTGGAGGAAAAAGCTGTAAGAGATAAATATACTAACTAAAAATTCAACGTGGAGAAAGTGTTGCTTTAGAAACTGTGCTAACTAGCCTATACATGAGTATTCAGATATAAACACGAGAGAAACGGACCCTAACCTTTCCATACACACCCCACGAATTATTAAGTGTTTTGAATTATGATAGATTTTTCAAGTTTCCTGAGCTAGACTTTAGTATTCCTTTAGTCCTAAAAAAAAAACATCAATCAGGAACATTTACAAGACATTTTGATGTGCAAAGCAATATCCTGGGCACTGTGGAAGGGATACTGTTATTGTAAGAAGCTCGCTAAATTAACATTGAGACCTAAATTAGGTTTTTCTGTTTGTTTATGAACCATAACACCATAGACAAGTAAGTTCATCTTTGTGAGCCTTGCTCTCCTTAAACAGTAATACAGAGAAAATGCCTGAACCATCTGTCTTTATTAAGTTTTTGTGAATATAAAAGACAATTACATGAAAGTTTTTTTTTTTTTTTTGCAGTACGCGGGCCTCTCACTGTTGTGGCCTCACCCGTTGCGGAGCACAGGCTCCGGACGCGCAGGCTCAGCGGCCATGGCCCACGGGCCCAGCCGCTCCGCGGCACGTGGGATCCTCCCAGACCGGGGCATGAACCTGCGTCCCCCGCATCGGCAGGCGGACTCTAAACCACTGCACCACCAGGGAAGCCCCATAAAAGTATTTTTAAAAACTTTAAAGGGCTATACACCCATGAAATTCCATTTTGAATTGGAGGTGGTATGACTTAGCACTTTCAACTTTATCTAAATCTTTAAACAAATCCAATGAAATGTTATTTTTAAAAATATCACACCATGGCTTTTATGTGTTTTTCAAATATTAAAATAAAAGCTTTTATCAGAAGAGTATGGAACAAATTAAATGAATTGTGGTTATTTATGTCAGAAATATGCTTGCAGCTTGTATTATGCTTTGACTGAAGAACTCCCAAATTTTAAGCCACAAATAGAACTGAACAGAAAACAAGACACATATACTCCAGTAATATTTTTTAAAGGATAGGAAATTCTGGTGATATTTTTCTTTTTTAAAACAAAAAGAAAACTTAGAATTACACCGTCTTACTTTACACGGTCTCACCAATGCCATCTTTTTCTAAATACAGTGGACATTTGTAGAATATGGCTGATTACCAATGAAATTAACTCTGTGGTTTCTCTACCACTTCACTGTTGTGTTCTATTTAATCAATCTATTTTCATTTTCTTTACAATTTAAATATATGCAAATATATATTCATAATAATGACTATATACAATGATTATATATTATATAGTATGTACATATACAACATATATTGTAGTATTTCATAATTTGTGTTTTTTTAAAAAAAAACTCCATTCAGTAATTTCCCAAATCACTCCAACAGATAACCCCATCATGAAAGTCTAAGAATGAACCTAAACCTAGTTTTCAAATGCTCTAAACAGGGGTGAGAAACCTGCAGCCCAAATAACACCCGTTTTTAGAAGGACTTCTTACATTAACCAATGGTTTAAAACAATACAAAGAAAAGAGGAAGAATATTCCATGATTCATGTAAATTATATGAAATTCAAATTTCAGTGTCCATAAACACAGTCGTGCTCATTCATTTACATATTAATTGTGACTACAAGGTTGTGATAGAGACAGTATGGTGGGCAAAGTCTAAAATATTTACTCTAGACTTTTAAGAAAAAAATTTTTAATCCCAGCTATAGGCCAAAAACATTTTGTACTCCCTACAGGTGGGTATTTGATGGGCAAAAGACACAAAAATAAGGAAACCACATTAAATATATCATCAAATTTCATTACATAACATATTTGCAATGTACACAAAACACCTTGAGGATCACTAATTCAATTTTTCAAACCACCTTATTAGTTCCCTTATGAGAGAACTAATAACACCTACTTTACAAGTAAAAAACTGAGCTCAAAGAGAACGTAGACCTGGAATTCATCTTAAGTCTCATACTTCCATGTTCAGTGCTTGTTTCATCACACCCAAGCTGTCTTATCATTACAAGCTGTCTTATCATTACAAGATAAGTTTCACTTTTACCATCGTCATTTTATTTAGGGGATTGATAAAGACTTTAATGGCCACAACTAAAGAAAAATTATAATCTGAATTATGTTAATATTTCGATAAATCAGAATATTAGAGAATTACAGAATTATTTCAAATTATTTTTTCCTTGAGGAAAACATCAGATATTTCTCATATTTATGACAGCAGAAGTTTTTCCAAGTTTGTGTGAAACCTGTAATACACCAGCCTTGTTACTTGCCAAAGTCAGCATAAGAACTTCTATTACCTTCCAAAAGATTTTTTAAAGTTTTAAGTATTTATGAACATCAGGGGCTTCCCTGGTGGTGCAGTGGGTGAGAGTCCACCTGCCGATGCAGGGGACACGGGTTCATGCCCCGGTCTGGTAAGATCCCACATGCCGTGGAGCGGCTGGGCCCGTGAGCCATGGCCGCTGAGCCTGCATGTCCGGAGCCTGTGCTCCGCAACGGGAGAGGCCACAACAGTGAGAGGCCCGCGTACCGAAAAAAAAAAAAAGTTTTAAGTATTTATGAACATCAAATGATACTTTAAAATTTTGATAATGCTACTTTTAAACCATCAAAATTTTAAAGTAGTATAAGTTAAAATAGTGATCAAATTTTTAAAATAAGAAAGAGATACACTGGCTTAAAATAACCAAAACTTAAGAATTTCTGAAATTCTTGAAAAATGTTTACGCAGCAAAATATTTTATGCGTTGCCAACACACACAAATTCAGTGTCACTATTTAATTTCTCTATATGTGAGTAAACTTTACTTGCAAGTGAAAATAGTGAAAAAATTGGTCAAATAAATTTTAAATTTGGCTTCTTTGCAAATTTCACAATTTTGGCAATATTTCTACTCAAAAATTAGATATATAATTAGTACTGAAATTTCATCTTTTAGCCACAAATGGTTTATAGAAAGCACATTCTATCATCTGACCTTTGATCAAATTACTTGTTCCCCTCAAATTTTTCTATGAATATATGAATGTTTCTCTAAGCAAAGATCTATACTAAATTATTATAGGAATAACACCAAATGAGTGTTCTTGATTGTGACATAAACTGAGAGCAAAACATAGTGGGCCAACCAATAAACATGAATTGGAAAATTTAGCATTAGCTTTGTGTAGAATTTAATCAAGTCACATTTTAAATCTCAGACTGGTAACCTATACAAATGTTACTCCCCAAAATCTAGTTTACCAATCCCAAGTAATTTCAAAGAACAGGTTAGTGTCCCAGACTAGTCTCATCATAATAGATTCCTGGACCCTCCATGGAGAATTCAGTAGGTCTGGAGCCAAGGAATCTGTTTTTAATAAGTGTCATAGACCAGCGGTTCTCAAAGTATGGTCCCCAAGCCAGTAACATCAGCATCATCTGGAAATTGATAGAAATGCAAATCCAGTCCAGACCTCATGAATTAGGCCCAGGTGAGAAGTTGACTTAGATGTATTTCATCAAGGAGACAAATTTAAGAAGCATTCTGTAAAACACAAAGTACTCATCAGATGTACAATATCACCAAACGAATGGAAAATCAACAAGGATGAGAGGGAGGAAGAAAAAAGAAAGAAAATAAAAAAGGAATGCAAACGAAAACAAATAGACCTAAATGTGCATCAAGTTAACAATCCAACGACCTGAGGCAGAAGGGGAGGGGATATCCTAATTAACTTCAGAACACAGAATTTTAGCAAAGGCAAAATAAGTCTAAACAAACATTGCACTCTACTTACCCTATTTGTTTTCTATGGTGGTATGGCTTAGCTATTCCAAAACTACTTTGTGTGTATTCTAGGACTGAGCAACTAGGTAATATATTGTTGGAAAAGGAAGCAAGATTTCTCAGTGCTAGAAAAAGGAGTTACAAAAAAAAAGAAAGAAAAGAAAGGCTAGGATAGATCCTGTGGTTTTGAACTAGAACAAGAGACATTAGTATTGCCAGAACAAAATCCAACATTCTTTGGGTTTTAATATGCTTTTAATATGTGTATATACAGAGAGATATAAAAATATAGACTTGTGAGTATTATATATACACATCATGTGTGTACTGTGTGTATGTATACATATAACTATGTAGCTGAGTGGGCCTAGAAACAATACCACCCAAGTAACAGTGAGCATCTAGCCCCCCGATACCACTTTGTAAACATCATTCTCCAATAGAAAGGAATCAGGGCTCCTTGGAAAAATGGCTGATACCAGTGTCAGAGCAGGAAAAGTATAAAATCAACCTGAAACATCTTGTAGTGCTAGAAAGTAAGGAGTCCTATTTAAAAAAAAAAAAAAAGATCTAACACATCAAAAGGACACAGAGGCCAGTTTACATAAGCACCCACTGCCAAATATGGGACAGTGTGAGCAATAAAATAAATAATGATAGTAACTAAATATAGCTCACAAAATAAAATAATAATCCATGAGTCCATCTTGATAGGAAGGAAGAAAGGAAGGAAGGAAGGGAGGGAGCGAGGGAGGAGGAAAAAAGGAGGGGGAAGGAAAGAAAAAAGGTTAAGAGAGGAAAGTGTACTTCTCACAGAGCCTAGCACTGTGGCCTGCACACACTGTTTCTTAATTAAATAACACTATGCCTAAAATGTCCCAATTAACATTGAGCACCTTTGTTTACACATAATGCATCTTTCTTCTCTAAAAATTTCAGTTGTTCTTTTTTATATTGTCAATTTCTCTCCTCATTATGTTCATGTTTTCCTTTATATCCTTGAGCACGTGGAGCATGCTAAAACTAACTGCTAATTCTATTATCTCTGCCGTTTCTGGGTCTGCTTCTATTGTCTACTTTTTCTTTTGGGGTTATATTTTCCTCTTCCTTCATATATGTACCATTTTTTACTGGATTCCAGACATTATGAATATTACAATTGAGTGTTGGATTATGTTGTTTTGCCTTAAAGAATGTTGAATTTTGTTCTGGCAATCAGCTAAGTTACTTGAGTGACTTAAGTGTGAACCTTTTAAGCTTCTTTTAAGCTTTTTTGGGGGGAGTATAGAATAGCCTTGACTCTAGGGCTAATCTGGCCCCACTTTTAAAGTGTGGCTATTATGGGGTTTCTACTGAATGTCAGTGATATTCAACAAGGTCTCTCCAAGTCTCCCTGTTGGAAACTTTCATTATTCCTGGCCCTGTGTGACCTCTGGGAGTTGCTTAGATTACAGCTCCTGGTAGTTGTTCTCTTCCTAGAAGTTTTCTTGCCCAAGATCATAGACAGATGGGTATTCAGCCAAAGAATCAAGGGGACCCCAGTGCTAACTCCTGTGTACCTCCCTGCTTCAGGTACCCTGCCCTATGAATCAAGCCCCCTTTTACCCTCTGAACTCTTCTCTCTGTCTCCTCAATTCAGCAATATTGCTGGGCTCTGCTTGAGTTCCCCAGCCTTGTGCCATGTCCTGGAAATTGCCTCCAGCCCGGAAAACCTGAGTAAAATAGAACTTACTTTGTTTCCTCCTCTCAGGAATCACGTTCTGTTCTGCCTTTGTCCAATATCTGAAAATAGATGTTTTCTACTTTTATCGACTTTTCTAGTTGTTTATGACAGAAGAGTAATCCTAGAACTTATTATTCCCTCATGGCCAGAAGTTACTTTTGCTGACTTTTTATATTAACTTCTGAAGATATGTATTCACATAGTTCAAAACTTGGTTTTCTTTAAAGGGAGTAGTGAAATGGGGTGATGACTTGATGGAAATGTGTGATCAAGGAAATCTATGTTTTAAGTGGGAGTTACTGCAGCATGTGTATCGGCTGAGAGGAAAACTTGATGATGCAGGAGAGAGAGGGGATAATTGCCAGAACAAAGTCCTTGAGTGACAACAGGAGATGGGACTCAAAACACAGAAGAAAGGGTTCATTTTATATTGGAACCCAGAGAATTCATCAGCAACTAAAGAAAACAAGGAAACTGCATAGGCACTGACATGAGCAGGCTGGTAGATTTTGGTGAGAAAAGCAAAAACTTGAACCCGCCCCCTCCACCTCCTGCTTTCCCAGTGAAAATCAAAAACAAGGTCATCAGCGGGTCTCTCTGGCTCTCTCTAAGGGAAGCCAGCTGCCATGTTGTAAGGTGCTCTATGGAGAATACACAGGACAAAGAACTGAAGAAGGCCTCCAGTCACAGCCTGGAAGGAACTAAGGCTTTCTGTCTAGCGGCCCATGAGGAATTTGGAAGCCTAGGGAGTGAGATTGGAAACAGATCCTCCTGAAGTTGAACCTTGAAATAACTGCACTCCTACCTGACATCTGCATTGCAACCTTGTGAAAGACCTTAAGGCAGATGTCCCAGCTAAGCCGCACCTAGATTCCTGACCCACAGAAACTGTGAAATGATGAATAACTGTTGTTTCAAGCCACTAAATTTTTGGTAATTTATCATATGGCATAGATAGCCCAGGAAGATATTGGTACCTGGAAGTGGGATGCTGCCATAACAAATACCTAAAAATGTGGGTGTGGCTTTGGAGCTAGGTGATGGACACAGGCCGGAAGTATTTGAAGAGGCATGATGGAGAAAACCTAAAACACCTTGAACAGACTGTTAGTAGAAATCTACAGTTTGAGGACACTGCCAGCGAGGACACAAAAAGAAGTGAGGGACATGATATTGGAAACTGGAGGAAAGGGAATCTTTCTTACATAGTGGTCGAAAGCTAAGTAACACATCGGCAGTTCTGTGGACAGTGTAGAATGCGCCTACTGATCTGGTGATCTATTTCAGGAGATCTCCAAACAAGTGCTGAAAATGCCTCTTGGTTCCTTACTGTTTCAAGAGGAGAGATATTCATTGACAAAAGGGCTGTTAAACAAAGGAACTAGGACTTGAAAGTTGTAAAATTCCCAGCCTCTCCAGATGGCTAAGGATGTTTGAAATGGCTTCTAAGCAAAGAGAAGAGCTTATTTCTAAGAGACCTGCGGGCTTTTATCTAATGGAGTGAACCCCAGTAAGATTCCCAGGAGGCTGTGTGATCTTGTGAGAGAATTACAGTAGCAGAAACACTGCTAGCTTAGACTGAAGGAGTACAAAATGAAACAAAGCCACTGGATTCCCAAAATTGTGCCAACCGGAAGCATGCTGAGAAAACTACTCAGCTGCAGAGATGTGTAACTTTTCAAAAAAAAATGGAAGGCGAATCAGAGGGCAGAACCAAGGGCCCAGAGAGCAGAGCCAAGGGGCATGGAGATTTACTCCTGAGGCTGAGGTGACAGAGGGACTAGGCCTGACATGACGGGTAGGGGGAGAGATGGTCAAAGAGTGGGATCCTTGAAACTGAGATTATAGAAAGAGCAAGCTTATCTGCTAATGACAAGATCCATGAGAATGCGTAAGCTAGGTTGGATGAAAAAGAGAAGAGTAAAAGTAAAGCTTTCAAGAAATTGAAGATCATCCAGATTGATGCTGAAATCACCAAGAATGCTGACAAGAGTGACAGTGAAGAGACAAAGTAAACTAGGTATTAGCAGTTACAAAAGTCCAAACTCCCTGGACAACCCTTGCTTATTCATCCACCTTGATTTCTCATCATTCCCCAGCTTCCCAACCACAGAACTTTTCAAGTCCTCAAATGTCTATATGTGACTGTGTTCCTTTGCAAATGCTCTTCACTCTCTCTGGCTCATTCTTCTCTGCCCCCTTATAATCTAGGCAGATACTTCTAGCATATGTTTCTCAAAGTCCCCATATTTATTACATCACAGCATTTTCAAACTTTATTATGTTCTTTGTCTTTACTATCAGCTCCAAGAAGGCAAGGGTTGAGTCTGAGCTGTTTAACACTGTTCCCTACACTGAGCTCAGTGTCTGATGTACACATAGGCACCTCACAAAGGAAGAAGAGGATTTCCTTCCTAGGTCTAAGAGAAAATTCAAAAATAACACATTTGTACGGTATCTCTCCTTCAGTTTCTCGGACAAACATTAATATCTGACCTTGAACAATGCTTTCCCTTAAGGGACATATTTATAGGGCTTTAAGTCCCTTATAAACATTAGGTTTTAGTTCCTTTTAAATACATACTTATTTACACATGGAAGCATTTGAAAGACTTCTCTCATGAATTCTCTAATGTCTTGGGGAGGTGATTTTGATGAAAACTTTTCTATAGTAACCATCCTTATGGATTTCCTCTTCCACAGAGGTTTCATTTGTTATATGGGCCAGCTCTTCCTCCTGATCTGAAGAGTCTTATTTAAATTTTTGGAGATATATTGCCCAAAGATGCACACAAAAATAGAATTCAAGGTGGAAATAGTATGTGACAATTGGTAAAACTAACCAAATCATACAATGGAGAGAACAATTAAAGTGGCAAGAAAAAAAGAAAAGAAAAGAAAATGCTTCTCAAATTGCATGCAATTAGGTTTTCCTGTATTAATATTTTTTAGAAACCTGAGTTCAAATAAAAGCAGGTCAAAAGAATCTGCTAAATTCATCATATGAGCGCGTCTGGAGTTCAAATAAAAGCAGGTCAAAAGAATCTGCTAAATTCATCATATGAGCAAGTTGAAAAATCTATTTCGTTTATCATAATTTTCTCATTTTTCTGGGTCTTACCATTTAGATGAACAGACCAATGACTACTTAGCTGACTGAAGTTCAAATTCGCAGCTGTAGCTAACTTACTATGCAATTTGGTGATGTTCTGACATATTCATATATAATATCTTTTTCAGACAATGCAGACCTCAGACATAACTATGGCCTATACATTATAAAAATTATAAAATATAAATCCTTACACATAGTCACAGAGCTTTAAAACTGAGCACATTACCCTAGCCCACTGATAATATTTGAAATTCTCTTGAATAGGCACCTAGTGAGATTTTAATCATCACCCAAAGTATTCAGGTCATCACAAAAATGTACTACATTGCAAAGGAATTCTTTTCTCTGAGCTAAAATCTGTCTTGGTTAATAAAGCAGGAAACTTTCTGCCCAGACGTCAAATATATCCTCATCCACCACAGTGCTTCCTTTCTTCTCTCAATACGTTTTAAGACCAACCCTTCATCTGTGCTCTTTTTCTGGAACTTGCCTATTGAACCATTCACTCTCTGTCATGTATCTTCAATGGGTCCCCTTCTACCACATCTTCAATTTTTCTCTCCCTGCTGGGTCATTTTCTATAGACTAGAAACAAGCTCATTCTTTCCCATCCTTTACATGTTCACCTTTGGCTGTGCATTTGCCCATTACTCCTCTACCTTCTCACTTTACTACTGCAGCAGGCTTCTTGGGCCTCTAGAGATTTATAGCCCAGTCATTCTGTTGTGGACATTTATCCACCTGGCTGCCCAGGATCTGCCTGGGAAATCTACTCTTCTGTTAGGCTGAAACACTAGCAGCTACGGCACATTCTCACCAATCAGATACTCCCATTCAAGACACTGGCCCTAATGAGAATTGCACTCATTAAAGCAGCAGGGGCTAGCAGGGGCTTCTAGATTCATCTAGTGACCAGCATTAGAGGTGGAAATCATCACAGAGACACTCAATGACCAGATGTGACAGCAGGGGCACCCTATCTGGGCTACTCCTGTGGGGTGACTTTAAGAATTAGTCCAGGGAATTTCCTGGAGGTCCAATGGTTAGGACTCAGCACTTTCACTGCTGGAGGCCCGGGTTCAATCCCTTGGTGGGGAACTAAGATTCCACAAGCCTTGCAGCGAGGTCAAAAAAAAATTAGTCCAGCAGTCTAACATAAGTTATAAATATTAACTACAGTCTGATAATCAGTACATAATGGGGATGGTAGCAGCTATGCAAATTTTCTTCTAAAATTTGTCTTATTTACCTTTACACCAGAAATTTTCAAATTTTAGTTCCATCAGATTCATCTAAAGGGCTTGATAAAATACAGATTGATGGGCCTCACCCCCAAAATTTCTGATTCTAGTTCTGGGACAGAGTTATCAAATTTAAATTTCTAAAATATTTCCAGGTGATGTTGATATGCTTCTCAATGCTACCTGCCCACATATTTTTGTTATTAGCTCTTATTCATTCCTGAAGTTTCAACTTAGCTATCTCCTTCTTTGGGAAACCTTCACTCCTCTTGCCACCAGTGCTCTAGACATCCCCACATAAGGCTCTCACACCAGTCTTGTGCTCCCACACCTTCATGTGCCTACCAAGTGCACATCAGTAACCACTAAAACTGAAGCCCTATTTTGATACATATTTGTACATATCTGTCCCAACCACTAGCCTGTGAGTGGCTCAAGAGCAGAGATCATAACTATTCTTTTTTTAAAAAAATATAAGACGGGCTTCCTTGGTGGGGCAGCAGTTGAGAGTCCGCCTGCCAATGCAGGGGACACGGGTTCGTGCCCCGGTCCGGGAAGATCCCACATGCCACAGAGCGGCTGGGCCCGTGGGCCATGGCCGCTGAGCCTGTGCGTCCGGAGCCTGTTGCTCTGCAATGGGAGAGGCCACAACAGTGAGAGGCCCGCGTACCGAAAAATAAATAAATAAAAATAATAAAAAAAATATATATAAGACAAAATATATTTTTAAAACTAAAGGCAAGATACAAAACAAAGAAGAATGTTGTATAAAGGTTAATGGGAAAATACATCAAGAAGATGTAACAACTAAGAACATAGATCCACCCAACAATATAGTCTAAAAATACATAGAACAACATACGGCAAAACAGTGAGAATAAATACATAAATCAACCATTGCAGTTATTTTTAAAAGTTGATGTAAAATACACATCTACTGGGGCTTCCCTGGTGGCGCAGTGGTTGAGAATCTGCCTGCCAATGCAGGGGACACGGGTTCGAGCCCTGGTCTGGGAGGATCCCACATACTGCGGAGCAACTGGGCCTGTGAGCCACAATTACTGAGCCTGCGCGTCTGGAGCCTATGCTCCGCAACAAGAGAGGCAGTGACAGTGAGAGGTCCGCGCACCGCGATGAAGAGTGGCCCCCGCTTGCCATAACTAGAGAAAGCCCTCGCACAGAAACGAAGACCCAACACGGCCAAAAATAAATAAATAAATTGATTTTAAAAATACACATTTAGTAAAGTCTATGAATACATCTTTTTCTTGACATCTTTGTTTCTTTAAAAATTTTTTTACTGTGGTAAAATATACATAACATAACATTTACCATTTTAAGTGTACAGTTCATGATATTAAGTACATTCACATTGTTGGGTAACAATCCCTACCATTCAACTTCAGAACTTTTTTCATCTCCCCAAACTGAAACTCTGAACCCATTTAAACAAGAACTCTTCATTACCCCTCCCCTAGTCCCTAGTAGCCATCATTCTACTTTCTGTCTCTATTCATCTTTATATGGACAGTTTCTAGCACACTGCCCCTTAATTATATGACCTCAATAACTGCAGAACTGAGGGAGGTGAGTGACATTCTTCTTAAGCATCAAATAAAAGAACAAATGAGAATGAATTTTAAAGAGTTAAAATTCAAATAGAAATGGTATGTATTATCACTGGAATTATTATTATTGAATGACATATTAGCTGTTAGAATCATAAGTGTATGGCTGTTTGAAACCACCATCATGGCTCTCTACCTAGCACAAATAAATAAAAAGCACTTACATTTTAAGATAATAAAAAGATCAAATATGAGAGAAAAATCCACCAGAAAAATAAATATAAACTATTTCCCCTTCTCCACTCAAATATCTAACACTACTGAATTAAGTTCACGCTTCTTTGAGAATATACGCCCATCCATATCTGCAATGCTTTGCTACCTGAACCAACATGAGGAGAAAAGAGGAAACCTAATAGAGAAGATGGCTGTATAAAAAGTACAGAAATGTACATTGATATAAAAGGAAATGCAGAGATAGAAGAGCTTTCATAATCTACTTCTGCATATGGAAACTCTTGCATTTCAAAAAAACTTGTGTCATGGAAATGTCCAAATTTATTTATTTGGTACTTACAGAAGATATAAAAGATGGACCTTAAGGTCATAATTCTTGAAAGGACTCTTAAATAATGACTCCATATAACAGATGAATAATTTCAAGTCCTCTTTCATCCAGCACTGTATGTTCCAGTTTGCACCTGAATTAAAAATAAACTAAATTAAACCCGAGAAAAACATTCTGAACAACTCAGTGAAAGAGAAGAGCTAAATTAAATTTACCAGTGTTCTGATATAACTTTCACTGCCCATTCTGAAAGAAAAAGAACAGGCTCTAACTGATCCTATGTGTTTGCCCATTTAGTCCCTTTGGCCTTCAGTTTCCTTTTTCACAAAGTAAGATAATTAAATTCAATTATTGTTTCTCAAACATTTTTAAAATCCTGAACCACTTAAGTAGGACAGAAGACCCCAAAATTCACCTAGCTCAGTTCATCCTCACTTTCCAAGAGATGAGAGAACATGAAATATCAAGGTACAAGCAAATTTGGGGCAGTATTTAAGTGTCTGCTTTAGCAATAAAGCATGGTGATTCACATTGGAACTAAGATGCACATCTTAAATTTTTTTTTTTTTTTTTTCGATACCCGGGCCTCTCACTGTTGTGGCCTCTCCCGTTGCGGAGCACAGGCTCCAGACGCGCAGGCTCAGCAGCCACGGCTCACGGGCCCAGCCGCTCCACGGCATGTGGGATCTTCCCAGACCGGGGCACGAACCCGTGTCCGCTGCATCGGCAGGCGGACTCTCAACCACTGCGCTACCAGGGAAGCCCTTAAATTCTTGTTATTGTAATATTATAGACCCCACGTACAATTTATATGAGTATATTTCACTGTACACTGAAAAACTCACCTGACAATGATAAACTATTAGTGATTTGTAATTTAGAGAGCAAGAATAGCAATAGTTGAAAATCATGACTAACTTAAGACAACACTAATACTTATCTTTAAGCACCACTAACATATTTCCCCATTTGAAGGATTTCTAGCTAGTAGGGACTTTGCATAGGTTGAGCCCTATGAAGTAAACAGCCCATATGGCAGAATATAAATGGAAATCCTGAATAACCACCACTTAACCTAGTAATTTTAGTTACAAAAACTTAAACTCATTTAAAAATAATGAATTATTAGCCTTTATATATATATACGTAAAATTAAAATCTGCATCAAAATCATTTCACTTGATAATCGAAAAAAGTCCTAACATTTTTGGATCATTTTATAGCTCATCACAGGGACCCTAACATTTTAAGTTCATTCTTAATATATTTAATAATCATTGGAATGGCTAAGTTAAGTTCCCTTACAAATTAAAGAACTGTGTCATTTAAAATTAACTTAAATGCTTATAGTCAGTTGGAGACACTGGGAGTTATCTAACTTGATTTAAAACTCTGATTTTAGGGGCTTCCCTGGTGGCGCAGTGGTTGAGAGCCCGCCTACCGATGCAGGGGACACGGGTTCGTGCCCCGGTCCAGGAGGATCCCACATGCCGCGGAGCGGCTGGGCCCGTGAGCCATGGCCGCTGGGCCTGCGCGTCTGGAGCCTGTGCTCCGCAGCGGGAGGGGCCACAACAGTGAGAGGCCCGCGTACCGCAAAAAAAAAAAAAAAAACTCTGATTTTATTGCACAGTTATACTTTATCCTTACTCCTAACCTGATTTCAACAAATTGAGTGTTTCTTCCATCTAATCAGTGCTGCTTTGGCCCTCCAAGGGACATCTGGCAAAGTCTAGAGATATGTTTTTGTTTTTTTTTTTTTTGCGGTACGCGAGCCTGACACTGTTGTGGCCTCTCCGTTGCGGAGCACAGGCTCCGGACGCACAGGCTCAGCGACCATGGCTGATGGGCCCAGTCGCTCCGCGGCATGTGGGATCTTCCCGGACCGGGGCACGAACCCATGTCCCCTGCTTTGGCAGGCGGACTCTCAACCACTGCGCCACCAGGGAAGCCCTAGAGATATGTTTTGATTGTCACAACTGGGGAGTGAGTGTTAACAGACATTAAGTGGGCAGAAGGCGGGGATGCTTCGAACATCCCACAATGCACAGAACAGTCCCCCATAACCAAGAATTATCTGGCCCACAATGTCAATAATTTTGAGGTTGAGAAATTCTGACTAACCCTACATAGGAGTATTATATTATGTACGTCTTTATTTTCATACTGTAGGTCTCTACAATGTTAAGTCAATTGTCTCTGCTCTATTTAGCTTTTCCAGAGGCTTGGAGATAATTTTGTTGTTTAGATTTCCACATGCAGAATTATTAACAACATGAGCTACATTTAGTATGCATTATACTTAAACAACAAAAAAAACCCTGATTTGGTTTTTTTGATCTCTCCTTGGTTACGGAGAGATTCCTTGCTTGCTTTAACTAACTCAACAGTATTATCTGCCATTTGATATTTTATCTACTTAACAAAAATTAGTTGTGCTTTTTCTATTTTAAAGCCAATTTAGAAGACTACAAGAAATGTATGCTAAGGTTAAAAAGTTCCCTCATTACATTTTTATTTTATTTTTAGGGGATAGAAAGTAACTGGGGACTTATTAGTTTGGTCCTAATTTTATTACTAATATAAAATAATAATGTGTGCTCAGAATCACATCCATAAGACATCTATTTCACACAGGTTTCAGAGAATAGAACCATTTTGTTCAATTCAGTTAAGTAAGAGGTAATGTTTGGAACATTAAAATACTTACCTATTTGTTGAAAAACTAAAGAATTTACTGTTGAAACAAATGCCTTCCCTTCAATGTTGTCTGCATGTACAGAGCAGTTTTTATCTTCCTCGCTCCAAAAGCAACAGTGGAAAGTTGTTCTGGATGATAAGTTAGATAAGTAGGTACCACTTGAATTAAGTTTAGTTTCAACAAGTGCCTCATAATGTCCACTCAAATTTGAAGTGTTCTTTGAGATTCCAGCAGGCAAGAGGAAGTCATATGTTGTATTTCGTGGCATGCAAGACAACTTAAATTTCCAGGGAGTAATTGGATATGCCAAGTTAAATGCAGTTATCACATAAATAAATTCTGTTAGGACATTTAAAAGACACACAGAAAGCAATTAATCATTTTGACTAGACATAAACAGGAAGTATCTAAGATTAAGCCATGTAGTGCTCAATAGTAATTACTTAACTTTCTAAGTGCTCAATCAGTGCCTAATGCATAGCTCTGTGCTTCCACTGAACAAAGTGTTACACTTAAGAGGGTGCATTTATTTATAGAGGTAACTTCACTCCTTAGCACCCCTTTTTTGGAAATTCACAATTCATTTTCCTCATTAATCTAACATCTCATAATTATATTTTAATGATAGGAAATTATAGCTAAATATTCCAATTTCCTTTTCTAAAAAATAAATTATTCTAATGAACTTCCAGCATAAATGGTAAGTATCTGGATGTGCAATTATATAAGCAAACATTAACGTGCTGTTTTAATATTTCTTAATGAGAATAACACCAAAATGTTAACACTACTTTCACTGAGTGCTTTTAGAAAGGGTTTGTCTTCAACATCAGGACAGCTGGATGATTTCCTGAATCTGCCCATGGTTCTCCAGATATATGACATCATATAAGACATGTCCTTAATGCATTCTCCAATAACTGATGCACAATGACAGACTTCTTACAGGAAACGTCCACTGCTGATTAAAGACAATTTATCACTTTTTAGACACATAAAATTAAGAACAATTTTATAATCCTGTACCCCCCGCAAAAATCCTCAGAAGTGATACTTGTATTTTAATGAGTAGTTGTTTGATAATAAAATAATGAATTCTCCATAATTCTTTCTTTTATAAGTTACCCTAACGATCCAACAGCTGTGTTTCCTCATATACAAAGTAATGAAGAATTAAAATTCTAAGAATTTTTCATGAATTTGTATAGAATGAGACTTTTGAAGGATTATGGTAAACGTAAAAATGTAAGAAAATAGAAATTTTTTTAAAAATTCACAAAAGTATTGTTCTAAATTACAAAAGTAATACATGTAAAAATATTCAAATACACAAGTAATGACTGTTAACAATTTGGTTTCTAGAACTTTCTATTAATGTTAATTAATATAAACATGTATCAGATGCAAAATTTAAGGCAAAAATGATTAACACGACTAGTATTATTTTTCCCACACTGATAACAATTAGGTATTATAACATCACCAAAAGTGAATCCTCACTGCAACTATGTTCCTTTGGACTTCAATCCTTCTAACATTTATTTCTGAAATTAGAACTCACTAAAAAGAGAACTGGGTATTTCATTTTACAAAACCATGAATATGTATTGGTACTAATTAAAAGCATTATATTTTATAGCTGCACATGGAAGATTTGGTTGGCTGAATTGAAATTAGCCTAAAATCCTCAAAGAACTATTTAAAACTTAAAATGTAATAATGAATGTCTTAGACATAGTAACTACTGAATCAGTTTAATTAAAAGATGATTCTATTTTGTTTACATGCTTCCTTTGCAAATGATATTTCTTTCCCTCCAAAGAGGGAAATATATATTCACCTGGAGGCATATGTTATCATGTTATCATATGACATCTGTTATCATCCTATCATATGTTATACAAGGCCCCAGACCTCTTCCAATTCACAAAGCTTGACCAAACCACAAACCTTTTGGAAAGCCAATGTGAAAGATTAGCATGGAGCCTAATAAAAATTAGATAGAGAATGTAAGAGAGAATGTTACCACTCTTTGATAGCCCCCTGTGGTCTAGTTTTTCTGAAATCTGTAGCAGTGGAATTATCCTGGATATTTTCAGTAAATATATATATGGCTAAAATGACAAAGAACAGTATATATAACAAGGAAAGCTCCAAGAGCACTTTTAAAGATTGGAAGTTTGGGATTGACATGTACACACTGCTATATTTAAAACAGATAACCAACAAGGACCTACTGTACAGCACAGGGAACTCTGCTCAATACTCTGAAATAATCTAAATGGAAAAAGAATTTGAAAAAGAATACATACATGTATATGTATAACTGAATCTCTTTGCTGTACACCTGAAACTAACACATCATTGTTAATAAACTATACTCCAATATAAAATAAAAATTAAAAAAAAAAGATTAGAGTAGCCAAAAAGATGCCCAGAACTAGCTGACACACAGGTGATCGTTGCCAGAGAAAACAGGTTTTGTTAAAGATAGCTTGACTTTAATTTCCAAAACTTGGAACACAGTCTAAATAAATGATTTGAGTTAAAAAAAATCAAAATATCTCTAGAATGCTGTAAGAAACAACTAAGAATAGTACAATGCAGAGGTTAAGGGCACTGACCCTCTGAGCAGTGGAAAATTTGCATATAACTTATAGTTGGCCCTCCCTATACACGGTTCCTCTGTATACACAGTTCTTCTGCATCTGCAGATTCAACTAACCTTGGATCATGCAGTACTGCAGTATTTACTATTGAAAAAAATCTGAGTATAAGTGGACCTGCGAAAACCCATGCTCTTCAAGGGTCAACTATATACTCAAAAGTCACTGGCATTGTGTGACTACTTTCCAGCAGAAGCCTGCTATGCTTCACAGAAATTTAAAACACAAGATTCTAAAAAAAATGTCTATTAAGCTTTCTCTCAAGGATATTCGAGAGATAGGAATAGGTAGGAGGAAGACTAGTATACATTTAATTTTTTTTTTTTTTTTTTTTTTTTTTTTTTGCGGTACACGGGCCTCTCACTGTTGCGGCCTCTCCCGTTGCAGAGCACAGGCTCCGGATGCGCAGGCTCAGCGGCCATGGCTCACGGGCCCAGCCGCTCTGCGGCATGTGGGATCTTCCCGGACCGGGGCACGAACCCGTGTCCCCTGCATCGGCAGGCGGACTCTCAACCACTGTGCCACCAGGGAAGCCCCAAAGACTAGTACACATTTAATTTTTGAAAACATTCTTCTGGTGATAGTCAAGGTGGGAATTCCCAAGGTATACATCATCCCTTGATAATATCCCCTTATAACATTATCTTGTCATTGTTTACTAGAGTCATAATGGGGAATACCATTTAAAATGACATTTCCTTTGCATTTTAGAACAAATCTGTTATTCTGTATGGTAGCCATTTATTTTAAATATTATCACCAAGTAAACTGCTCCTGGATACAGACAATTAAAGTTTTGACTATCATCTGATATATGTATTCATAATTTAATAATGCTACATTTGCTAAATAAAATTAAAATATTTAAATGTCATGATATCTTGTTTCCAAGTATGTATAAGGGTGTTAATGTGTATGTATAAATATTCTGAACTGTAAAAGAAAACCAAGTTAGAAAATAAATGATGGGCAAGGAGAAAAAATTTGCAAAACATAATAAATTCTTAGGGCTTGTGATGGTTAATGCTATGTGTCAACTTCACTAGGCCCACGGGGTGCTCAGACATTTGGTCAAATGTTAATCTGAGTGTGTCTGTGAGGCTGTTCCTGGATGAACTAGTAGACTTGAGTAAAGCAGATGCCATTCCTGATGTGGGTGGGCCTCATCCAATCAATTGAAGACCTAAATAGAACAAAAATGACTGGGTAAGAGGGAACTCCTCCTGTTTGACAGGCTTGAACTGGGACGTCAGTCTTTTCCTTCCTTTGGACTCAAACTGAAGCTTTACTCTTCCTGGGTCCCAAACCTGCCATTGTTTGGACAGGAACTTACATCAGCTCTCCTGGGTCTCCAGCTTGCCAACTGCAAATCTTGGGACTTCTCAGCCTCCATAATCATGTGAGCCAATTCCTTATAATAAACCTCATCCTAGATATATATAAATCCTATTGTTCCTGCTTCTCTGGAGAACCTTGAATAATACAGAGCTAAATATCTACATTTTAGAAATTTCTAAAAATCAATTGAGACAAATAAAATCCAACAACAAAATAGTCAAAGTATGTGAATTAGAAAATCACATAAAAAAATAGAAATGGTCACTAAACAGTACTCAATCTCACAAATAACCAAATAAATAAAATTAAAGTGAGATGTTGTATTTTGCTTTGACAGGGCAAAAAAGTAAAAGAATGATAACATGCATCTTTGGCAGGAATACAATGGAATACCACTCATATACTCATGTTGGGACTGCAAAAGGCACAGAGCTTTGTGGAGAAGATTTCACAGTATCTATCAAATTCAAACATGTGCTTACTACTCAACACAGAAATTCCTCGTTAGGAATTAATCTACAGAAATACTCTTCTAAATACACAAAGATATATGTATACGAATTTCAATGTAGCATTATCTGTTATGGAAAAAGAATTGTCTATCAATGGGAATTGTTCAACTAAATTTATAATTTAAGGTACATTCATACAGTTCATTATCATGCAACCATTAAACAAATAAGTAAATCAGTAAACACTGGCAAAATAGTTGTCATGATAAATTGAAAAGCTGTTAAGTGGAAAAAAGAAAAATGCAGAATGTATAGACCAGTTCTATTTTTGCAACTAGAGATATGAATGTGTGTGTGTGTGTGTGTGTGTACTGTACTAGAGATATGAATATGTGTGTGTGTGTGTGTGTTATGTTCCTGGGAGGATACACATCACATTGTTTCCAGGAGGTTGGGAAGAGTTTTCATTTTCACACTTATACGTTTGTTTGGTTTGCATTTTTAACCATGGCAAGAGAATTCCTAACTGGAAACGGGAAATTTGATTAGCCATTAAAGGAAACAGCATCTCTAAGGGCAAAATCTCCACCGCATATATGGATATTTAAAAAGCAAATAACTTACCCCAATGTAAAAAAGCCACACAGAATTTTTGACAACTCATCTTACTTCAGAGAAGTGCGCCTGAAAAACAGTAAATCTAAAACAAATACACACGCACATAAAAAAACTGACATATACACAAGCCGTCTGTGGAAAAATATAAAAGGAAAAGGATTATAATTAAGAATTCTTTAAATTGTAATCCTCTACAATACTCTGGATCAGTATCAGTGTTTAACATTAACGTGAAACTGTAAGTTATAGATTCATTCCTCTGCACATACTATTTTACATAGTTAAAATATAAGTGATACATTCACACATGGCTTAATAAAAAAAATGGCAATGTTCCTTTACGACATGACAAACCAGGACAGGTATCACAGATGAGATTGAATTTTTAACTAAAGAAAAGTGCTCACAGTATTAATTAAATATGTACAGCTGATCTAACATTATAAGTATCACACTCTTCATTTTTTGTGTGTGCTCAGTTCTTAAATTTCTCTTATTTCCTAAAGCCTTTATCTTCACTATGATACTACAAAGCCAAATGATTATAGCATAGGTAATGCACTGCACATTTATTTCCAATAAAGATGAGGAAATTTTCCCATATGCTTTTAGAAACCCCCATTCATTTGCAAATGAGGTAATATTCATTCACATTGGCGAGTTATCAGTAATTGAAGGAAAGTCTGATGGCTTCATATATGCAGATGATAGGGATGACTTCAGAGACAAACTTTCCCATGAGTTCTATTCAATTCGAATATATTATGAATAAGATTATTTGTACTACTATGTTAACATATTGGACTTAGATTTGTAAGGAAACACTAAAGGCTTTTGATGTCCGAGTCTTTTTCATTATCTCATATTTGGAATTCGGTTCACTATATGAAAATTAATCTGAGGTAAAACACCCTGAATTAAGCGTCAGGAATGTTGGGTGCCATTCAAGGCTCTTTGACTAATCAGCTATAGGACTTGGGACGTCACCACTCTAGACCTCAGGTTCCTCATCTACAAATCAGACTGAAGGACGATCTCTACAATCCCTTTCAGAGCTGCCTATGATTCTGGGGAGACTTTGGTTTAAAACAGTAATCACAGCTTGAGCACAAAGAATATTATAAAGTATTGAGTGAGAAACATGTCTCATAAGTCATATTTGAGAACTGGTAGCATGTGATGAGCAAACAGAAAAACGTGTTTGTTTAGTTCACAACTTACATGACTCTTAGGAAAAAGATGGATGAGTATGACCATTTTGTAGTCTCATAAATTTGTTTGTCAGACTGAGTTTTTCACCAGGATTTTGGTTCTTTACACACTTGACATCAGAATGTATCTTTACGGTTTCTAGAAATCGGTTCAGTGTGCAATCTTAATTATCTAATGGTATTAAATGTATGCAAAGTCCTCCCAGGTTTTTTATGCTGTTTCTGATACAACATTGTCTCATAAAACAAACCCAAGGTCCATTGCATAATCAGGATGTGTCATAAATGCAGCATATCACTAGACTAAGTGTTTCGACTGAAGTGACTAATGACTAAGTAATTCAGTCCAACAACTGATTTGACTCACTGTTAACTCAACTGTTCTACTGAGTCAAGTGGATCAACAATACATCATATTGTTCTTCCTTACATAAGACAACCATTCTTTTATTTAATGTTCCAGGCGAAACACACACTACTCTTAGGTTTGAATTCTTGCAATCAGGTTTCACTCTTCTATAACAGAGTAACAATCACAAGCGTAAAGAGGGCATAGCCATAACACTGAAGAGACTGTGAAAGGTGATATTTAGACAGACACAAAGAAAGAAATATTTATATCCACCCTAAATTGTACCAGAAAGGAATATACGAGGAGGTTTATAAAAACGTAAATAATAGGGAAAAAATGACATATCTTAAAACTGTGAGGAAAAAAATCAAGCAAAGGGAAAAATTAATGGTAAGATGACCAAAATGAGTATAATATGCAAAACGCCATTAATTGAAATTCACTTCCTACAGATGAGCTTTTAATTTGTTTTAAGTTTTTTTTTTAATTCAGAGAAAAAGTGAAACCAACAGTTTAGGGGGAAAGTACGAATAATCTAGGAAAATAATCTAACACTAAGAACAGAAAGAAATTTTGCCTGAGTAACTTCATAAGATAACAAGTAACATCCTCATAGGTATCCTAACAGCACCGAGTTTCACAGGAAGTTCAAAATTCAATCATTTCTCTCTCCCTCCACTGCCAAAACCCTGCTCCAGGCACGATCGTCTCTTCCCCGGACAATCAGAAGGGCCTCCTAACTGGTCTGCTGGCTGCAGCCCTCGCTCCCCAATTAAGTCTGTTTCCAATGCAGCAGCCAGAATGGTCTTGGTAACATATGGGTCAGCCCATGTCTCTTTTACAAAACACTGCAGTGCTCACATTTTCACTCAGAGTAAAAGTCCCAGTCCTGTGCAACACTACAAGGTCCTGGATCTCTAGTGCCCCTCTGATCTCATCAACTGCTGCTCTCCCCTTTGCTCGAGTCACCTTCTCAGAGGAGCCTTCCCTGAACAGCCTACCTAAAATTCCAACACCTTCCCCACCCCGTCATGTCATATCTGCTGTTCTGTTTACTTTTTTTCTCCTTATTACTTAACACTATCTAACATGAATATGGTCCATTATTTTTCTTGCTTATTTTCTAACTCCTCCTGCTAGAATCTAAACTCCTCTAGACCAAGGGATTTTTTGGCTGTGTCCTTTTCATGATATCCTTCCCACATAGAAGCCTGCCTCTCATATAGAAGGTGCTCTATATGTAGTAACTGAATGAATGAGTGAAGAAATAAATAAATGAGTGTCAAGATAAGACTCTTTCTTGAAATATCCTTCGAAATAGGCTGGTGGTATCACACCAAGACAAAATTGAATAAAAGCAATCTTTAAAAGAGGCATTCTAATATCATCCAGATACAGCTCTTTGAGAAACTGTCATAATATAAGAGAGAATTTCAGAATGGTGATTCCTAACTACTTTTGGATCATTGACATTGTTGAGAATTTGGTGAGAGCAATGTACCAACTGGCAGGAGGAGGAACATATACCTAAAGTTAGGGCTATAATTTCAAGGGGTTAATAAACTCTCTGAAATTTATCCAAAGCTCCCAGATTAAGAATTCCTAATGTAGGTAAATGAAGTGCACATCCCTCTATAATTATAGCTCCATGAATTGAGTCATTGATAGACATCAAGTTATGAGGAGCTTGAGATAATACGGCCTAGCATTTCTGCTGGAATGTAATCATTCCTGGAATGTAATCATTCTACGTTGATAGTTAAAAAGAGTAATGTGTCTTATCTGAAATATCTGAAGAAATCTTTAGTAAACTATACAAAGATTCACCCATAGTCTGATCTAAACGACACATCCATTATATCTGGATGTACAGGCACTAATTCAATTTGCATAATATACCAAACATAGTAAAGCATATTAAACATATCACTAACTCTTCAGTTATTACTAAACTTAAAACAAAAGGAAAAATTAAAATCTGTACTCTACATATTTTATCAGACTTTAATATCTATTGTAGAAAATTTTTGTGTGATTTTTATGTATCAAATTCTACTTATATATAAACAGAATAGTCTCAATTAGTGTTTGAATGAATCACCGGGCAGAAAAGAAATTAACTACAACTTTCTCCAATGATCTAAAAAAGTCTCTAGATTTGTAGAAAATTTTACGAGTAAGAAAAGCAATTCTGGCAATACTGTTGTTTTGATGAACAAACTCAATGAGCTCCATCTGCCACTAATTTTTGTTTACTTTCTGCTAGAGAAGCAGCCATTTATCTTTCACCTAAATAACAACATTTAAGCATTTTATTTAAATATAAATGAAAAAAACTCTTAGAGTGTCAAAATTTAGCAAATATACCCTGGTCTATTTCTATTAACCTCATTATTTTAAGTATGTTTACTTTTATTTCTTCACTTAGGAAGGAAATTGGTCATGTTATTCCCATTAAGTAGCTGTTATAGACTTAAATTAGTTTTTTAATTAAATAATAAATTTCTTCCTTCATCCTGGTGTAAGCATTTGTCCCTTTGAAAACATAATTTCGAGTTTAATTCCTGATATGACTCTAACTGTGTGTTCTTGTTGCAAATTGATTCCTTGAAATTAGAGTAATAAGCTATGATTTATTAACCTAAGTACCAAAGTCAACACAGCTGAGTCAAAATAGGCATCTTACCAATATACGAAGTAACTTAAAATCTGTACATAAATCAACTCATTTAAATATTAGTTGAATACTTGGTAAAATGTAAGTTATTACATGGGGTGCTAATTATACAGAAATTAAGAAGAAATCATCATTTACTTTAAGAAATAATATTTTTAAATTTTTATTTTATACTGACATTATTTTATTATTTTACATGTCAAAGTACTATAATTCCAGTATGAATAAAGTGCCATGGGACTTCAGATTCAAGATGGCAAACTAAACAAATTGATCTTCTTTTCCTCCTGAGATGCCTTTAGAATTATAGTAAAGTCAATCCACTTAGAACGAGAAAATGACGGGACCAGCAGCAAAAAAGAGATTTAAACAAACTTCTGGAAGACGAAACAAAGACTAACAAAGTAGAATGAAGGAAGAAACTACCTAGGACATTTGGGTAAGGCTCTGTCATCAATGAGGAAACAAACTTGCTTGGGAGAACCCTGGATGTTGGATAGTTTGGTCTCTATATGTAATGTTTGACTTTTTTATCCCCTCATAAACAGCAAAATCTAGCTCCCTGTAACTGTCAGTGGAGTGGTTTACAAACAACCAAAATCAACTCTGCCTAGTTTAAGTAGTGCCAACTGAAAATTGTCACTTGCCATCTGGAATGAAGTCATTAGCCACTGTAGTCACTGACCTTCAACACACCCTGAAGTGAGTTCAGGGTGGAGATCAGGAATGAGGCACTCTGTGCTCTGGGAAAACCTGGCAGAACAGGCCTTCAGATAGTTAGATATTTTCAGAAGACTTTATGAGCCCAGTTTCTTGCATCTTCTCACATCTAGAAAAGCACAGTCACTAACGGAGACATCTGATCCTCGTGACTAGCAGCTACCCTCTGCCAAAATGTGTGCTTGATTGCACGTACCCCCTTCACCAAAATCACATATATACTGCCCCCCCACACCTCTTCACAGCAGTTTCTTAGAGCTGTCTGAGAGGCTCTCTCCCGGGCTATAGCCCTCATTTTGCCCCAAATAAAACTTAACTTACAACTCTCATATTGTGCATTTTTTTTAGTCAACAGTAGAAAAGGAACTTACTAAAGATTACTGGGTACGTCACAGAACCTCAGCGAGGACCAGAGAACCCAGCCAGTAAAGCACACAGTCAAGAACCATACCCAACATCTAATGTAGAATTGCTCTAGAAAACACAGCCCTGACACCACAACAGGACACTGTATGTTATGACTGAAATCATAGTGCCTACCACCTCTGAGTTCTTCTGAGCTCATCTGCCCTTTCATGTCCCACACTTCTCAACTAAAATCTGGCATGAATGCCTCTAAGTGGTAAAACCTAATTCACAACCTACCTTCAGACAGCCAGAAAACTTGGTAAAATATGGATCTATAATGTGGGGAATTCCCCAAAGTCAAGCAAAGTATTCAAAGGTGTCAAATGGCCAAAGAGAATAAATAATTGTCCTTTATACTCCTATATGATAAAGGGGGGGAAATACAAGTTATCGGAGGAGAACTTGGGCTTCTAGTATAGGCTTGGCACCAACATGGTAAAGACCTTACACATCCTGATACTTAAGGGGATAAGCCTTCAGCATAAATGGCAGCTCCTTACTCAAGGGCCTAAAATGAAGCCTGTCAGATGGCAAACAATGCTCATACACACAGAATTCACATTCTTATTTCTTCACGTAAAGCCACCCTGAATGGAGACGTGAGCTAAGACATGAAAGAAGTCTTCAGTATAATGGAAAAATTTTGTATAAAGAAAGATAGAAAAAAGAAAACCTACCACAGGGGACACAGAGAAAAATCAGAGGGAAAAAAAGTAGCTTTAACAAATGCTAAAGAGGACGTGTCAAAAGACTTTGCACCCATAAACTCAAAGATTGTTCTGACAAAGGAATATCAGAGGAAGAAAGAGCTTTGGGAAAAAAAAAAAGGAAGAGTTATGAAAAAGTTTTTCCAATGGAAAGGTTAGAAAACACATTTGCATAATTAATTCCTCCCCAAGGTGGGGGGGAGGGGAATAAAGTCAAGTGATTCATATCCAACCAATAGCAGTTACAGAAAAAAAGAATAAAGAGAAAATGATCAGCGAAATAATATAAGAAAATTTCCCAGGGCTGATAAGAGACATAAGTCTTCAAACTGAAAAAAAAAAAAAAAAAAAAAAATTCTACCAACTTCCAAGAAAGAGGAATGGAAAAAAAAAATCCATTCCTAAGCATATCATTAAGAAATTGCAGAAGAGCAAAGAAGAAGAGAAGATAGGAAGAGTTTCCAGAGAGAAAAAAATCACTAAAGGAATGGTAAGCAGAATTAAAACAAATGTTTCATCTCAAAACACTGAATTCTAGAAAACAATCCAGTAATGGCTGATGGAAAATTATTTATAGTTTAAAATTCTATTAGCCAATCAAGCAAGTATCAGAGCAAAACAAATATATTTTCAATAATGCAATGATTTAGAAAATTTATATCCCGTGAATCTCTTTCTCAGAGGTAATTTTATGACGTATTCCAGCAAAATGAGGAATAAACCAAGAAAGAGGGATTCAGGGACTCAGGATACAGGAAAGCTTGACTACGACCCAGTTGATGACTCTGCAGACTTGAGAATGAACTGTCCAGATAGTAGATGGGGTACAGATGACCACTGAAAGGAAATGGCCAAGAAAAAGGTGAGGACAGAAGGCAACTTAATGCATAATATGATTCTGAAGCTGCAAAAATTTGAAAATAAAACAAACTAAAAACCAGAATAACATGAGGGAAAAAGGGAAGCCTTAGTTCAAAATTGAAGCCACTAGTCCAAATAAGAATACGCATTCAATAAGCTTCAAAAAGAAGAATGAAATGGATTCCAAAAAATAAAGGGAATGAGGAAAAAACTTAAAATTAAAGCCATAATGAACAAGGCTCACATATCTTCTCCCAATAAGAAAAAATTCAGCTAATTGGGAAAAGCCTTATTAAAAAGTCCTGATCTAAATATGAATTGAAATAAAATATGGCACAATTTTGAGCAAATGCTGAAATTAAAAAATCCATTTGAAAGAAGAAAGAATCCCCTTAACCTTGATTCTAGGAACATTCTCCTTTGGGTGGCTGAGAAGTCATATTGAACGAAATAATCCTAGAACTCTTCCTAGTTCTGCAATGAGTAATACTTAAAAAGTCACAATAACATTAATGTTGCTATTTATTCATTTTTCAACTTTTTGGCCTAACCAATAGACAAAAATGAAAAATTTAATTGCAAATATTAAGCATAAAATATTATCAATATTCTCACCGTACAGCTGTCAAAATTGGAGTCGTATAATTATAAAAGGAGAGATGGTGAGAAGGCAAAGGGTGAAATATCCCAACCTCATAAAGTAGGGAGTCAAGAGAAACCATCTGTACTGAATGGAACAAGAAATGGTCATAGAATTATAAACGGAACCAATAAAAGAGGTCAGAAAATTAATATAATTATATGTAGAAGAGGGTCAGAGAAAGAAGGTGAAATTAGTAAGCTAAATTCTTTCCTACTATGGTACCTGTTTAAAGTTGATAAATGAAAATAAAAGGAAAAAAAGTCAATATAAGCATATTATTTAGCCCTACAGAGGTAGCCAATGGAGGAAACAAACCCAGAAATGATTAAAGTTAGTTGTTCTCAAAGTCAGGAATAAAAAAGTGAAGTGAGTGGGGTAAGGGACCACTGTGTTTTATTACAGTAGGTTTTTGTAACCATGTGCATGGATTCTTTTCATGCAAAATTATTATTTTGTCCTTTTAATTAAATTAAGTGCTAATGGATTTCAAAGAAAGTAGCTACTAACAAAGTCCTAGGAGCTAATTAAAGGTTCACAGACATGACATACTAGTTGAACTCCAAGAAATACAATACAAAGGGAGAGAGTAGTATTGTATTTTCTCTATTCTAAGATTCACAATATTTTAACACCTCTGACACCAGGATCCTTGTTAAAATCGATGTCATCTTACAACCACTGATGGCCTGGTAGCAGCTGTGACCTCGTTGTCATTGATTGCATACACAGAAACCTGGGGTGCTTTTCAAATGACAGACAGGACAATTTTAATCCATCAATATTTCAGTTAACAAACTATTGAAAGACCATTTGAGGAAGGAAGGAATATGAGCCCTGTGTGCTATCTGAAAACCTTCTGTGGACATCTTTTGCTAAGATCAATATAGAGCCAGCATAAAATTTGCAAAATGAACCAACTTAAAAGAAATTCTCGGAGATTGGTTCAAGATGGCAGAGTAGAAGGATGTGCTCTCACTCCCTCCTGCGAGAACACCAGAATCACAACTAACTGCTGAAAATCATCAACAGGAAGACACTGGAACTCACCAAAAAAGATACCCCAGGGGCTTCCCTGGTGGCGTAGTGGTTGGGAGTCCACCTGCCGATGCAGGGGACGCGAGTTCGTGCCCCGGTCCGGGAAGATCCCACATGCCGCGGAGCGGCTGGGTCTGTGAGCCATGGCCGCTGAGCCTGCGCGTCCGGAGCCTGTGCTCCGCAACGGGAGAGGCCACAACAGTGAGAGGCCCGCGTACCACAAAAAAAAAAAAAAAAAAAAGATACCCCACATCCAAAGACAAAGGAGAAGCCATAATGAGACAGTAGGAGGGGCACAATCACAATAAAATCAAATCTCATAACTGCTGGGTGGGTGACTCACAGACTGGAGAACACTTATACCACAGAAGTCCACCCACTGGAGTGAAGGATCTGAGCCTCAAGTCAGGCTTCCGAACCTGGGGGTCCGGCAACAGAGGGGGAATTCCAAGAGAATCAGACTTTGAAGGCTAGCGGGATTTGATTGCAGGACTTCGACAGGACTGGGGGGAACAGAGACTCCACTCTTGGAGGGCACACACAAAGTAGTGTGCACATCAGGACCCAGGGGAAGGATCAGTGACCCCATAGAAGACTGAACCAGACCTACCTACTAGTGTTGGAGGGTCTCCTGCAGAGGCAGGGGATGGCTCTGTCTCACCGTGAGGACAAGGACACTGGCAACAGAAGTTCTGGGAAGTACTCCTTGGCGGGAGCCCTCTCAGAGTCAGCAATTAGCCCCACCAAAGAGCCCGGGTAGGCTACAGTGTTGGGTCGCCTCAGGCCAAACAACCAACAGGGAGGGAACCCAGCCCCACCCATCAGCAGTCAAGTGGATTAAAGTTTTACTGAGCTCTGCTCACCAGAGCAACAGCCAGCTCTACCCAGCACCACTCCCTCCCATCAGGAAACTTGCACAAGCCCCGTAAATAGCCTCATCCACCAGAGGGCAGAGAGCAGAAGCAAGAAGAACTACAACCATGCAGCCTGTGGAACAAAAACCACATTCACAGAAAGATAGACAAGATGAAAAGGCAGAGGGCTATGTAACAGATGGAGGAACAAGATAAAACCCCAGAAAAACAACTAAATGAAGTGGAGACAGGCAACCTACCAGAAAAAGAATTCAGAATAATGATAGTGAAGATGATCCAGGACCTCAGAAACAGAACGGAGGCAAAGATCGAGAAGATGCAAGAAATGTTTAACAAAGACCTAGAAGAATTAAAGAACAAACAAACAGATGAACAATACAATAACTGAAGTGAAAACTACACTAGAAGGAATCAATAGCAGAATAACTGAGACAGAAGAGTGGATAAGTGACCTGGAAGACAGAATGTTGGAATTCACTGCTGCGGAACAGAATAAAGAAAAAGGAATGAAAAGAAATGAAGATAGCCTAAGAGACCTCTGGGATAACATTAAATGCAACAACATTCACATTATAGGGGTCCCAGAAGGAGAAGAGAGAGAGAAAGGACCGGAGAAAATATTTAAAGAGATTAGAGTTGAAAACTTCCCTAACATGGGAAAGGAAATAGCCACCCAAGTCTAGGAAGAGCGTAGAGTCCCATAAAGGATAAGCCCAAGGAGAAGCAAGCCGAGACACACAGTAATCAAACTGGCAAAAATTAAAGCCAATGAAAAATTATTGAAAGCAACAAGGAAAAAACAACAAATAACATACAAGGGAACTCCCATAAGGTTAATAGTTGATTTCTCAGCAGAAACTCTACAAGCCAGAAGGGAGTAGCATGATATACTTAAAGTGATGAAAGGGAAGAACCTACAACCAAGATTACTCTACCCGGCAAGGATCTCATTCAGATTCCACGAAGAAGTCAAAAGCTTTACAGACAAGCAAAAGCTAAGAGAATTCAGCACCATCAAACCAGCTCTACAACGAAGGCTAAAGGAACTTCTCTAAATGGGAAACACAAGAGAAGAAAAGGACCTACAAAAACAAACCCAAAACAATTAACAAAATGGTCATAGGAACATACATTTTGATAATTAAACGTGAATGGATTAAATGCGCCAACCAAAAGGCACAGGCTTGCTGAATGGATACAAAAACAAGACTCATATATATGCTGTCTACAAGAGACCCACTTCAGACCTAGGGAAACATACAGACTGAAAGTGAAGGGATAAAAAAGATATTCCAGGGCTTCCCTGGTGGCGCAGTGGTTGAGAGTCCACCTGCCGATGCAGGGGACACCGGTTCGTGCCCCTGTCCGGGAAGATCCCACATGCTGCGCAGCGGCTGGGCCCGTGAGCCATGGCCGCTGAGCCTGTGCGTCCGGAGCCTGTGCTCCACAACGAGAGAGGCCACAACAGTGAGCGGCCCGCATACAGCAAAAAAAAAAAAAAAAAAAAAAAAAAAGATATTCCATGCAAATGGAAATCAAAATAAAGCTGGAGTAGCAATTCTCCTATCAGACAAAATGGACTTTAAAACAAAGACTATTACAAGAGACAAGGAAGGACGCTACATAATGATCAAGGGATCAACCCAAGAAGAAGATATAACAATTATAAATATATATGCACCCAACATAGGAGCACCTCAATACATAAGGCAACTGCTAACAGCTATAAAAGAGGAAATCAACACTAACACAATAATAGTGGGGGAATTTAACATCTCACTTACACCAACGGACAGATCATCCAAACAGAAAATTAATAAGGAAACACAAGCCTTAAATGACACAATAGACCAGATAGATTTAATTGATATTTATAGGACATTCCATCCAAAAACAGCAGATTACACTTTCTTCTCAAGTGCGCACGGAACATTCTCCAGGATAGATCACATCTTGGGTCACAAAGAAGCCTCAGTAAATTTAAGAAAATTGAAATCATATCAAGCATCTTTTCTGACCACAATGCTATGAGATTAGAAATGAATTACAGGGAAAAAAACATAAAAAATACAAACACATGGAGGCTAAACAACACGTTACTAAATAACCAAGAGATCACTGAAGAAATCAAAAAGGATATCAAAAAATACCTAGAGACAAATGACAATGAAAACACAATGATCCAAAACCTATGGGATGCAGCAAAAGAAGTTCTAAGAGCAAAGTTTATAGCTATATAAGCCTACTTCAAGAAACAAGAAAAATCTCTCAAATGAACAATCTAACCTTACATCTAAAGGAACTAGAGAAAGAACAAACAAAACCCTAAGATAGCAGAAGGAAAGAAATCATAAAGAACAGAGCAGAAATAAAGGAAATAGAAACAAAGAATAGCAAAGATCATAAAAACTGGTTCTTTGAGAAGATAAACAAAATTGACAAACCATTAGCAAGACTCATCAAGAAAAATAGGGAGAGGACTAAAATCAGTAAAATTAGAAATAAAAAAGGAGAAGTTACGGGGCTTCCCTGGTGGCGCAGTGGTTGAGAGTCCGCCTGCTGATGCAGGGGACACGGGTTCATGCCCTGGTCCGGGAAGATCCCACATGCCGGGGAGTGGCTGGGCCCATGAGCCACGGCCGCTTGAGCCTGCACATCCAGAGCCTGTGCTCTGCAACGGGAGAGGCCACAACAGTGAGAGGCCTGCGTACCACAAAAAAAAAAAATACAGTGAAAAAAAAAAGGAGACATTACAAAGGACACCACAGAAATACAAAGCATCTCAAGAGACTACTACAAGCAACTCTATGCCAATAAATTGGACAACCTGGAAGAAATGGACAAATTCTTAGAAAGGTATCACCTTCCAAGACTGAACCAGGAAGAAGTAGAAAATATGAACAGACCAATCACAAGTAATGAAATTGAAACTGTGATTAAAAATATTCCAACAAACAAAAGTCCAGGAACAGAGGGCTTCACAGGTGAATTCTATCAAACATTTAGAGAAGAGCTAACACCCATCCTTCTCAAACTCTTCCAAAAATTGCAGAGGAAGGAACACTCCCAAACTCATTCTATGAGGCCACCATCACCCTGATACCAAAACCAAACAAAGATACTACAAAAAAAGAAAATTACAGACGAATATCACTGATGAATATAGATGCAAAAATCCTCAACAAAATACTAGCAAACAGAATCCAACAACATATTAAAAGTATCATACAGCATGATCAAGTGGGACTTAACCCAGGGATGCAAGTATTCTTCAATATACACAAATCAATCAATGTGATACACCATATTAACAAATTGAAGATGAAAAACCATATGATCCTCTCAATAGATGCAAAAAAGCTTTTGACAAAATTCAACACCCATTTGTGATAAAAACTCTCCAGAAAGTAGGCATAGAGGGAACCTACCTCAACATAACAAAGGGCATATATGACAAACCCACAGCAAACATCATTCTCAATGGTGAAAAACTGTAAGCATTTCCTCTAAGTTCAGGAACAAGACAAGGATGTCCACTCTCACCACTATTATTCAACATAGTTTTGGAAGTCCTAGCCATGGCAAACAGAGAAGAAAAAGAAATAAAAGGAATACAAATTGGAAAAGAAGAGGTAAAACTGTCACTTGGCATTTGACATGATACTATACATAGAGAATCCTAAAGATGCCACCAGAAAACTACTAAAGCTAATCAATGAATTTGGTAAAGTTTCAGGATACAAAATTAATGCAAAGAAATCTCTTGCAATCCTATATATTAATGATGAAAAATCTGAAAGAGAAATTAAGGAAACACTCCCATTTACTGCTGCAACAAAAAGAATAAAATACCTAGGAATAAACCTACCTAGGGAGACAAAAGACCTATATGCAGAAAACTACAAGACACTGATGAAAGAAATTAAAGATGATACCAACAGATGGAGAGATATACCAAGTTCTTGGACTGGAAGAATCAACATTGTGAAAATGACTATACTACCCAAAGCAATCTACAGATTCAATGCAATCCCTAACAAATTACCAATGGCATTTTTTACAGAACTAGAACAAAAAACCTTAAAATTTGTATGGAGACCTAAAAGACCCCGAATAGCCAAAGCAGTCTTGAGGGAAAAAAACGGAGCTGGAGCAATCAGACTCCCTGACTTCAGACTACACTACAAAGCTACAATCACAAAGACAATATGGTACTGGCACAAAATATAGATCAATGGAACAAGATAGAAAGACCAGAGATAAACCCACACACCTACAGTCAACTAGTCGATGACAAAGGAGGCAAGGATACACAATGGAGAAAAGACAGTCTCTTCAATAAGTGCTGTTGGGAAAACTGGACAGCTACATGTAAAAGAATGAGGGCTTCCCTGGTGGCTCAGTGGTTGGGAGTCCGCCTGCCGATGCAGGGGACACAGGTTCGTGCCCCAGTCCGGGAGGATCCCACGTGCCGCAGAGCGGCTGGGCCTGTGAGCCATGGCCGCTGGGCCTGAGCATCCGGAGCCTGTGCTCTGCAACGGGAGAGGCCACAGCAGTCAGAGGCCCGCATAGCGAAAAAAAAAAAAAAAAAGAATGAAATTAGAACACTCCTAACACCATACACAAAAATAAATTCAAAATGGATTAGAGACCTAAATGTAAGACCAGACACTATAAAACTTTTAGTGGAAAACAGGAAGAACAAGCTTTGACATAAATCACAGCAAGATCTTTTTTGTCCCACCTCCTAGAGTAACGGAAATAAAAACAAAAATAAACAAATGGGACCTAATGAAACTTAAAAGCTTTTGCACAGCAAAGGAAACCATAAACAAGATGAAAAGACAACCCTCAGAATGGGAGAAAATATTTGCAAATGAATCAACGGACAAAGGATTAACCTCCAAAACTTACAAGCAGCTCATGCAACTCAATATCAAAAAAACAAACAGCCCAATCCAAAAATGGGCAGAACACCTAAATAGACATTTCCAAAGAAGATATACAGATAGCCAACAAACACATGAAAGAATGCTCAGCATCACTAATCATGAGAGAAATGCAAATCAAAACTACAATGAGGTATCACCTCACACCAGTCAGAGTGGCCATCATCAAAAAATCTACAAACAATAAATGCTGGGAGGGTGTGGAGAAAAGGGAACCCTCTTGCACTGTTGGTGGGAATGTAAATTGATACAGCCACTATGGAGAACATTATGGAGGTTCCTTAAAAAACTAAAAATAGAACTACCATATGACCCAGCAATCCCACTACTGGGCATATACCCTGAGAAAACCATAATTCAAAAAGAGTCATGTACCAAAATGTTCATTGCAGCTCTATTTACAATAGCCAGGACATGGAAGCAACCTAAGTGTCTGTCAACAGATGAAGGGATAAAGAAGATGTGGTACATATATACACTGGAATATTACTCAGCCATAAAAAGGAACATAATTGGGTCATTTGTAGAGACGTGGATGGATCTAGAGACTGTCATACAGAGTGAAGTAAGTCAGAAAGAAAAAAACAAATATCATATATTAATGCATATATATGGAACCTAGAAAAATGGTACAGATGAACCGGTTTATAGGGCAGAAATTGAGACACAGATGTAGAGCACAAATGTATGGACACCAAGGGGGGAAAGCGGTGGGGGGTGGGGGTGGGGGTGGGATGAATTGGGAGATTTGGATTGACATGTATAGACTGATGTGTATAAAATGGATGACTAATAAGAACGTGCTGTATAAAAAAATAATTAAAACAAAATTCAAAAAAAAAATAGTAAGAGCCCACAAACAGCATTCCCCTGGGCCACAGTCCCCCTCTCCCAAGGGAACAGATGGAAAAAAAAAAAAAAAAAAGAAAATCTCAGAAACCATAGTGAAAGTGCTTTTGAAGTGCTATATAACAAATAGTCTTGATAACCCAGAGTATGATACCATTTGGGAAAATACTGACATCAACAACACTGAGTTGAAAAATGATTCAGAAAAACCGGATTCTGAATAAGAAAACGAATTCCTTAATGGATTTCTTTGACTTTTACTTTCCTTATGAGAGTGATATGATTTAAACAAAAATCTTTACCTAAGTAATTCTAAAAGAGCTCTTTCAGTAGATATAAAACAAAAATTCTAAACAATGAGAAAGCATTGTAAAATAAATAGGCAGAGCTTTTTCTTTCTTAGCAGTGCAAAAGCAGTGGTGTATCTTAAAAATCCACAATGTCTTAAAGAATTACAACTGGAAAGAGCAGTAACTAGGAGGAATCAGAGATTACTTTTAATTTGGATAAATCATAACAGATTTCAGAGAGGAGTGAGGATTTAACTGCCTCTTGAAGAATGGGGAGGAATGTGAAGCATATCGTAAGTATTATTTTAAAAGGTTTTCTTACAGAACTTTTTCTTCTCTCAGATCAGACCTGTAACCAGCAGTGTTACCGCAAGACACCCAGGTCACTAGAGAAATACTCAGCTACCTCCTGGGTAGGTCATGATCCTAACAGATAACATCTTCATAATATAACAGCAACTACAATTATCAGGTGCTTATTATGTATGTGCCAGTATGTTTTCTCTCTGTTTATGCATAAACACATATACACACACACATATATGTGTGTGTATAATTTATTTTCTCTTTCATCTCCTACACACTGACCAGTTTGGTTCAGAAACTTTGTTGGTGCATACAGAAGTCTAATTATTTGATTATCTCATAGGTTTAGACACCCAAATAACACGTGCTAGTTAAAGTAAAATGAGAAAATATAATTCTGAGAAAAACTAAGTTGTCCTATGCCTTCACTAAACAGCTATTTGGTAACAGCTGTTCTTAAACATGAGTTCACATTTTAAAGCCTATTATAATACCATTATAGACGCCACTGAGAATCCTTACTCGGCTCACATCTTTAGCTATTATCTGGTACAACTAGATAAAACATTTATACATTTCCATAAACATTATAGAAATTATTAGACCAAGAGTAGAGTCGGTCAGTCAGTCCGTCAATCTGTCTGTCTCTCTTCCCCCCATTCCCTCCCTTCCTCCTTCTCTCTTTATCTTTTTCATTCACTGTTATACACACATATATATATACAGATTTGTAAGTCTGTACTGTTTCTGAATTTTCTCTCTAATTGGCAAAGACTTAAAAATTAATATCAACATCACAATGCCCCTTTAGGGTGTCTCCATTTGGGTCATTTTTATTTGCTAGTCCATAGTACTCTAGTCTGATTTAAGTAGGTCCACAGGGTACCAGAAAATTTCATTAAAATAGTTCTCATATGCGTGACTCTCTCCTTTAAGACCATCCACGGACAATGGTTCCCACAGCTCTGTTCTCTCCTCAGCGAGTCTCCATCTATGCTCAGCAAAGCCACAGCTTTAACCCAGCCGACTGGACCACTTAAAGATGCTGATGCCAGGCAAAATTGAAAGTGGGCTGTATTCACTTTGGAGTACACTTTATTGGTACGATAAAATTGTATAAGTGGGAAGAATCTAGCCTATCAATTCTATGGACGAATAAGAGACTTGCTGACTTTCATTCAGTGAGAATCAATATCCACAAAAATTTCACATAGCCTACCTTAGACATATTCAGTGTTCACATTCTGGAAAAGATTTTAGGGACTTCCCTTGTGGCCCAGTGGTTAAGGATCTGCCTTCCAGTGCAGGGGACGCAGGTTCAATACCTGGTCGGGGAACTGGGATCCCACATGCCACGGGGCAACTAAGCCTGTGCGCTGCAACTACTGAGCCCAAGTGCTCTGGAGCCTGGGCACCACAACTAGAGAGAAGCCCACGCACCGCAACTAGAGAAGCCCACGCACTGCAACGAAAGATCCTGCATGCTGCAATGAAGATCCTGCATGTCGCAACAAAGACCTGATGCAGCCAAATAAATAAATAAATATTTTTTTAAAAAAGATTTTAAACTTTCAAGTTGATGGCACTTAAATTTGACAGGGATTTTTTTACTACATAATCAGTATTTCTGTGTCTGATATTTCTTATAAACATCTACTAAATCTCACTTAAAAATATTACAATAGCATTAATCACATCTTTAAGCTTGGCACATCAGCAATGTGGACTGAAGGGTTACAAGAGTGGATATTTCTGGGTTTCATTTTAAAGCCAACAGGAAGCATGAGGATACTCATAAATCAGAACTACTGAAAAAGGTTGTTAAACATATAAATACATATTTTAAAGTAGTATCCCTTTAATAAAACCCTACAAAAACAGAAATATAACTCGAGAATCACTCCAAATTAATGAAAGCATCCATTCAGCAGGAATACGTAATAATTTTAAATGTGTACATGTAGTATAACCTCAAAATAACATATATTTATTATAATGTAGCTTTGAAATGTATATGGTGAAAATTCAGAGTACCACAAGGAAAAAGACAGATATCCACATATATGGTAGAAAATTTTAATACACTCTCCTAAAGAATGAATAGAACAGCAGACACAAATACATGAGAAAATATGAGATTGAAATAATACTAACAAATGATACTGGAACAAAAACATCAACAAATTTGACATACATTGAACTCTGCTCCCCCAAACTGTAGACTGCATATTATTTTTAATCACCAATGGGGCATTTACAAAAACTGACCATGTACAAAGCCATAAGGTAAGTTACAAACAAATCCAAAGGACTAAAATCATACAGACCACATTCTCTGTCCACGGTGTTTTTAAAACAGAAAAAATAGCAAAAATATAACTACACAAATGTCATATACTAGGACATTAAGAAAAAAAGTAAGCCACTGGGCAAAAAAGATATATTTTAAACTGATGATAGTGAAAAAAGCATCTCAAAACTTAAATTATTTCATGCAGATAAAGCAGTACTGAGAGGAAATTCAAAGAAAGAAACATCATTCTTAATGTGACATGACTTCACCTGTGAGCACTTCAAATCAACATTATACCTGAGGTCCTAGGCAAGGCAGAAAGAGAAGTGGAAAAGGTTTAAGGAATATAAAGGAAGAAACAAAACTGTCATTATTCATGAATGACAAGAAAAGTGGAAAATCCCGAAGTATCTATATGTAAGCTGTTTAACTTAATTACAAAACTTAGCAAGATTGCTGGTGGAAAATATAACTACCTAAAACCAAGCATTTTAAACCCTTCCCAACTTATTATATGAAGCCAGTATTACTCTGATACCAAAACCAGACAAAGACATCACAATAAAAGAAAACTACTGACCAAAATCCTTTATGAATATAGATGCAAAAATACTAGCAAACCAAATCCAGCAATGTATAAAAAGGATTATACACTATGACCAAATATGATTTACCTCAGGAATGCAAGTTTGATTTAAAATGTGAAAATCAATCAATCATAATAATAGAATAAAAGACATGACATGTCCATAGAAAAAGGGTTTGACAAATCCCAATGCCATTTCATGACAAAAACATTCAACTAGGAATAGAAGAGAGCTTCTCCAACTTGATAAAGCTGCATATGAATAACCCATAGCTAACATCATACTTAATGGTGAAAGACTGGCTGCTTCCCTGCTAAGATCAGGAACAAGACAAAGTTATTCACCTGCACTTTCTATTTAACTAGAGGTTTTAGCCAGGGCAATTGAGCAAGAAAAAGAAATAGAAGGCATCCAGATTAGAGAAAAGAAGTAAAACTATCTCTATTCTCAGACGACATGATCTTGTATGTAGAAAATAATAAGGAATTCACAAAAACTATATTGCACCTAATAAGTAAGTTCTGCAAGGTTGCAGAATACAAGATCAATGTACACGAATCATTTCTATTTCTGTGCATGAGCAATGAACAATCTGAAATACAATTAAAACATAATTCCATTTCCTATAGCATCAGAAATAAATACTCAGGAATATTTTCAACAAAAGAAATGCAATTATTTGTACACTGAATGCTATAAAACATCACTGAAAGAAATTAAAGAATACCTAAATAAATGGAAAAACATCCCACGTTCATAGACTGAAAAACAATTTTATTAAGATTGTAATATTTCCCAAATTGATTCAATGCAATCCCTTCAAATTTTTTTTTTTAATCCCTTCAAATTTATAGCTACATTTTGTATATATATTGACAAGCTGATTCTAAAATTCATATGTATTGATATATGCAAGGGAATAGCTAAAACAACATTGAAAAAGAAGAACAAATTTGGAGGATTCACTTCTGATTTCAAAACTTGCTTCAAAGCTACAGTAATCAAGACAGTGTGGTACCTGGTATAAAGATAGAAGTATAGGTCATTGGAACAGAGTTGAGATTCCAGAAGTAAACCCTTACATTTTTGGCAAAATGTTTTTTGACAAGACACTTAGATATGGGGAAAGAATGGTCTTTTCAACAAATGGTGGTGGGACAAGTAGATACCCAAATGTGAAAGAATGAAATTGGTCCTTTCCTTCATTCCATATATTCAAAGTAATCAAAAACCTAAACATAAAAGTTAAAACTCTAATATTCTTATAAGTAAAACATAGAAATGAAGCTCTGCAACCTTGAATTAGGTAATGGCTTCTTAGACTGAAATTAAGTATAAAAATAGATAAACTAGACAAAGTTAAAACCCTTGGGCTTCAAAGGATACCATCAAAAAAGTGAGAAAACTCACAGAATGGGAGAAAATATTTGAAATCCTATATCTTAAAAGCGATTGTACACTATATGAAGAACTCTCACAACAATAAAAAGACAAACAATCCAATTAAAAATAAGCAAAGAACATTTCTCACAAAAGACATATAAATGGTCAATAAGCACATGAAAAGGTGTTCAATATCATCAGTCATCAGAAAATGCAAATCAAAACCATAATGAGTATCACTTCACATCCACTATGATAGCTTAATCAAGGTTCTGAACTGTAACAAATGTTGACAAGGAGGTGGAGAAATTGGAACCCTTGTACCTTGCTGGTGGGAATGTAAAAATGATGAAAACTGCTTTGGAAAATAGTTTGGCAGATTTTCAAATGTTAAACATAATGTTACATATGACTGAACAATTCTACTCCCAGGTATATACCCAAAAGAGATGAAAACATACATTCACACAAAAACTTGTATGCAAATGTTAGTAGCAGCACTATTCATAATAGCCAAAAAGTGCAAACTACCCAAATGTCCATCAACTAACGAATGAATGAACAAAATGTGATATATCCATATAAGGGAATATTATTTGGCCATAAAAAGAATGAAGTACTGATCCATGATACAGCATGGATAAACCTTAAAAACATGCTAAGTGAAAGAATCTGTTCACTAAAGTCCCCATGATTTTATTCGCCCAGAATGTCCAGAATAGGCAAATCCTTAGACACAGAAAGTACATCAGTGGTTTCCAGGGATCGGAAGAGGGGGCATGGGGAGTGAATGCTAAGGGGTATGGGGTTTCTTTTGGGAGTGACAAAAATGCTCTAAAATTAGATAGTGGTGATGGTTATATAACTCTGTTAACGTACTGAAAACCAGTGATCTGTACACTATAAAAGGATGAATTTTATGATATGTGAATTATAGTCCAATAAAGCTATTATTTTTAAAATACTTTTAAAGGTCAACTTTATCTCTATATGGCAGTAACAGAAACACAATGAACTGTTTGAAAAGATTCATTTAAAATAACTTCAAAAATATGCAGTTCCTGTGAATAAATCAAACAAGAAGATGTTCAAGGACTCCTAAGGGAAAAATGAGACTATGTTTACATTTATCATATTAGAGAAGACCTAAATATATTGAGAGACAGTCATGGATTCTAGAACTGAATATTTACAAGGTATCAATTTCCTTTTAATTGTTTATAGACTCAAAACAATCTCAATAGAATCTCCATTAAATTCCTAACAAATTTTTTAGAACTTGACAAACTGATTGAAAAAATGTATATGGTAAGTTAAAGGGCCAAGGAATGCTATAGCACTCCTGAAAAAATTGCACCAAGTGGGAGGATTTACTCCCCTACCTACCAGATAGCAAGACAATCTAAACCTGTAGTAATTACAGAAAGAGGTCAAAGGAACAAATACAGAGCCCCAAAACAGACCCAACATATTATCAACTCTTGATATTTGAAAACAGTAAGTATTTGTTGTTTTAAGCCACTAAATTTGGGGGTAACTTGTTACACAGAAATGGATAACTAATACATTGCTGCTCACCAGTATTCTCAGATTTATTTTTTCTTTTAGAACAGAGGTTAACCTTCCCCACCTCCTTGAAGTTAGGCATACTATATGACTTCTTTTGCGTCTAAAGTATGAGTGTAAATCATTCATGTCACTTCCAGATGGAGGCATTTAAAGCTAGTTCATGATTACCCCCACTTTCTTTTCCCATACTATACCAACTGGGAAAGTCCTGTGTTCCAGATTGTACAGCTACAGAATGATGGAGGTTCCCTGAATTTAGACCTGACAATAGTTGCCCTGGAAAGTTGCCTTAATCCAGAGGAAACTTTTCTTGAATGAAAAATAAACCTTTATTGCATTAAGTCAATGAGATTTGAGGATAATCTGTTAGCGCAGCATAACCTAGCCTATTTTTACAGAACTAGGCTCGATCTCACTAGTAATTGAAGAAACAAACAGTAATGATATAATACATACCTACCAGATGGGCAAAAATTAAAGGTCATGATAATACTAAATTTTGGCAGGGATGTAGAGGAATGAAAGTAGGAATATAAATTGGTGGAACCATGCTGGAAAAGTGTGGCATTATCTAATAAAGCTGATATCTGTAAGCCCTGTGTTCTAGTAATTTGACTAGCAGTTTTATACTCTAAAGAAACTCCTGCATCTAAGCACCAAGGCATCTGTAGAAGAAGAATCATAGGTGGTTTATTTATGGTAGTGAAAGAAAGAAAGGGACAGAAGGAGGGAGGGAGGGAGGAAGAAGGAAGAAAGGAAAAAGGGAGGGAGGAAAGGAGAGAAGGACAGAAATGACCCAAATATCCTTAAACAGAATGAGTAAAAAATAAAGGTATTATATTCATATAATGAAATATATCCAGTAATGAAAACAAACAAACAACATCCACTGTCAGCAACAGCATTCAATCATCAAAAAAAATTACTGAGCTCCCCTTATATGCTTGGCTCTATTTCAGGTACTAGGCTCTATTTTGGAGCAAAACAGTAAAAAAAAATCCACCCTCATGGAGTTTGCATTCTAATAGAAATGAGACAGGAAAAATGATTAAGTCATACAGTATTTTTAAAGGTAGTAAGTACATGCGGAAAAGCAAATGAAAGGGGAAAGTGTTTTGCAAGGTAAGATGTACAATTTTAAATGTGATAATCAGAGTAGGCTTCATTGAAAAGGAGACAACTGAACAAAGATTTAAAAGAAGTGAAAGTAACAGAGTAAGTCCTGTGGTATCCGGGAGAAGAGCGTTCCAGCCAGAGCAAAGATGGTCCCCGATATACTCAAAGAATACCAAGGAGACCACTGTAGCTGGAACTGAGTGAATGAGAAAAACAGCAAGAAATGAGATCAGATAGGTAAATGGGAGAGAAAAAAACACGTAGCACCTTATAGGTAATTCTAAGGATTTGGGTCCTTTAAGACTTTACTCTGTATGAACTGGAAAGGCATTGGAGATTCTGGAGGAAAACAGTGACATGATCTGACATATGTTGCAAGAAAAGAGCTCTAATTGCAATTTTGAGACTGGATTATGGAGGGAAAAGAATGAAAATGGGGAGACCAGTTAGGAGGTTCTTGCAATAATCCACATGGGAGATGGTGTCAGCTCAGACTAGGATGGCAGCCATGCAGGTGATGAAAGTAATTATATTCAGGAATTATTTTGAAGATAGAGCAAAGAGGACTTCCTGACACATGACATCTAAGGTATGAGGGAATGGGAGATATCAAAGATGACTCCAAGTTTTGGGGCATGAGCAACGTGAAGGATGAAGGTAGGGAAGGCTGCAGATAGAGTGGGCTTGGGCAAGATGAAGATTCCATTTGGAGCATGCTGAACTGGAGATGTCTACTGGACATTCAAATGGAAATGTTGAGCAGGCAGGTGGACACAGACGTCTGAAGTTCAAGGAGATAACTCAAAGCTTGAGCTATCATTTTGGAGGCATCAGTGTACAAATATAGAGATTGCATGAAATCATCAAAGAGCGTAGAAAGGAATGAGCTCCCAAGGACCACAGCTTAAGATATTCTAAGGTTAAAACCTCTGAGAGCAGAAGAGAGATCAGCAAAGGGGACAGAAAGCAATGGCTAGTGAAGAAGGAGGAAAAATCAAAAAGAGTACATGGTGTCCTGGAGGTCAACAAAGAAATATTACAAGGAGCGGAGAGTGATAACTGTGACAATGCTACCAACAGGCGAAGTAAGATCAAAGGTGACAACTGACTACTGGATGTGGGAGAGGTGATGTCACCAGTGACAGTGACAGGAATAGTTTTGGCAGAGTCCTGAAAACAAAAGAGTGATAGAAATAGGTTTAAGAGAGAATGTGAAGAAATGAAGCAATGATAGGGAATATAGACACCTCTTTTTAAAAGTTTATGCTTTCAAATGAAGAGGATATAGCTTGGTCTCATAAGCATAATGTTAAGCGAAAGGATCTATGAAAGAGTGCCTCCTATATTCGTATAATTTTTTTTAGTAAAAGGAAAACTGTGTTTAGGAAGGAACAAGCAAGAGGTTTCTGGGTATTGGCATGTTCTCTTACTTGTATGGTAAATAATGGGTATTTGCCTTGTAACTATCTGTTATAATGATTTGCTATATTATTTGTCAACCAGTACAGTTGTTTTATGTACTCTTCTCCCTGTATATGTCATAGTTCAAAAAGTTTAAAGATTAATAAGATCATGTGTATGAAAAGACAACAGGTAATATCACTACGGAGTTAACAGAAGTTTTAAAAAATATTTGAGGAGGAATATTTCAAATTATAAGCAGGCCAAATTTGAACTGAAACTCCAAAAGTTTATATGTACTAGGTCTGGCCAGGAGGCGAACACTTGTGCCTTTCTGATTTAATTAAAAGTGGAATTTGCAAATCACATAAAAATCTCAAAAGAATTAGAGCAGACTGTAAGCCCTTTTCTGCATTTTTAACTCCACAGGACATGTTTTTTAGTATGTGTTCGGCTCTCAGTAGGAAAAATGCAGTGCAATATCTGCCAAGGCAATTCTTTTCTTTTTCTGGATATTTTTTAAGTTTTATTTCTAAGACCCCCCTTGGGATACGCACTTCACAAACACAAACCTTTTCATTATATAATAGTGATCTGACTGCGAAGACACACTGTTTTTTTCTCGGTAAGTTCATTACAAAAGAGGAATAGAGCTTCTGCCAACCATGATGGCTCTCCCAAGCCATGAATGAGTTGGACCATGCGCAGATCCATCCACTGTTTTCAGCTGTTTTCCAACAAGCGACTGGAAGCCGGGATATTTGAGTTCTACTACTCTCTGTTCATTCAACAACCAATTTCTTTAACATTCTGGGCATCTCTTTCAAAGGAGATGATCATCTACATCACCAGAGGCTATCATGGAAGACAAATGCCTGAATAATTGATGACACTTCCAGTCCAAAGGTGAAAAGGCAATGAAAATAAATTTAAATGTGTTCATAAAAGAGTACTTCAAATCTATACCACTCTTCCAAATTGAATACAAAGCACATGCTAGGTGGGAACACATTGTTTTATTTTAGATCAAAGCCACCAAAAAGAGCCAGAGACACTTCTAAACCTATCCCAACTACTGATGACTAAGTCTCAAATAATTTTGAATTATAAGGAACAACAAAAGCTATTCTAACATTCTGTCTGCTAAAACAAGTCAACAGTTGTTTGTTGTTTTTTATCAAAAGGAAATAAAAATATCGCTGACACTTTATAGTACACACTTCTTGTACAACTTTGTGTGTGTCTGTGTGTCAATTCCTAATTTCTGGTTTATCTGTTTAGTTAACTCTGCTATTTTTCTAGGATTCATCCCAAGACAACTAAAATGCATTACTAAAATTGGCACCTCTGCTACTGAACTTAATTTCAGAGAGGCTCTAAAGTGGTCTGAAACCATTTTTTTAATATCCTGCACACAACTTCATGCTAAAAAGTAACTCTGTTCAAGAGCAGAAATTGATAGGAAAGGTGCAATTTTTGTTTTCCTCCAAAACAATTTTTATTTCCTCCAAATATACAATACTGAAAGTGAATAAGTACTTATACTAAAGCCACATGTTTTTGTTGCAGTGTTGCAAATATTAACTTCAAGTTGAACATGATTCTTCAAGCTAGACTCAGAGATGATCTAAATATTTACATATAAACTACATATTTCTGAGCTCTTTTATAAGTGTTTTTCCCTTTAAGTTTTGGTTGGAAAACCCTAAAATCATAAGTCATAAATGCATATGAACAAAAATGCCAAGATCAGTATAGATTTTTTAAATTTCATGAAATTATGAATCTAGCAATGTCTGTAACATGTTAAAAAGTTAAAGAATTATAAATTTTTAAGTTGGGAAACATCTTAGATATTATTAAAAGTTCCTCAGAACTTGACAGATGAGGAAACTGAGGCCCAAAGAAATTAAACTAACCACAGCTGTCACCATAAATGGCAAATCATACCAAAAGCCAGATGTTCTGACTCCAAGTCCAGAGCTCTGAAAGAGCTATTTGTTTCAACATACTTTAATACTTAAGGAAATGAAAGTTAACAGAGGACACTCCAGGCAGTCCCTCAATATAAGGAACTCCCTCAGGCTTACAAGAGCCAGTCTCCTCTTCTGCTTGCAAACCCAAGTCCTAGAAATAACACCCCCAAATTCCCACTTTCTCAAATGGCCTCATCCTACCTGGGGTTTCCAAAATGATTCCTCGGTTGGGTCTCTTTTTCACATCCCTACAAGTCCCTTTAAATAAGTGCTTTGGTTGGGATTGGGTTTTGTTGTTTTTGTTTTGTTTTATTAATTTGCTTGGGGAGAGCCGGAGATGGTGGAAACAGAAGCTCCGGGCTAAACCATCCCTAGAGCACATTTTTTTTTTCTTTTGTCATCCAAACCAACAAATCCTTCCTCCGGGCCCCAGGGCTTACTGGTTTCCGTCGCAGTCCCTTCAGTTTCCAAAGTAGGAAGGAGACCTGGAAAAGAAGTTGGCCAGGTGGCACGTCCTTTCTGGGGCACCCAGAAGGTGCGCGCCCAGGCTGGGCTGGCTGCCCTCGGGCGCGCGCCCCGATGCGCCTTGCCCCGGGGGAACGAGAGCCCCCGCCGCCCCTCCCCCATGGCGCGGGCCCCTCCGGTGGCGCCGCCTGACCCGCCCCGGCCTCCCGGTCCCCACTTGGCCAGCGGGCTCGGGCCAGCCACGAGCGCCCCGGCGCCCGGCTCCTCGCGTGGCCGGGAGAGGGAAGAGGTGGCAGAAGCGGGTAGAGGAGAGAGAGAGTTGGGTCCCACCTCGAGGCCCAGGTCCCACCCAGGCGGAGGCAGAGATGGCGGCGGCGCGGGGGCTCGGCCGGCTGTAGGCTCTGCGGTGGGGCGGCTCCAAACTCCCTGCCGAAGGTGCCGGACAGCTGTCAAGAGAGAGGAGGCAGCGGAGTGTGGAAGGAGGGGCTGAGGGGGAGCGGAGGGAGAGGCGGGAGTTGGGGGAGAGAAGGGAGGAAAGGTCGGGTCGCCGCCCGCGCGCCCCGCGCCCTCCGCCACCGCTCCCGGGGCGGCAGGAGTGGCCCCCGAGCCGTCAGGGCGGGCGCGCAGGTGACGGGGGCGGCGGCGGGGATGCGGCTGCGCGTGGCGGCGGGCCTGGGGGAGGAAAAGCGAGGAGTCCGGGGAGAAGGACCCTCTGCCCGCAGGAAAACCGAGACTCGAGGCGAACTCGGCAGAAAGGTGGCGCCGCTACCTTACCCAACTGTCAGCTACCGCGCGCCCACTCTGAGCCCGGGGGTCTCAGGCCCTGGACTGAGCCCTGGGGTTCTCTCTGTCCCTCCCACTTACAGACTAACAGGCCTCTGTGCATCAGGTGTGCAAAATGCTGCAATAAAGATTGTAAAAATCGGGAGGAGTGGGAAAGGAAAGCGAAATGGAAAAGACCAGAAGTAGTGAGGTAGTGAGTTTCCTGTCACCGAGAATGTTTCAGCCAAGCATTTTGGTCGTATTTGTCAGGAAGTCATGATTCTTTTCAATCTTGAAATTCAATGGCGTTTGACGTAGTAAGTTATAAGAAAAAAAAATCCGTCCTTGAACAGTCTGATTCTGACCCCAAAGTAATAATCATTTTCTTGCTCTCCACTCAAAATGTTCACTCACTGATTTATTCATTAATACATTTTTGTTGAGGCCCTACTGAGTGCCACACAATATGCTAGGTGCAATTATTATGTTCCTTGAACTTGGAGTTATGACAAGCAAGTATTCATATAATTACCAGTTGTGATGGATGATATGAAAGAAACCAACAGAGTGAGGAAGAAAGAATAACGGGGAGTAGAGTACTCTGGATTGGGTGGTTGGTTAATTTTCAACGGAACTTGCCTAACATCCTCATAGGAAGAAGCATCAGAGACACAGAAAGAACTTAACCCAGAGATGGGTAGAGCCAGAAGCAATGTCTCCCTGCTCCCTGACCCAGACACTTGGCCAACCTGTGGAGCTTTGTAAACGGAACTTGTACCCCAGAGGAATATTGTCCCAGGGTCAGTGTCACTTTAATGGAGACAAATGTCTTCACTGGATGAAAATAAGAATAAGATGAAAACAACCCAAGAGAATCCTTAATTAGATAGTTGCTATGAACTAGAGTATGAGTTTTCTAGGGTTGCCTTAACAAATGACCACAGGCTCAACAATTAATACAAGAGAAATATATTTGTTCACTATTCTGGAGGCCAGAAGTCCAAAGGCGAGATGTCGTCAGGTCCATAGACTTCCCCAAGGCCTAGTAGACAATCCTTCCTTGCCTCATTCAGCTTCTGGCGGCTCCAGGACTCCATCGGCTTATGGCTAAATCTCTCCAACCTCTGCCTCCATCTTCATATGGCCTTCCTCTCTGTGTCTGTGTCTTCTTCTCTTCTGTCTCCTTTAAAGACATTTGTCATTGGAATTGGAAACCATCCAGGTAATCCAGGTTGATCTCAGCTCGAAATCCTTACTAATTAAATCTGCAAAGACCCCTTTTCCAAATAAGGTCACATTCACAGATTCTAGAGTTTAGGATGTGGACATATTTTGGGAAGAAGCCACCATTCAACCCACTAAAGCTAGTAAACTAATAGGGGCCAAAATCATTGTCTACTGTGGAATCAGGGTGCCATTCCAGGACCACTATTCAAAATTGTACTGATACTAAGCATAATTAATGATTTTATTGTGAACTTCTAAAAATGTGTCATTAAACCTGGGCTTATGAGGAGTAACTGTAATAAGGGAAAGAAGTACAGAGGCTCAAGCCTTTAATTCATATCTGAGTCATAGGAAATATTTGAAGGCCAAGCATAGCTTGCCAGAAGCTACCATTGTCAAATTAATACAGAAATACACTCCGCATCCATATGTATGGATTTCTGATAGTATGATCTAATACTGAATGTCTGCTAGGCACTAGGCTCTGAGTCATGAGCTCCTATGCAGCTTACATTCTAGGTTATGGGACACATTTGAAACTCATTTCCTCTGGCACAGTGTCTGATGCATACCTGAAACTTGATAAAGAGTTATTGAATGAAGAGATGAGTACAAATAAATCACTATCAATCAACTAGGCAATTATCACCACACTGAAAAACATCTCCATAATAAGAAGATAAGATTCATTGGAGCAAAACAGATTAACACCGTGACTCATTCAGTATTTTCCTGAGTGAAGGAAAAATCCCTAAAAGGAAACCTTTGATTTAAAAAAGAAAATAATGAGATCACCTATCTTCTCTTTTTTAAAAAAATCAATATGTGCCTATTTACACAGATACAAATCCTGCTGGGAACAATCAATCATAACTGAAGTTATGGTTACTGAAAGTGAATAAAATATTTTGTCCAAGTATTTTGGTTGATAGTTTCAACTATTAATTTCATTATATTGATGCATTACTTCTTGAAACTCTTTACAAACAATGATTTCAATGACTCCACTCTCTCCTGGTTCACCTCTTTCCTCTTTGAGTTTCCTTCTTACTCTTCTACTCTTACAATTATAAACCATCAACCAATATGTTAATATCTACTAAACTGAGTCCCACTCATTGACTTACTTGGGTCATGAGTCCATCTCTGAATCAGTCATGGTGGCCAATAACTTCGAATATGATGACCGTACAGGTGTGAGTCACCTGTGCACTCCTAGAAAACAAGAAATGGGAAGAGAATTGATCTCACTCTAACCAAATAACTTACAGTGGGGGAAAAGTGGTACCTCAAAATAAAATTAGGGTGATCTTACTGAAGGAGCAGTGGGCAAAAAAGCACAGATACATATCCACTAGAGTAGACACTCCAAAAGTTTTACTGTGAACTGAACATAGTTTTAATTGAAACAGTTGGCACTTCACCCTTTTTATGGTGTTCTAAATGTTTCATAGAAAGTTATTTTTAAAGAAATGACAATTGTGACTATTGATTATGTGTCTGATTACCACACAAATCTTAAAATTCTACATTTACAAGGACTTTGAAAAATGCTTTTATATGCATTGGAGGCCATATAGTCAAGCACGTGGGCTCTGGAATCTGATTGCTTAAGTTTCTATGCACACATATTATGAGACATTGAATAAGTTCCTTACCCTCTTTCTGTCTCAGCTTCCTTTTTTGTAAAATGGAGATGATAATAACCACCTCTCTGAAATGTCATCAGAAGTAATGAGATAGCCACTATGCCTTTAGAATGGTACTTATTACCTAGTACTGTATTATGCTTGCTTGTTATTCATCTCATTTAATCTTCAAACATCTCTGGAAAACTTTTTGGTACATTGTTGTACGTTGATAATTTATTTTTCCCTTAATAGATAATCAATATCTCTTGTGTATCAGGTACAATTACCAAGATAAAGAGCATGTGTCCTTTATTCCCAAAAAGAGTAGAGTGAGGATTCCCAGAGTTCAACGAGGTTGGTATAGGGCACTCCACGCAGGGGAACAGAGTGTGGAAAGAAAGGCACAGAGGAGGAAAGGCATGGTACCTTAGGGAAATTCAAGCAGTATAGTGAGACCTCAGGGTATGTTCAGAAAAGTATACCTGGAAAAGTACTTAGAAGTCTAATAGGAAGAACTTTGACGGTCATGTGGATTTTTAAGGTCATCTGGACTTTAACTGTTATGCATGATGAAATGTTGAAAACTTTTAGGCTTAGGAATTATGTTTTCAGTTTTGTAGGAAGGAAAGCTCATCCCGGGTGTGTTAAGTATGGCGGAAAAGGTAGAAGATAAGCCTAGAGCCAGGGATGACAGTGAAGAAACTAAGCCATTGCAGTAGACTAGTGCTTCTCAAACTTCAATGTACAACCAAGTCAAACTTGGGATATTTAAAACACAGACTCTACTGCAGGAGTGCTGGGGTGAGACCCTGGAGTCTATATTTCTAATAAGCGTCCAGGTGATATCAGTACTGCTAGTCCCCAGTAGGACAACAGACTACTTAAATACCACTAATGCCATTGCCAACAAAAAGAAATTTATATGTAATGGACATCAAACTTTTCAATCCTCATGGAGAAATAATTGGCAGCTTATACAACTGCTAATTGAAGAACTATTACGTACAACAAGCTAATAAGGTAGAATTGTTTTATTTTGATCCTTAAAATATCTCTGAGAATAAATCCTTTTAAAGCATGAATATCCAAATGAAAATTACTAGGGTATATGTGTGTACAGTATATACAGTATACTGTAATGGTTTCTTTATGTGTCAACTTGGCAAGGCTACAGTCCCCAGTTATGCAATCAAACTCTAATGTAGGTGTTGCTTCGAAGATATTTTGTAGATGTGTTTAAAGTCCATAATCAGTTGACTTTAAGTAAGACAGGTTACCTTAAATAATCAAGATGGGCCTGGTTCAGTCAGTTGAAAGGCCATAAAAGCAGAGCTGAGGCTTCCCTTTTGAAGAAAAACTTCCACCTGTAGACAGAAGCTTCAGACCATGACCAAGAGTTCTAGCTTGCTGTTCCTGGCAGTCTGCTCTATGGATTTTGGATTTGCCTAGCCAGGCCCTGCAACCACATGAGCTTTACAATAAATATCTTACTATGTATCTTCTACTGTTTCTGCTTCTCTAGCTGAACCCTAACAAATTTTGGTAACTGGAAGCAGTGTGCTGCTATTAAAAAGACTGAAAATGTAGACATGGCTTTGGAATTGGGCAGTGGGCAGAAACTGGAGGAATTTCGAGGAATATGATGGAAAAAACCTATCTTGCCTTAAAAAAGCTGTTAGTAGAAACATGAATGTTAACAACTCTGCTAGCGATAACTCAAAAGGAAGTGAGGAAAACGACAGAAAAAAACATATATCACCTTAGAGAGTACCTAAATCATCACTTATAGACTGTTGGCAGAAATATGGATGTTAAAGTGGCTGCTGGTGAAGATTAAGAAGGAAGTGAGGACCATGCAATTGGAAATTTGAAGAAGGGGGATCCTTTTTACACAGTGGCTGAAAGCTTAGCAGAATTGTGTCCTGCAGTTATGTGGAAAATAGAACTTGTATACAATGAGATTGGACGTACAGCTGAGGAGCTTTCCAAGCAAAGAGTAGAATATGCATCCTGACTTTTTCTTACTGCCTATAGTAAATTGCAGAAAGAAAGAGCTGAATTGAGAAAAGAACTCTTTTTTATTTTATTGAAGTATAGTTGATTTATAATGTGTTAATTTCTGCTGTACAGCAAAGTGATTCAGTTATACATTTATATACATTCTTTTTTTAACATTCTTTTCCATTATGGTTTATCATAGGATAGTGAATATAGTTCTCTATGCTATAAAGTAGGACCTTGTTGTTTATCCATTCCATATATAATAGCTTACATCTACTAACGCCAACCTCCCACTCCATCCTCCCCCAATCCCCTTCCCATTGGTAACCACAAGAATGTTCTCTATGTCCGTGAGTCTGTTTCTGTTTCGTAAATAGGTTCATTTGTGTCATATTTTAGGTTCCACATATAAAGGATATCACATGGTATGTGTCTTTCTCTTTCTGACTTACTTCACTTAGTGTGATAATCTCTAGCTGCGTCCATGTTGCTGCAAATGCATTACTTTGTTCTTTTTTATGGCTGAGTAGTATTCCGTTGTATATATGTACCACATCTTCTTTATCCATTCATCTGTTAATGGACATTAACATGGTTTCCATGTCTTGGCTATTGTGAGTAATGTTGCTATGAACATAGGGGTGCATGTATCTTTTTGGATTACAGTTTTGTCTGGATATATGCCCAGGAGTGGGATTGCTGGATCGTATGCTAATTCTATTTTTCGTTTTCTGAGGAACCTCCTTACTGTTTTCCATAATGGCTGCACCAACTTACATTCCCACCAACAATGTAGGAGGTTCCCCTTTTCTCCACACCCTCTCCAGCATTTGCTATTTGTAGAGTTTTTAATGATAGCCATTCTGACCGGTGTGAGGTAATACCTCACTGTAGTTTTGATCTGCATTTCTCTAATAATTAGTGATGTGGAGCATCTTTTCATGTGCCTCTTGGCCATTTGTGTTTCTTCTTTGAGAAATGTCTATTTAGGCCTTTTTCCCATTTTTTGATTGGGTTGTTTGTTTTCCTTTTTGTTGTTGAGTCGTATGAGCTGTTTGTATATTTTGGAAATTAGGCCCTTGTCAGTCACATTGCTTACAAATATTTTCTCCCAGTCTGTAGGTTGTCTTTTCATTTTGTTTATGGTTTCCTTTGCTGTGCAAAAGCTTTTAAGTTTGATTAGGTTCTGTTTGTTTATTTTTGTTTTTATTTCTATTGCCTTGGGAGACTGATCTAAGAAATCATTGGTACAATTTATGCCAGAGAATGTTTTGCCTGTGATCTCTTCTAGGAGTTTTATTGTGTCATGTCTTATGTTTAAGTCTTTAAGCCATTTTGAGTTTATTTTTGTGTATGGTGTGAGGGTGTGTTCTAACTTCATTGATTTACATGTGGCTGTCCAACTTGAGGAAAGAACTCAAACAAAAAGGAACCAGGGGGCTTCCCTGGTGGCACAGTGGTTGAGAGTCCACCTGCCGATACAGGGGACACGGGTTCGTGCCTCGGTCCGGGAGGATCCCACATGCCGCGGAGCAGCTGGGCCCGTGAGCTGTGGCTGCTGAGCCTGCACGTCCAGAGCCTGTGCTCCGCAACGGGAGAGGCCACAATAGTGAGAGGCCCACCTACTGCAAAAAAAAAAAAAAAAAAAAAAGGAACCAAGACTTGATTTGAGAAGTTCTCAGCTTATCCAGTTTCAAAAAAAACACACAAAAATTAAGAGACTCACTACCAGGAAAGCATTCTGCAGAGAAAAAGCCAAGAATGTGGCTGGTCAACCTTTGGCTAATACTTCAGAAAGATTAATAAATCAGAGTATTCAGTCCCACAAATCTCTCTGGAGAGACTGACTCATAGCTCCCCTCAAAGCTCCAATATAGAGATGGGATTATCTGGGGAATATCTATAGACAAGCCTCTGTTCTTCTGGAGTGAATTCCTTTAACATATGCAGGAGACCTCATAGATTCTTGACAATTTTATACCAGTAGAAACACTGCCAGCTTGGAATTAAAGAGACAGCATACAAAATGGAAGAAAGCTGTTGGACCTCCAAGTTACTACATTCAGGAAACAGGCTGATAAAGCTACTCAGTCGCAAACACAGCTCATACAAAAATCCTGGAGCCCACCACAGACCTAATGAATAAAAGCCTCCAGAGATGGGGAAACAGAACTGTGTATTTTTTTTTAATATCTATTTATTTATTTTTGGCTGCATTGGGTCTTAGTTGTAGCACGTGGGGTCTTTACTGTGGCCCAGGCTTCTCTCTAGTTGTGGCACATGGGCTTAATTGCCCTGCAGCATGTGGGATCTTAGCTCCCCGACCAGGGATCAACCCGCGTCCCCTGCACTGGAAGGCAAATTCTTAACACTGGACCACTCCAGTGGAAGTCTCCAGAACTCTGTATTTTAATAGGCACGCCAAATGAAACTAGAGAAAATTTGCTTTGGGAAGCAAGCAAGAATTACAATTCTTGTAAATTACAATTTACCTCAAACACTGGAAAGACAATCATCTAAAGATGTGGTAGATTTTTCTGTATATAGCTCCTGTAAACCAAACTAAAATCAGTGAATAGAAAGCATAAGTAGCTAGATTTAAACCAAATCAAAGAAATAACTTTCTAGCTCTCACAGCCATTAGAAGTGATAATGGGCTTCCTGGTGAGTGCAGGCCAACAAACTGATCCAGAATCAAAGCTTGAGTATCAGGGTCCGGCCTTCTTGCTGTCTTCAACAAGAGGTATTGTTTGATCACATCTCAAGAAAGATCAACTTCAAGAATGGATGGGAAATGTGGTTTATTATGTTTATCTCTAGGCTGATTTTCCTAGTGATTTGTGAAGCTGTTTATAGAAGATGAGAAACTAAGGAGACTTCTGTCCAGGTTTCATAGTTATTTGTCTTAAGAATTTATTTTAGCTTATCAATTTCATGATATTTATTTCTGAAAACATTTTGACTGCAAATTTAGGGATTAAGAGGCAATGTCCCATAAGTGTTCTGATCTAAATACGCATGATTGGCCTGAAAATAGAGTTGTACTTATTTTGACTATTATGCCTACATGGAACAATTGTCATATGAATACTGAGAAATCACATATTTCTTATGTGAGATACAGGTACATACGTATTCTGTAGGTAATGCTCAGTAAGTTAACTGCATAATATATATTTCTCTTTCTCTTTTCAGTTGTAAACTGAGCTTAACAGGATGGTAATGAAAGGAATGATAAAAACATCAAACATTCAAAAAAATGTTTTCCACCATTCAGCTTTATTTTAGTGCTGGTTTTTGGTTCCCCATGAACTGCATGAGTGATAGTCTTGGCCACCTGACTGGAGCCCCTTGAGGACTGGGCACTGTGGGCAGAATGCCTCTGAAAAGAGCTGAAGATAAGGAATCATGCTTATCTTTAACACCACTGGGGAAGCCCAGGCTGAGGGCAAGGAGAGGTTCCAGTGCCACCTGGAACCTGGGAGAAAATAGGAGAGGCTTGGGCACCAACTCCTAGTGGCCCCTCAACCTGGTGAGACATTAAGCCTTTCATCACTAGATATTTTTAAATAGAGACTAAAAGACTGTCCATCAGAAATATTGTAAGACAACATTGGGTGGGAAAGAGGTTAGACTAGAGTGATGGTAATTAAGGCCCCCAGCACATCAAATAATCTACGATTTGGAGCTGCAACTTCAGAGTATTTATATGTAGAAGTTTTTGTGTATAAATGATATTTCATAATTTAAGTGTTACCTACCACCCACAGTACAGTTGAATCACAAAAAAACAAATACTAATGACAAGGAAGTTTAGACATTAAAATATTTTAGGCAATTCTTATGCTCTTTTAAGTAGTTCTAAAATGGTTTTTTGGGGTATAGAAAGAAAAAACGTATCAATTTATAATAAAAAATTAAAAGGGTATTTAGAAAACCATTATATGAACACCAACCTACACACAAATGACATATCATACCTTCTAGGAATTTTATGTCCCATATAATATTCTTAAGGTATAGCCCTGATCATTTTATGCCCCTTTTCAAAAGTATCTGTGGTTCTACACTGCCTACAGGAAAAACATACATATAAAATCAGTCTGGCATTCAAATTTGTTTTTAGTGTATCATCTGAGATTTACTTTACCAGTGTTTTCTTCTACTACAGAGGTCAACTCATTTTTTTTCACTTCTTGCTTTTGTTCATGCTATCCCATCCTGAATGTGTTTCCTTCATTCCACATCACCCTTCCTTCAACCATTACCCATCAACACCATCTGTGGGTTGAAATCCTAGCCATATACCAAGATCCAACTCAACTGACCCATCTTTGTAATCTCCCAAACTGGAGCTCTTCTATCTATGGCCTATGATCATTTGGAAACGTATTTAGTCTCTATTTTATAAAGAAACACTCTCTGATTCATCTAATGGTTAGTTGTGCATATATCTATATAAAATGCCTTGAGGGCGAAACTTGTGTCTTATAAATGTTTTGTTCTGTTTTTAATCTCCCAAAGTGTTTTTCACATTATCTTGGATGTAGAAATTGCTCAATTAATATGCATTGGGCTGAAGTATAAGAAGCAAACCTTGTAGTTTTTCATTTGCATAATTAAAAGGAACAAAAACAAAAAAAATTTTTATAAGTACTTTACAATGATTATTGACCTATTGCACTGTTTAAAAGTCACATACCAGAGGGAGATTTTTATTCTAAATTTCCAAAGCATATATATTATAGGAATTATATATGTAACATAATCTCAATGGATTTTAAATTATATATGCATAGGAAAAAAGACAAGAAATACACTGAAATGTTTCCAGTGGCTATCTTTAGATTACCTAATTTAGGAGATTGTTTTCTTAGTTATTTGTACCTTTCCAAGTTATTGAAAAGGATAATATGATCAGAGGAAACGTAAGATCATGTGCTCTTTGAAAACTATTCCTGAGAACTAGAGCCATTCAGATGATCCTTAAGGCCTGGGGTAGCCCAGTTACTGTCAGGTGCTGTTCACTGGCTAGCAGACCCAATCTGTAACTCCTTTAGGCTCCTAATCTATTGGAACTTTTTTTTTTTTTCTCTTTAAAATGCTACCAGCATAAATAAGGGAGAATTGTATTACCCCCAACTACCTAAAAAGCTATATAACACCAATGAAACTCACAGCAGCTATTTTTTTTTTTTTTAATTTTTATACAGTTTTTAAAATTTACTTTACATTTACAGTTATTACAAAATATTGGCTATATTCCTTGTGCTGTACAATACATCCTTGCACCTATCTAAACACCCAATAGTTTCACAGCAGCTATTTAAACTGTGACCTAAAAGCTATTATGAGTTGAAAGGCAAATCAATTGGATTATTTGTTTACAATTTACTACCAAGACTAAAACTTATTTCACTCCAACCTTTAAATTAGTACCAGAACCTGGACTAAAATATGACTTTTCCTCAAGGAATTTATCTTACATTTTTCCAGTGTTTCATGCTATATCTTCATATTTATTATCTATTTACCTCTTTACCAGAAGTGGGCATCAGGGTGTAAGAGAAATTACAAAGTTCTCCAAATTCTATGCTTAAGCCAAAGTAATTATTCCCTTGCATCTGAAAGAATACAATAAGAAGTAAAGTTAAGAGAATAAACGTGGAGAAATTGCTCCTCGACAGTTGCCTGAGGGAGGCTGCTACAAATGAAGAGTTGACCAGAATCATTTCAGAATCACGCAGCTAAATGACGTTTTCATAGAATTGCGTTTCAGTTTAAGTCCCTATGGACCTTAAAGGAAAATGATCAATATATGTGGTAATCCTGATGATTGGTACTCACATTCTATAGGCCAATTTTCACATAGCACAAAGCACTTTGTCCTCTGCAGGAGTATAATGGGATTTAAGAGCAAACAGCACCAGGGTATTCGCTGGGCTATAAACCAAGTCTCATAGTTAAGCTGTTGCAAAGTTTACAAATTTACAATGGAAAAGACTAAGTGTTGTGGGGTTTCTTGTTTGTTTTTTTCAGAGCCCAGATTCTAGTTCTGAGCTACTAGGTTGTAAAAGACATAGTATCCTGTTCATTATTTTAGTTACTTGCCTTGATCATGTCAATGTAACAGTAAGGAAACCTTTATTAGCCTGGTCCTACCAGAGAGATACCCAATACAAACAGATTATAGAGGACACACTATTTTATCAGCAAGCTCCCCTTCTCTTCTTCCGGTCAAAGTATTTCCTTTTGGCAGAGGAACTGCTCTTCCCCGACTCCAGGCACGTGCATCTAGTTGGGGCTGCCAGTTATAGCATCCTGTCTTCAGAGGCTACGTAGCATGTCATCCGAGCTGGATCTATCATAGACTCTTACACTCCTGGCTCTGTAATTGGTCAGTGGGGTGGGAACATGACTAGAGAAAGGGCAGTCAATGTTGTTCTCTAAGGCTTTGCCAACAGGAGCTGGGATGGGGGTTCCAGGGGGTGGGAGTCAAAGGGGTGTTCGAGAGCTTTTTCGCCTCAGATGGTGAGTCTGTGTGGTTGTGAGCTGCAGCTGCCAGCATCCAGGTTCTCTGCCACATGACTGAACACAGTCTACAGTAGAAGACACAATTTGAATTTGAAGCCACATAAGCAGGTGTTGAGAAAGTGTGTCCATTCTTTTTATGCCAGTGAGCTTAATTTCTTCAATGAAGTCCTGTTTTACCAACTAATAGAAGCTAAACCCCAATAAACTGTGGGTCCTATTTCCTTTTCTTAACTTCTAAGCAGGGGACAATTGGAGGGGAAGGAAAACAGGACCCAGGATAAGCAAAGGTCCTGATCTTTGTCATCTGTTGAATTTGGCATCTGTTGAATCGTCATCCTGTCTGTTTTTCAGGTGTTGATCTACGTGGGTCCATGCCAAAGGTCACTTCAGGATCAATGACTCTCCTTGCTTTGCCCCTGAAGCCTTTCTGAAGTACACTAAGAGGTGTTCACCAAATACCACTCTGGGCTATAGGTGAGGCTTTACAAGGCCCAGAACCATTATCTATGCTACTCTCAGGAATGATTCTACTGCTCCTATACCTTAAGTGAGTCAAGTTGGAACTCTACGAGGCTGCTTTAGATTTGACTGCCTTATCACACAGCAATTCCTATGTACAATTCCATGCTGCCCCAAGTTGCCAAGAGCCCTACGGCCTTCTCTCCACCCCCAGCTCTATCTAGGTTAAAGGGCAATGGCTCTTCCTACTCTGTGATTCCTCGGTTCTTGGAGTCCCCCTAGATTCATTGGGAGTGTCTGTTACTGCTCTTCCTTAGGGTTCAGTCCTCTGATATAAACTTCATAGGGTACTTCAAAATTTTTGTTTCAATTATAGATTGGCCGTACTTGATAGAATGAAACATATTTGATTTAAAATACCAATAAACACAAATTGTCATTGTGTGTTGCTTAGTGATGGAGTCATCTACTGGGTGCAGGGCCTCTTTCTCAGGGGTACACCGACTTAGCTCTCCCTGCTTCCCTCTTCTTCTTTTCCCCCTAAATTGGGAAAGCTCTCTTAATGTTCAGAGCTTGAATTGGCTCCTGGTCAGTGTTTCTGAGACTCAAACACAGCCTGCTGTAACATCTCCTTCTGTGGCAATGGACACAAAAATGCCCATGAATGGAAGAGGACTAAGGGGTAAATACCTGGGAAAAAACATGGCAGGTAATATATCAAACTATTCCTCCACAGAGGCCACATGAGGGAAAAGTGAGTCTTGATGGTACCTAACTCCTGGCCCTGGGCACTGGGTCCCCGCCATGAGTGCCAGCTCCTGTCTTCCTGAAGCCTCGCTGATCAACTTTTCTTTTAATTCTGTGAACTTCCTCAGGACCTTTCCTTAAGTCTCTCTTTTTACTTACACGAATTCAATCTAAATTAGCTAATCCAACACAATAGCTTAGCCAAGAAGGGGAATTTTTATTTCATGGAATCAGGTAGAATTGAACAGTCAAGTAATAGAAAGAGCAGACACATAGCTGGTCTTCAAGAACCCTAAAACCACCAGTAATTTCTCTATGTCTTATCTCTGCTTCCCAGCAGGGGTGGGCTTCACTCCCTCTTACTGACTAAATCTCTCTACAAGGTAGGAAGCATAGTTACTGACATTTCCAGGCTTTGCATCTATTGGTCTTTGCCACCAGATGAAGGAGGAAATATATCAAGGTTTAAAGTTCCTATTCATTTGTTTCAGTGGTAGAAATGTAAAGAGAAAGAAAATCCTTGAGTTTACCAATTCTTCTTTCATGTTATGTGAACAATAGCTTGTGTTTGGATTTTAACTGTGTGGGAAGAAAAAATTCTTCTCTATGACAAAGTCCTTCTAAAGCTCCCTTTTAAAGGTATATAAAGCAGTGGGAAGCAGCCTCATAGCACAGGGAGATCAGCTCCATGCTTTGCAATGACCTAGAGGGGTGGGATAGGGAGGGTGGGAGGCAGGCTCAAGAGGGAGGGGATTTGGGGATATATGTATGCATATGGCTGATTCACTTTGTTGTACAACAGAAACTAACACAGCATTGTGAAGCAATTAAACTCCAATAAAGATGTATTTTTAAAAAGTATATAAAGCAAAGAATGAATTTTAAAAGTTGCTTTGTGTCTTTTCTTATGTTAAATGAAAAAGAAAGTAATGAGAATAAAAACAAAAGAATGTTTTTAAATGGATGAAAACAAACAAGCAAACAAAACCCCAATCACATGTTAATGCCTTCGCAGTCCAAATTAAATGTAATAAAATACAACAAAGAAGGATATCACATTCCCAACATAGAATAATTTTAAAGTCAAGGAGACTGAACTGTGATAAATATATACCCTATGTTCCTCTACCTAGCCCAAGCACAGGGCACTTCAAAGATCGTGTTTCAGTTATATACTGGCTGTACTTGACATCATGAAACATACTCCATTTGAAACACCAATAAACACAAATGTCCAATGCGTTTTGCTTAGTGATGGAGTCGTTTATAAATGAGCCTCCGTAACTATTTATAATAAAACAAATACAAATGTTTCCGGATCTGTGAAGATAGAAGTTCTAAGTCACTATCACCAAAACTCCACAATTGATGGAAGAGTATTTTCAACTTCTCGCAAAAACTTCCAGATGCACCCATATCTTCTTCCTCTATCCCTTCCCCAATCAGATATCCAATGACATGCGATACTGAAAGATGCAGAAGATAACCACTTCAATTTTTATCGTTCCTTCTATTTTCCCCTGATACTGTTTCCCTCTTTATCAGGAGTGGGACAATCAGATATGCAAACAACAGAACCCCAGTAACTTGAGTGCCTGCCATGACAACTTTCACATTGGCAACTTTCACTAGATTTGTAGATTCTTGTGGTAAGATGAGTTACAGCTGAATTCTCTGAATGTTTCAAAGTCAAATACTCATTTAGATCAATGGTTCCCAGACTCTGGATTTCAAAAGTGAAATTTCAAAAATGTGTGGTGAACCAGCATAGGTTTGCCAACTTTTTCTTTGCCAAGTAAGGATTTAGGGAAAATAACGTTCTCTCCGATTCACATCCCTTCACAAAATAAAGGACATTTTAAGGCCAAAGTAGTATGCAGGACATTATACCAACTTTTTTTTAAAGAGGGGGCAGTGGTCATCATTTCCAAGTACAAAGAGTAGACAACTGTGCACTGTTTCCATCATAATTCTGACAGGGAACAGATGGCATCTTCTAAGGGTTAAACTAAAAATATTTCAGTGAAGAGACTATTTACTGAGGTGCAGGCAAAAATTTTTAAAAAGCCAACTAAAGATGATGAGTTACCCAGAGACTAGCCACAGCAGGAAGCCATTACTTCCTTGGGGCCTGAAGGGCTGAAGAAAGAAGACAGTGTCCCCAGAGCCAAGTGAGAGCTGGAGATGACAGAAACTGGACTTAGGACAAACGCAGCCACTGCCAGAACCATGATGAGGAAGGGAAAGAGTGGGGCTCACAATAACCTATCCGTCTCCTCCATCCTGCATGAACCCAACTGGAAATCAGAGGGCAAGGGGCCCTGCATATTGCAACCGATAGAGTCAGCCTCAGGGAGCACAGAACAAGTCAAAAAAGGGTGGGAAATGGGTCCACTAGAACATAATGATAATACCCTGGTGAGGGGGACTGGGGCCAGACAGAGGAAAGGGTATACATGTGAATTTCTTTTTTCACTTCAATTGCAGGAAAATTACAAGAGAAATTTTATTTTAAGATATAATATTGTTTGTAATTATATGCTTGATACACTTGTCTATTAGTGGCTCCATAGTCAATAGTGTGACATCAAGTGGTGCTCAACTGGGCAACTTGTTCCAGTACTTTATTTTTACCACACTCGTTATTAAAAATTCAATTTCATGTAGGTATAAAATAGAAGCAACACTCAACACTTTTATTTAGTTTGGAACATTTTGAACAAATTAAGGAATGCCAAAATACAGCCTCTATGCCTCAGAGACTTCTACCCCAGAGGTTCCAAAACTATGCCACACGCTGTTATCACTTGGGATCTTAAAAAATAAAATACTGATGCCTAGCTCACACCACAGACATTCTGATTTAACACTATGGGGTGAAACTTGGAATAGGAATTTTTAAATAAATGTTCTATTTCTGTTTTAGATTTTAAAGAAAAGTTGTAAAGATAGTAGAGTTCCCATATATCTCATACTCAGACTTCCCTGTTATTAACATCTTACACTAGTACAATGCATTTGTCACAATCAATGAATGAATATTGATAGACAATTTTAACTAAAGTCCATACTTCATTCAGCTTTCATTAGTATTTAATTCATGTTCTTCTTTTGTTCCAGGATTCCACCCAGGGTACGACATTACAATTAGTCACATCTCTGTAAGCTCCTCTTGGCTGTGATAAATTCTCAAAATTTTCTTGTTTTTGATGGCCTTGACAGTACTGAGGAATACTTGTCAGTTATTTTGTACAATATCCCTCTGTCTAATGTTTCTCTCATGCTTAGACCATGGTTATAGGTTATGTGGGAAGATCACAAGTAAAGGGCTATTCTCATCACATCATATCAGGAGTACATGCTATCAACATGACATTACCATCCTGAGCACCTGGTTGACATAGTGTTGATCAGGTTTCTCCACTATAAAATTTCTCTTTTTCCCCCTTTCCATACTGCATTCTTAGGGAGGAAGTCAATATGCATAACCCTCACTTAAGAACTAGGGAGCTTTGTTCCACCTCCTTGAGGACAGAGGATCTATATAAATTATTTGGAATTCTGCCTGGGAGATTTATCTATTCTCTCACAATTATTTAGTTAATCATTTATTTACATTAGCATGGACTCGTGGATATTTATTTAATATTCTGGATTATAATCCAATACTACTTTATTTTATTACTCAAATTGTTCCATCTTTGGCCATTAGGAATTGCTTCCATTGGCTCTTGTCTCCCTTAATATGCCCCACTACTCTTGGTATTTTTTTTGTTGGCATGTCTACACATTCTGGCACTCTAAGATGCTTCTGGCTCATCTTGTATATTTCCTTATAATCAGCCATTTCTCCAAGGATTCCTGGTTCCTTTTATTGGAGAATAGTATTAGAATCAAATATATGGGTGATACATGTGACCTTACTCCTAGGCCCTTTCAGCTGACAGAACAATAAAATAAAATATATGTGTACATAGCTAATCCACATATATAAAATCCCCACATGTATATGTAAACATCTGTATCTATGGTAAGGGAACCATGAATTCATACTTACGTCTCCAAATCTAAGCCATATTCACAGGGATCATTCCTTCCTCCTCCCCTCGCTTGCCCATAAACTCTCACTCCAACAGTAAGAAACCTGGCTCCTACTAGCTGACATCCATTTACTTAATTTTTTAATTCCATTATACAATCATAGTAGTTTCAGAATTGTCAACCCATTCCCGCATGGAAGACTTTATCAACTGGAGTACAGCGCTTATGCACAACTGGTTTTTTTACTCCACTCTTTTCCAAAGTTTTTTAGGTCAGCCAACTTTTCCCCTAACCCCCTTACACTGAGGTTTTATTCATACTTTTATAACATAGTTAGATTATTTTGTCATGGTCTGAATTCCATCCTGAGATCCCTTGACCTCTTAAATATTTTTTTTAATTTGCATACATTAAGGCTCACTCTTTGTGCTGTAGAGTTCTATGAGTTTTGACAAATGCATTGTGTCAGGTACCGCAATTACAGTATCATACAGAATGATTTCACCACCATTATTCTCTGTACTTCACCTATTTAACCTTCCCTCGTCCCAAAACTCCAGTAATAACTGATCTATTTATTGTCTATATAGTTTTGTCTTTCCAGAATATAAAGTCATGGAGTATGTAGCCCTTTCAGACTGGCTTCTTTCACCTAGAAATATACAGTTACCATTCATCCATATCTTGTGTGACTTGATAGCTCATTCTTTTTATTGCCAGATAGTACCTCATTGTATGTACATACCAGTTTGTTTATCCATTTACCTATTGGAGGACATCTTGGTTATTTCCAAGTTTTGATGATTATGAGTAGAACTGCTATAAACTTTCACAGGCAGGTTTCTGTGTGGACATAAATTTTCAAATTAGCTGGGTAAATCCCTAGGAATCAACTTCTGGATCATATGGTAATACTATATTTAGCTGTGTAAGAAACTTACCCCAATCTATCTTACAGCTCATGTTGCAAATTTTGAATTATTCAGAAAACTTATTACATTTTTCAATTTTGCACAGCCCCTTCTAGGAAGGGAAGAATATTGTGAAAACATGTCACTTCTCTTTGGGAAACGTACTGTATTCTTGGATTGCAGTTGATTTGCTGTATACCCCCCAGTCCCCACCATTTATCCGATCTCCTAAAATACAGTGTTTCACTATCATAAACATTTAATAGCTTTCCTTTTCCCACTGGTACCACAGAGCATCAGGTGCATATTGACATAGCAAAGGAAAGTACATTTTTGAACTATCTATCAAGTGCAGCTATTCAATGCACATTGGTTTTCCTTTTAAACTAGAATCACTTAGTGTTTCTCTGTCGCACACTCACTGATGACCATTTAACCTTGAGACATACTTGAATGAATCAGACAATTTTCTAATGATGTTGAATTGGAAAGAAAAAGGTACCTTGATTTCTGCTTGTAAGTTTATTGTATCAAAATAAAGATACAAACTTTTAAAGAGGGTGCTCTTCTGTGCTTGACAACATAGGACAAAAGCTATTCTTTGACGAGCTTTTAAAGAAATCTTTATTTATCTTTAATAGTAAAATATTAAAGTCAAGTGTATACCTGCACATCTTGGGCATTTAAGGAAATGATCAATGTCATTGTAAGGTAACTGGCTGCCATCTTTTGAGAATCTAAACTAAACCGAAAACCGGAGAAACACAGGATTAGGAAAGAAAAACATAGGGACCAAATAATTGCCTTTCCTCCTTCTGTTTATATAATAAATGCACTTATTGTTGCCATGGCAAAGGAGCCAGTCTGTTTCCCGTTCCTCTGTCTCTACCCTTTATTATATCCAACACCAGAAAATGTCATATTCCATCATCACCTTTCTTGAAACATTATGTTTACCCATCTGCTCTGCACTTACTACTCTCCCCACAGTTTCTTTCCATAGTTAATACTTAGTGAAGAAGTGATCTCAGGTGAAGGAAGTGGTTTCAGACAGAGGAATCAGGAAGCAAAGAAGGAGGTAAGGGGAAATATCTCAGCAGCTTATTTAGCCAGAAGAGCATTCCTAATCTTGGAAAGCCCCCTCAGATCCAAAAGGAAAAAACTCTAAAAATGCCCTTTAAAGCAAATTTCACCTTGTTGATAAGCTAAATCAACTTTGTAGAGGTCTATTAGGGCTTTCTAAACACACCTATTCTCTTCTGTCATTATTAGGCTGAGTTCATCAAAGCATAAAGTCTAAATTAGGGGAATTAATAATACCACTACTTTAAAATAATCATGCAACACATTGGAGTATTCTGCCCAATTCATGATGCCACATTTTTTCACGGCCATAACACACTAACATGTTTTTGAAAGATGGTAACAAAGGCCTACAACTACATTTATTCCCCTATTCATTAATTCACTTGTGTATTCAAAAAATATTTATTAATAGCATATTATGTGCTAAGTGCACTGATCTAACTTGAAACTTAAAATATAAATATGAGTAGGACTTTATCCCTTCTCTCAAAAAGTTTCCATTCCAATCCTGCTATACAAGAGGTACTTAAATAAACAGGGTGTTTTTAGTTTAGAAAAGAGAAGACTGAACTCGAACAACTGTCCCTGAAAAGATAGTAAATTTAGGAAAATGCCACAATCTGTAGGAAACAATCAGTACGGGTGAGATAGGGTGAGATAAGTGGTTTCATCCTGTTTATATGCCCTGAAGCTTGAGTGTATAAACAATCAGCTCAAATGTTCTTTCTTGTTCATTGCATTCCGCCAATCTTGAAGGCAAAGGGATGAGGTAGCCTGCCTTTCCTTTCATAAATGCTTCAGTTACAGACTGATAGTCTTGTTAAAACAATCCTGCAGGACAAAGGTACTATGGGAAAGCTCAGGACAGGAAGGGTTCCAGCCTTTACCATCTGAGAAGAGTCCAGCCCAAGAACAATTTTTTTTTTTTTTTTTTTTTTGCGGTACCCGGGCCTCTCACTGCTGTGGCTTCTCCCGTTGCGGAGCACAGGCTCCGGATGCGCAGGCTCAGCGGCCATGGCTCACGGGCCCAGCCGCTCCGCGGCATGTGGGATCTTCCCGGACCGGGGCACGAACCCGTGTCCCCTGCATCGGCAGGCGAACTCTCAACCACTGCGCCACCAGGGAAGCCCCGAAGAACGATTTGAATTCTGCCTTCAAATATTTGAACAGCTGTCATGTGGAATAAGGAATAGACAATTTATATAAAGTTAAGAGAAACTAAATTGAGACTGATAATGAGGGGAGACTGTAAAGAATAAACTTTCAGATCGATATTATAAACAAAAACTCTGGGGCAATACTTTTCAAATTTTTATGTGCAGATGAATCACCAGGTGATCCTGTTAAATGCAGATTCTGACTCAGGCCTGGTGTAGGGCCCAAGATTCTTGATTTCTAATGAGATCCCAGGTTGTGCTGGTGTTGCTGGTCCTAGGACCACATCTCATGTATCACTGCTCTAGAATTCTCTGACAGTGGAGCTCATTAGGACAGACTGGGTTGCCAGTTACTGGAACAATTTATTAAGTAGAAGCTGAATAACTATTTGTCAGGAATACAACAGAAAGTATTTCTGCACCACATGTGAGAGTGGGCTACATGTTCCCTTTCAAATCTAAATGGTTTGATTCAGGGCTTTTTATAAAAGAATTGATTTACATGTGGTTGTTTCTTTTAAATATTAAAATGCTGCACATAGATAATGAAGAAAGTAAAATGAGTCTTTTCTTCCCACTTCAATAGATGTGGAAACAGAAGATCTTAGACATTAAATGACTTGCCCCAAATTCACTGTCCTACAATGAATTTATTGAACACTTACTCATAACCAAGGTCTGGCATAGGGTTGGACAACCAGCAATGAACAAAACAGACATGATTCCTGCTTTTCCAAAGGTTACAGTCGAGCTGAATAGTACACAGCACACCCATGTGATAAATCTCATTTTCTATTAGCCCATTGAGTTATCAGACAAAGACTCTATGATCAGGAGAAACTGATGACAATGACGGTGAAATTGAAAAGGTGGGGAAAACTATCCATCATTTGAAGTGTCAAGTGCCAGAGAAGAGCACTGCTGAATTTTCCAAGGAGTTTTGGCTCTATTAGGATGGACAGCATGACCCTGACACTTTAACAGGCTATCTTTTCACCCCACTCCAAGAAAGTATGATATTAGCAAGGATTAAATCACCCCAATGTCTACAAACAAAACAGAAACTCTCAAAACACCACCAACTCACTACCCGACCAGCTGACCTACCCTTTCCACACACACCCCCACTTGGTAAGATGGGACAGAGACTTCCCATTAGACCCTTTAGAATCCTTCATACAGCAAAAATAGGCAGACAGACCTCAGGGGAAGACACTGCAGGCTGATATCACTTGTGTGTTCAGTTTTGGTGTAAAGTTAACCCAGAAATTTCTTTCTTCAACAATCTGGTCTGTACAGCACCTCACTATTACTCTTTTTCAATCCCTTCAATAATTCCCTGGATGATCTCCATCATATTTTATCTGTTTTTCTAGATTCAGTACCACTAGGCCCATTTTTGATTAATATCCTCTTATTTTGTCTCATTCTTACCACAGGTTCCAATACTTTGGTCATTTCCCTACATCATCTTTATTTTCTATCCTTCAACCCACCATTCCTACCATATATGATTTAAGTTCATTCATTAAAGAAAAGATTAAGATAAGCTGAAATATCTTTATATATTCTCAGGTCCCCTCGTTGTGTGTCAAAGATTGGGTTTCCTGGGAAACAGACCCAGAAATGGAGATTGATATGCAGGTGATTTACTGGGGAGTGATCCACAGAACACTGCCTGCAAAGCAATGAGGGAAACAGGATTGGACAGCTGGGAAAGAAGAAGCGCAACTCAGCTGCCACAGATGCCTGAGACAACTTCACAAGGAACTCTGAGGCTTCCCTGGTGGCGCAGTGGTTGAGAGTCCGCCCGCCGATGCAGGGGACGCAGGTTCGTGCCCCGGTCCGGGAAGATCCCACATGCCGCGGAGCGGCTGGGCCCGTGAGCCGTGGCCGCTGAGCCTGCGCGTCCGGAGCCTGTGCTCCGCAACGGGAGAGGCCACAACAGTGAGAGGCCAGCGTACTGCAAAAAAAAAAAAAGGAACTCTGAAGCTGGGGTGACCCATATGAGATGTCCCTCACAGAGGAGAGGGGAAAGGGCTTTATACTGTCCACATTGATCAGCCATGGGATGCGGTTGCTCCTGAGGTGGAGGTGTAATCTTGGATGGGTTGGCTTTCTCTCTCCAATGGCTAGTCTTAGGGTTGGACTCAGCTGTGTGATGTCGGCACCCCTGGCAGCTGGAGAGATGAGAGTCTCGTTTCTCGGTATAATCTGCACAACATAACACAGCATCTGCTACAATCCACATCTTGTGCTGCTTGAATCCATTTGCTTCACGTAATAAATTTGTGTCACCTGGGAAGAGCTCTTCCAGAATTCTGGTTAGTCTTTTCTCTTGGAAAAACTTTCAAGATGAAGGGTTGTGAGACAGACTCCAGCTTCCACTACTGCAGGTGGTCTCTGGACCACAGTTGATTCTTATCATTACCCTCCTCTACTTCTCATTCTAAATTCTCTCTACTCAGCTAGCATCTCTGTTAGTCTAGGTAGCTTAACTCGTGGGTAACCCAGACTTGCATTCTTAACATGTCTGAGCCGCTGATTACCATGACCTCCTTCTCAGGCCATGGCTATTCCCCTTGTACATTTACTATCAACTTAGGCAGGAGAGTATCAAGAGGAAACCTAGTGGTTTATCTGGATGCTAACTTTATTTTTCCCTGACGTCACCATTAACAGTCCTACCACTTCCAGGAGTTAATCATCCCTACCAGGATGGTGTCTCTTTTTTGCTGCTTGTCTCCTGGTATGAGAAGCCTAAAGCGGCCAGAGTAAACTGAAGCATAACATTTAAAGGGACTTGCTGAGAAATTGTTCCCTGTGTGACCTCCAGGAACTCTAGCCCTGTAAAAGCATAAATTTACCAAATGGATTACTGGGAGTGATGGTAAACAGGGAAATTCCTACTTCTACCCCTTGCTTCTCACGTATTCTACTGACTGAGAGTACAGCACTATATAATAATAATTACTGCAGGGTGTGTATCAGTGAACTTTGGAGGATATCCAGGATATCCTGGAGGATAACACTCCATCATTGCAAGATATCATCTCTAAGCTGTCACCACAGCTGCCCCTTCAAAGGTCATTGCAACACTCCATCAGGCCAGCAGTTTCTGAATGGTACAGAATATGAAAGAGCCAATGGCCCCATGGTCATATGCCCACTGCCACCTCTTCTTTGCTGTAAAGTGCGTCCATTAATCCAATGCAGTATTTTATTAGCTGCTATGTCAGTGTATTAAACACTCTCTAAGCCCTCATGGAGTGGTGCTGACTGACACACTATAGGTAGGAAAGACAGAACAATACCTGGAATATGTGTCAGTTACAGTAAATATGTAATTGCTCTCCTCCCAGGATGAATGAAGTACAATATAATCAACTTGCTTCAAGTCTCTGATTGGTCTTCCAGAGGCATGGCTGCACAACACACTCTTTATGAGAAGCAGCAGTTAGGGAAGCCCTAAATCAAGTGTGGAGACAAAAACGAGAATACTAGAGGAATTTGAAGTTTCTGGTACATGTTGCTATGGCAAATATTGAAAACAGTCCTAATCTTAGCCAGGTTAATATAAATCCTCACACTGAAGGCCTATTTATTTCAGTTCCTATTGCCCAATATAACATGTCCAGCTTTCAACAAAAAATTACAAGACATGAAAAATAACAAGAAAAACACAGTCTAAAGAGAGAAAACAATTATCAGGGACAGACTCAAATATGACACAAATTATCAGACCAGAAATTTAAAACAACTATCAACAATATATTAAGAGGTATAATGGGAAAAAGAGAAGCAGACAACATGCAAAAGTCGGTAATATAAGTAGGGAGATGGAAAAATCTAAGAAAGAATTTTTTAAAGGCTAGAAATCAAAAACACTGTAATAGAAATGAAGAAGGCCTTCAAAGGGCATATCAACAGACTTAACACAGCCAGGAAAAGAATGAGCTTGAATACAGGTCAATAGAAACTCCCTAAACTGAAATTCAAAGAGGTAAAAGAATAAAAAAACAGAGCAGAACATTTGAGACATATGAGACAATTTCAAAAGGGTAATATTTGTGAAATTGTAATGGCAGAGAGAGAAGAAAGAGATAATGGAACAGAAGAAATTGCTAAAGGATAAAAATTTTCCAAAATTAATGAAAGTCATCAGACCAAAACGTAGGAAGCTCAGAGTGCATCAAGCAGAAAACATTTTTTTAAAAATAAGCATATCATATTCAAACTACAGACAAACAAAGACAAAGAAAAAATCTTTAAAAAGCCAAAAGAGAAAAAACAATGTACCTATATAGAGAAACAAGGTTAAGAATTACAAAGGACTTCTCATCAGAAATCATGCAACCAAGAAAAAAGTGGAATGAAATATTTCAGTGTTGAAAGAAAAAAACCAAAAACCTAGAATTCTATATCCAGTGGAATTATACTTCAAAAGTGAAGGAGAAATAAAGACTTCAAATGGACAAAACTGAATGAATTCATCTCCAGCAGAACTAGAGATGCAAGAAATATTATAACAAGTTCTTCAGGGGAAAAGGGAAATGATACACGTACACACATTCAATGGAATACTACTCAACAGTAAAAAGAAATGAGCTATCAAGTTATGAAAAAAACATAGACTAATGTCAAATGTATATTTCTCAGTAAAAAAAGTCAGTCTGAAAATTTTATGTACTGTATACCAATTATATGACATCTGGAAAAGGCAAAAGTATAAAATGGTAAAAAATCAGTGGTTCCTAGGGTTCAGAGGCAGGGGACAAGAAATGGATAGGTGAAACACAGGGACCTTTTTAGGACATTAAAATTATCCTTTATGATAGTACTCATGGATATCATTTGGATTATGCATTTGTCAAAATCCATGGAACTTTAAGCATGATGAGTGAACTTTTATGTGTGCAAATTTTAGAAAATTATTTAGGTGATCTCAGAAAGGAATTCAGAATGTGAAAAAACAATCTAACTATATTACAAATATATGAAACAACCTCACTGAAGGGAGTTAGGGAGAAAGGTGCAGCCTTAAGTATCTTTGGAAGTGAGAGGAGGCTTAATACTAAAGGCAAAAGAAATTGAACATAAACATTGCACTCTAGCTAATAAAGTTGCATTCCATGGGGGAACAGATTAACAATTCTGAAACTACTATACATGAACAATTAAGTAAATGTACAGCAGATGGCAAGAGCCAGGTTTCTCACCATCAGAGTGGGAGGAGAAGAATGATCCATGTGGTAATGGATCAGAGCTGGAGACATCAGTATGAACTCATGTTTAGCTTAATACAGATATAGGTTGATACAAACATAAATATTTATAGATATAAGTATACACAAGTATTAGTATACACACATATTTTCCTTTGCTCTGTCAGCTGAAAGGGTCTAGAAGCCATGACAACCCAGTAGCAATGAACTCACCTAGCACCTAGATCTAGGTTTCTAATATCATTATCCAATAAAAGGAACCAAGAATCCTTGGAGAAATGAATGATTCTGTAGCTGGAGCAGGAAATGTACAAGATGTAGCAGAACATCTTATAATACCAGAAAGTAAGGAAGTCCTAAAACAAATAAAAAACCAAAACCCCCACAGTGATAGGAGCATGTCAAAGAGAACCAGGAGCCCAGGAGTCAATGGAAAAATCTCCCAATGGCTAAAAATGGAAAAATTTAAGCAACAAAATAAGTAGAATTTTGTAAATAAAATAAGTAAAATAGCATTGGATTATAGCCCAGAGCATAAAATAAATATCCATGAGTCCAAATGATATAAATAAATGATTGAATAAATAAATTAATGAGGGAGAAGAGACAAATCTACCATGCAGAAGGACTCTGAAAGGTGGGGCACAATTCCCCACTTCTTAAGTGTAGGCTACACATAGTGACTTCCTTCCAAAGAGTACAATATGAAAAGGGGGGAAAAAGAGTACATTTACTGTGGAGAAACCCAATAAACACTACTTCAGCCAAGTAATCAAGGTCAACATCCACACTGATAAGTCACGTTGATGAAAATCACGCTTTACCTTTGTGGTCTTCCCCCAAAAAACACATAACTCCAGTGTAATCATGAGGAAAAACATCACACAATCTCAGTTGAGGGACATTCTACAAAATACTTGACCAGTACTTCTTAAAACTGGCAAGGTCATCAGAAATAAAGTTTTAGAAACTATCATAGCTGTGAAGAGTCTAAGTACACGTGACAATTAAATGTAATGTGGTATCCTGGATGGCATACTGGAACAGAAAGGGGACATTAGGAAAATATTAAGGAAATCTGAATAAAGTATGGACTTAAGTGATGATCATGTATCAATAGCAGCACATGAATTGTGACAAAGGAACCATATTAACATAAGATCTTAATAATAAGGGAAACTGGGTGCAAGGTACACAGAAACTCTCTGTACTATCTTTGCAATTTTTCTTTAGATCTAAAACTGTTCTAAAACAAAAGTTTTTTCAAACTAAATTCCTTTCAGGAAGATAATTATCTTTTTAGTAAAAACAAACAAAAAATATTTGCCACTATAATTATGGAATGATAGTCCCAGGGCATGATAGATAGAAATTTGGGCAAGGTAAACAGAGGACAAAATTTGGAGGGAGTGATATTCCAAGAACCAACTTGCAGAAGGAGATTAGGGGCCCAGAGGTGAGCAAAAAAGGAAGTGGACAGAAATCAGTGATATTTCAAGAGACCCTGGAAATTGAAGGGTGAAGTCAGTCCCCAAAATATTTCCAGTGGTAAAAATGGTTAAGGAATTTTAAGAACATCGTGCCTAAAATCTGATTTTAAAATGTTTTGCACCATTATTATGTAAGGTAACCTCCACCTCTGTGCTACCTCTTTCTCCAGTTAACTACCTCTTCTAGACAGCTGCCTGGTATTTTTGAGATATCAAGGAAAATGGGATGCTTTGGGGCACATTTTGGGTAGAGGAAAGAGAACAAAGCCACAAGAGACAAAATGCAGACAAGAAAAAGAATTCCAGGGACTTCCCTGGTGGCACAGTGGTTTAGAATCCACCTGACAATGCAGGGGACACGGGTTCGAGCCCTGGTCTGGGAAGATCCCACATGCCGCGGAGAAACTAAGACCGGGTGCCACAACTACTGAACCTGTGCTCTAGAGCCCACGAGCCACAACTACTGAGCTTGTGTGCCACAGCTACTGAAACCTGTGTGCCTAGAGCCCGAGCTCTGCAACAAGAGAAGGCAAAGCAACGAGAAGCCCGCACACCGCAACAAAGAGTAGCCCCCACTCACCACAACTAGAGAAAGCCCTCACGCAGCAATGAAGACCCAACAGCAAAGACCCAATGCAAGTAAAAATAAATAAACAAATTTATTTTTTTTAAAAAAGAATTCCAGAAGCAGTAATACGGAACTAGAGGTGACTATGTGAGACGTAAGCCCTCTGAGTACCTTCAAAGATATGGACAGGAAGCAGGGAGATAACGGGTTTCCCCTAAGTCTGGAGAACAGGGGTGACGTGTACAGTATAATTCTGTGAGGCTGTTATGTAAAGAAACACATTACTAGTAGAGTGTAAATTTAGAGGCTTTTTTAAAAAACAGGAATCATGAAAGTATTTGTCACTTGGCAACTTCACGAGTGTAAAATATTAAACTCCAGTTCACATCAACCACTTCAAACAAAAGGAAGTTTCAATTTATTTGTAACCATCTTAGTTACAATAATAAGATGTCAGCACAGAAACTTCCTTTCAATTATGTGTTCCTGGCTTTCTGCCTTCTTAAAATAAATAAAACAGCCTTCTCATCTTCCAGAACAAACACAACAGCGCCATGTAACAGTTAAGCCAAAAAGCAAAACCTCCTAAGCAGAGGCAATACCGCTTAGGCCAACTTCTAACTCTGTTGACGTTCATCTCCCTTTCTTACATAAGTGGAAATGTTTTCAAGATGCACTCTATTTCACTGATGGCAGAATCTAGGTCTGTTAGCAAAGCAACGTTCCTGTGGAGAGCACATTAGATGAGAACACAGGGGAAGCTTGGGTCAATTCAACTTTATGAAGCAGTTATTCATTGATTATAACAGACAGTTTGATAAGGCATACAAAAGTCAGTAACACAGCCTTGTCCTCAAGAAATGTCCAGTCTAATAAGTGAGGTAAAGCAAGCAAATAAATAGCTGTTTAAAAATACGAAGTAAGTTTGCAAGATGGAAAGAGTTCTGGACATTGGTTGGTACACTTAAAAATGATAAAGATGGTAAATTTTATGTTACATGCATTTTCCCACAATTAATTTTTTTGATTTTAAAAGAGGGAAAAGAGTGTGAGAAAAAGATAATTGATTGACCACCTCCCCACCTTGGGGGAATACAGAGGGGAAGGTTAGCATTGGTTTGGCTCCAAGGAAGATTGGAATTTGAAGAGATTGGAATACAAGCAGGATCTTACCCAAGAGTATCCACTTTAAGAAAAAAATGACACACAAACTAGTTCAAAATTCAGTATGGGGAATCAACTATCAAATGCCAAGAGAACAAGTAGAAATACCTAAAAACCAGAGGAAAAAAAACCAGAGGTGCAGAGAAAAGAGGACAGAGATGGGCAAAGAACTGGCAGAGTCTGAGGAGAACTGGCAGAGAACAAGAGTGTTCCAGAAATAAGAGAAAAACTGCTGGGGCAGCTGCTGACAACTGCTTAGGGCAAGTTTAGCTTCCTTTCTAGGTTGTTACGTAAGCAATTCAGAATGTGTCGGGACAGAGTTTAGGTAGCTAGGTAATAAAAACCAATGCTGGAAAACAAATCCCAAGGATCTGCCAAAGAGGAAGGAGGAAGGAGATCAGGAAAATCTTTCTGAAGAAAGTGATCATTAAAGTGAACTTTAAAAGTGGATGGATTTTGTCGTATGGTATGCGAGAGGGGAAATCCATATGAAAAGAACAACATAACCGCTGAAACCAGGAAAGGCCATGGATCATGGTGGCATACCTAGCAGATGAATTTACCCAAAATGTAGGAAAATTAAGAGAATAATGTCAGATTACCCTGGAAAGAACACTAGGGCCACACACTCTTGGTCCTGCAAGCCAGAATGAAGCATTACACAAAATTAAACTGGCAGTAGTATTTTTAATGTAATGTAGGGAGAGAGACTACATAAAAGACCTATCTGAAGGATTTTGCAGTGACTCAGTTAAGAAGATTGTACCTGATATGAGGTTTCATCTTGATTATTGTTGGTATTTGCAGCTGCTAATCCCTAGTACATAGTATGTAAATAATAAATACTTGTTGAGTGAATAAGTTAATGCAGAGTACACATTTAATGAATGAAGTAAGAGGGCTTGGGCTAAGATAATGACAATAGTAATGGAAAGTGGGGGAACAAATAGAAAAAATATTGACAAAATCAATATAATTTAATATTAGATTAGAAGTGGAGAAAGAATATATGATTTTGAAATTAGGAGCCTGGGGACTTCCCGGGTGGTGCAGTGGTTAAGAATCTGCCTGCCAATGCAGGGGACATGGGTTCAAGCCCTGGTCCAGGAAGAGCCCACATGCCGCAGAGCAACTAAGCCCGTGCGCCACAACTACTGAGCCTGTGCTCTAGAGCCCGCGAGCCACAACTACTGAGTCCACGTGCCACAACCACTGAAGCCCGTGCACCTAGGATCCGTACTCCGCAACAAGAGAAACCACCGCAATGAGAAGACAGAGCACTACAACAAAGAGTAGCCCCTGCTCGCCACAACTAAAGAAAGCTCACACGCAGCAATGAAGACCCAAGGCAGCCATAAATAAATAAATAAATAAGGAGCTTGGATGCTTTGAGAAGGAAGGGAGAAGATGCTGTCTTCCATCTCCACCTGTGGGTAGAAAAGATTTTTTACCTCTAATCTTTCTCATTAGAGGTAGAAACTCTGGTTGAGCTTGGTAAATACCTCCAGCACAGAAAGAAGCATAAAAGTAGATTATAATTGACATGAAATTGAATTTACAAATTGTCTAGCTACACTTTTTAGAGTGCCCATAAACAGTGTTCCTAGCTGACTTAAGAACCTAACCTTTTAACCTAAAAGGATTCTAAGCAACCTGGATGCTTCAATGAATAGATAGCTTAGGTCCCACCCCATTTTTCTCAGCAGAAAATACAAAAAGAAAAAAAGCTAATTAAATAGAAATGCTGCCCTATAGCTCATCTCACAATTTTAGAAGCAATCCATTTTACTTTAACGACTCCTAACAGATACCTTCTAAAAGGCAAGAATACCGGTAAAAACGAAACTCAACGTTCCCAGCTCACAATGTTTCCATCTCTGCCCTGATGGATGACAAAATAAGCAAGATGATCTACATACTCACTACCGTCATATCTGGCTATTTGCTAAAAAGGATGTTTGCTCTTTATACCAGAGATTCCCCTAGGCAGTCAGTCAGAGGAAAATGGGGCTCTCTCCTAGCAGAGAAAATGTTAGAGAATGAATCACATTGATAAATCTGACGACACTTCTCTTTGAAGTCTTAAACTAAAGGGCAGGTAAAGGTTATCTTAAGAGTCTGTTATTTAGCAAAAGTGAGTTACTTAGTGAGATATCCACCAAGAAAGCACATTTCTTGCTTCAGAGTAACATGAGAAATTTGAGGTTTCTCTGAAGTTTTACAATCTAAGCACAAACAGATACAGACCTGTTAGCTGGATATGGGACCTCTTCTGAAGTTCTTTGATCTCCTTGATACATTCTGTGTATATAGGAAATTAATTAATTCCCTGTACCATTTACCATAAAGAGATTTTAAGTGCATAACAAATATTAACCACTTCACATCTGAATTAGCAGCAGCAAATTTTGATGACCAGGCTGATCTCCCTGCCAGCAGCAAGGACTTGTTTGGAGTAAGGGAACAGAAGCACATGTTACACCCATATATATGATTGTATATTGCTCAACCAACAGTTTTTATCTTGGAGTGGTAACTTTGTAGTCATCTGGTATATCCAATCCCCTGCGTTCCAAATAGTGTTCCATCCTATTATTAAAAGTCGAGGGACATCCAGATTCCTCAGCCTCCCCTACAAGTTTGGTCCAATACTCCAAGAACTTGATCAATTATTTACACTTCTGAAATCAACTACATCATCACAGTCCTTTCTGATTCTTAGTTTAAGTCTGAGGAAACTCACCCCGTCAAGAGGTTGGAAAATACTTCCACAAGTCATCCAAGAGGGTGCAAACCTAAATACAAGCACTTCAGCCTTGTAATGCACAGCAATTAGCTGGTAAGAACTTTTTCTTAGATCCAAGGATTAAAAATACACAGGATAGGCCATTTTCTGCAAAATGTCTAAGAAGGGATGAAAGATTAGTAGAAAATGATGTGGGGTCTTAAGACAGTGTTCATGGTAAAGAGCTGCTATTTCTCCTCTTTCCTCTAAATATCATTCTTGCCACAGCGCAGACTGAAACAGTATACTAAGATTGAAAAGAGAAGCACTGAGAAAGCCCATGGTGCATTAGGGAAAACAGACTCTACCAAAAAACAGAAATTTAAGAAGCACAAGGGAATTTGTTCTCACAAAAGAAGAAGCCTGGGACAGTCCTCGTAAGAGAATTCACATTATCCCTAGGACGGGCCTCTAAATAAATTGTATTACCACTGACAAATTTTTAAGATTTTCTAAACTAACATCAGGACTATCAGAAAATGTACTATCCTTTTATAAAATGTGTCTCTTAGTCCTCTACCTCACATGGTGTTTTCTATATTTATCTTTGGGGGCACTGACAGCAGACTCTCACCATCTCTTGGACACTTGCTGGTGCCAGGTAGTATGTTAAGTGTTTTATAAACATGAAGTCTTTTAACCATCATAGCGATTCCTATAAGTTGGTAGTGTTAACTCCATTTTAGATATAAAGAAACTGAAGTGCGAAGAAATTAAGAGAACTGCAGAAAGGCTGTATGGCTAAGAGATAACAGAGCTAGGATTCATCTCTTATCCCAGCACGGTACTGTTTTCATTGCTATGAAAATGAAGGATGGACCAAGTACAAGCTTGACTACTGCACTGCCATTTGGGCTACAAAAAAAAAGCCTTCTTCCTCATGTCCTTCTCACCCCTAAAACTGAACCTACAAGTGATGGGGGCCAGGAGGGTCCCATACAAATTGGAATTGCTGAAAAGCAGCTTGGAAATGGGTGTTTCAATGTTGGTTAATTCGACTGAAGTAAAGAATGGTATGGAGGGCCAAGTTTAATCTTCAGTTTTATTCAAGATGCATAATCAAAGAGGAAAAGTGGGCTTCCCTGGTGGCGCAGTGGTTGAGGGTCCGCCTGCCGATGCAGGGGACGCAGGTTCGTGCCCCGGTCCGGGAAGATCCCACATGCCGCGGAGCGGCTGGGCCCCTGAGCCGTGGCTGCTGGGCCTGCGCGTCCGGAGCCTGTGCTCTGCAACGGGAGAGGCCACAACACTGAGAGGCCCGCATACCGCAAAAAAAAAAAAAAAAAGAGGAAAAGTCCCAAGTACATCTGCTGGTCCATAAATGTAACCAATTTAATTTATTTAAATGTGATTGAAACTTCCTCACTGTTGGATTCTGGTAGAAACCTTACTCAGTTTTTCCCTAACTATGTGTATGAATTTAGGTAGAAATTTATATGAAATATATGTGTATGTATATGTATGTATAAAATCTCACATAACACTCCAGTTATCCACTATTTATTTACTACACTTTCAACAATCCAAAATCTAAAAGGAAAACAGGAAGTAGGCAAAATGTTCTCTTTGCACCCAAAATAAATAGAGTAAACATCAGGTGCTTTGAGCACTGTGTCATCCCTGCACGTGCCCACACTAAGAGCTCTTACCCTACTCGTTACTGCTCATGACCTCGGTATTTGGTAACCTGTTTGTTTGTTTTTCCACTGCCGATAAGAAGTTAATAGAAAGGGAATATTATTAGAGGCAACAGTCCTTGTCAGCGGCAAAAAGTGACAATTGACAGGCAAATAGCTAAACTATAAAGAGTACATCCGCATATAGTAAATAGCTTACTGCTGCTGCAAGAATGGGTGAATGAGCAAACTTTCCCAAAAAATCAAATACGCAATTATTTTAGCAGCAATTCATGTGAAAAAACCTGGGCCTTTTAGTTATCTGTGTTCAGAATATGAATCAAGAATTAGTGTTATACAAACTTATGTTTACCAGGGGGGAAAGGAAGGGGAGAGATAAATTGGGAGATTGGGATTGACATGTACACACAACTATATGTAAAACAGATAACTAATAAGGACCTACTGTATAGCACAGGGAACTCTACTCAATACTCCGCAGTGGCCTATATGGGAAAAGAAGCTAAAAAAGAGTGGACATATGTATATGTATAACTGATTCTCTTTGCTGTACACCTGAAACTCACACAACATTGTAAATCAACTATACTCCAGTAAAAATTTTTTTAAAAAGAATTCATGTTATATTAGGTTGAATAAACTGTTCCATGCTAGTTTGGAAGGAATAGAATTAACCTAAGCAACCTTTAATAAATGCATGTGTGTGTGTGTGTGTGTGTGTGTGTATCCCTCTGTCAGAGTGGGATAGTGATTACTGTAAGAATTCAGAGATTTCACAAAGTGGAGAGAGCTGACCCTCATGGAAACTGGAGCCAGGCACTGGGGAGCCACGTGGTCTGTAGGCAGCTATGTGGTCTTTTCTCAATAGGGCTGTGTCTCTCCAGTGTTTCTCCCTGTCGAACTGCACTGTTGCTCTTGGTTCTGCTCCATGAGGCTGTAACTAGTCATGTCTCTACTTCAGCCTCAATGCTAGACCTTTCAGGTCCTCTCCTTAGAGATAGGTCTTTATTCCAAATTCCCAGGAAAGGAATCTAATTGGCCCAAACAAAATTAGATATTTACCATTATCTCAACCAGTTGTGGCCAAGCATGGCAGGGTTAAAAGTTACCCAACAACTGCCTAGAGCCCTTAAGCATTTATTCATTCAACCACTCATTCACCTGTTCCCTCACCACATAGAGCTCACATTCAAGAAGAGTTAATGGTCATATTTCATGTTTCACATTCAAAGAAATAGATATCAAGAAAGTAGACCATGTTCATAAATGAATCGCTAAGTCCATGAGAAATTTAGAAGCCATATCTCATGAAGAATTGTTCAAGACTCTGAGGCTGTTAGTGAAGAAAAGAGAAAACTCATTCAGTCATTCATCAAGAAATTTCATGAGTACCTACCTACTTTTTTTCCCACACTGTTCTAGTTGCTGTGGTTATAATGGAGCACAAAATGAGACCCAACTTTCTCACATAGGAAACCTGCTTCACGATCAAAACCTGATTGCTGTCTTCAAATTTTACAGGTTTGTCATGTATAAAATACATAGTTATTCTATGCTGCTTTAGAAGGCAAAACTCATCAGAGAGTGAGAGTTATAGAAACAAAGATAGAAGAATGAACTATCTAACCATCAGAGGAGTCCAGAAATGAAATGAAAAATCCCATGAGATTGCACCTCCCTCCCCAGCTATCACAAGCGGTGATATAACTATCAGGAATACTGTCAAAGCGATTCTGGCAGAGGAGAAAAGTTGAACTAAGATACTTGCTAAAGTCCCTTATCACTCTAAAATTCCAAAATGGAGCATCAGGGAACGGAGTTCACAATCATAATACCCACATCTGAACCTCCAGTTTACCTCGGAGAGAGGGCTTCCCAACAGGCTTAATTATGTTATTCCCCATCCTCATTCTTCTCAGATGTACTCTCTGTACAGACGGCATTGCAGATATGCTCAAAGAGACCCACAGTGGCTCCAAAACAACATTTTATGAGTAATGTTGTAGGCTGACTGTACAAATTGGTAATAGAAGCACTATAGGATCTATTGTCAGTAATCTGTTTTTAGAACAATACTGAAAAATGACACAACTTCTAACCAGAAAGGGAAATAGGCTGTGTGTGTGTGCACGGGCGTGCATGTGATGGTAATAAAGGATTTACGTAAGCAACCTTGGAGATCATCTGTAACCCCTAAGATGCAATGCTCTCTATGGCAACAGTGGAAGGCACAAAAAGCCAAGATTTTTACATGCAGATTTCGGAGCCACCAGATGTGGGTTTGAGTCCTGGCTCCCTCTTCTCTACTCTATGCCTGTTTCCTCATCTGCAGAATGGATATAATTACATCACAGATGACTAAAAGAGAATAATACATCTATGGCACTTAGCCCAGTGCAGTGCCTGGTCCATAGCAAGCACTCAACATACTCTAGTTACAAAATTTACATAATAGTGAACATGCAGTGAGTGTTCTTTTTATGTGCAGGGCAATGTGCTGACAGCTTTGCCTACATTTTCTTATTGCTCTATTCTATTTTATAGATAAGAAAATTGAGACTTAGAGGTGTTCAGTAAATTGTTCAAAGTCAGATGGGGAGTGACAGAACTGGAATTTCAACCCAAGAAGTTTTAAACCAGGAGTTTAAAGTTGACTAGTTTCTAACTACTGAATACAGCTCCACATCAAGCGTATTCTCTCTACCTGGCATCTTTAACACCAGGTTTCTGCTTGAAATAATATCTTATTGTGGTTTTAATTTGCATTCCCAAGATTACTAATGAGTTTGAGTACATTTTCATGGTTTTGTCTTTCTCTCATTGATCTGTAGAAATACAGAATACTAATTATGTAATTGATTGCCTGATACACACACACAAATACATGTGATATATATGTATGAACTATATATATGTGTGTGTATGAACTACATACATACATATATAGCGCAGTTACACATTACTATAACATAACATATATATGTATGAACTATATATATATGTATGTGTGTGTATGAACTATATACATACATACCATGCAGTTACACATTACCATAACATAACATATAACACACAACATTTGCCACTACAGTGTATGAGTGTGATTTTTTGCAGCCCAGGTCATTTTATGACGCAAATAATCTTGTATCAATTCTTTCATATTATGAAAGGAATTAAATGTTGTAAGCATTTACTTGTTTAAAATAAAGTTCCCAGGGATATGTTTGTGTGTAAAATTGCTATCGCAAATAGAATCATACCTTTTAATTTCAACTCCTTTTCTAAGTTTTTGTTGCTATTGTACAGAAATACAACAGATTTTTGTATGTTAATTTTTTTCCAACAACTTATCTAAACTTGTAGTCGATTTTAGTAATGAATTTGTATTCTGTACCAATTATAAATTCCTCATAATTAAAATTTCCCTCTTTCCTGATAATTCTTACATTCCCCTTTTTCTTGTTAGTTTATTTCCTTCTGTTTGTTTGGTTTTTTTTTTGTAGCAGTAAATACCTGAAAGATGTGTCTAAAGTTATTATACTTACATTTGTCAGGTTGCACATTACATCCCTAGTCCTTGTTTATCTTATAAATGGAAGTTTGTACCTTATTATTTTGAGCTTTATTTTCATCTCTGTGCCTTAATTTTGTCATTTGTAAAATTATGGTACTGGGATACATAATCTTCAAAATCCTGCCTACTCTGACATACTGAGATTCTGGGGAAGCTATAGCAACGCTTAGTTTCATGCATCCTCTGGGAACGGAGATCCTTTATAAGAAGTCTGTATTCAACAAACTTGTCTTTAAATCCCACGAAGCAGAACTGGGCCTGGGACAAGTATTTTAATACAAAGTCCTATTTGTCTTCAAGTGGCCCTGATCAAACATATGATGCTTTTGCAGTACGTCTTTCTTTTTCAACTTCTTCCTTATCTCCTCTCTGAGGTTCTTTCCCTCTCTCTTAGTCAGCTTGGGGCACTATAACAAGATAGCATAAACTGGGTGGCTTTTAAACAACAGAAATTTATTTCTCACAATTCTGGAGGCTGGAAGTATGAGATCAGGTGCCAGCACAGTCAGGTTCTGGTTAAGTGCCCTCTTCTGGATGACAGACTGCCAACTTCTCCTTGTATCCTTACATGGAGGAGAGCAGAGAGGGGAATCAAGCTCTCTCCTGACTCTTATAAGGACAGTGAACCCATTCATGAGGTTTGCACCCTAGTGATCTCAGCAAATCTTAATTACCTACCTAGGCAGGTAATTAAGATTTCAGGGACACATAAATATTTACTCCATAGCACCTTCCATTTCAAATTCCTGGGTCCTTCTCCTTATCATCTCACTACTCTTTCTTCTCCAAATTGAGCTAGTTTCTGTACCAATTAATTCATTGACTAATTATATTTTAGTATATAGTATGAATGTTTTAGTCATACTATGAAATCAAATTTTTCTTATTCACTATACTATCTAGAACTTTGTCTTCCTGGTAAAGGAATCTCAGGCATCATTAAATATGTGTGAAAGAAATTTGGGAATGGAAAGAGGTCAAAATAATCTTACAAATTACACATATATAATTTCTCCTACCAAGATGAGGCTTTATCCTCCATATTACATAAGCCAGGACCTAACCCCATGATAGCAGAGTATTTTTTACTAGGTTTGTGCAGAACCTATCATGAGAACGCTGCTCTAAACTACCAGAGCTCATTTCTTTTTTTTTTTCATTGCTTTAGCACAGGTTACACAGTCATCTTCACTTCCCAGAATCAAAACTCAATTCTACTCCCTCACCTTGCCTTTAAAATTGCTTTGCTGAAAGCATTTGGGGATTTTTGAGCACAAGCTACCCATTCTCCTTGCATAACCCTGCAATAAAACTTTCTCTGTTCCAAAACAAAACCAAAAACAAACCCCTCAACTCTACTACAACCTACTGTCTACTGCAAGAATTCCAGATACTTGAAATAATTTCAGAGCCAGGAGTCAAAGGAAGGTCTAGTTGATCCAAAGCTAGCTTACTCAATAATTGTTTAATTGCATACTTGGGAAAAGCATTTCCCAAAGTGATTCAGCAAACATCTAGTCCATGAAATATAAATGGGCTTTGTGAAGTACAGGTGAAAGATACTATGGTCGTATAAATTTGGGAAGCACTATGCAAAGCAAAAGCAAACAAGTTTATTTAGACCAGGAGTCCTCAGAAACTTAATATGCCATTGTATACTGGGAATATTTAAGAAATTCCCAAACACGCCCCCATTTTTTTTTCCAAAGGACATCCGTGAAAGTTTGGATTAATATTTAGCAAACAGTCACTCCCTCTGCATCTACTGTAGCTAAAGTATACTTTCCAAACCCATTGATGTTGGACTTGGAAATGTGACTTGCTTTGGTCAACGCAATGTTAGGGATATGATTAGAACAGAGACCTTAGATGGTTCTTGCATAGATCAGTTTCCCTCTTGCACTTCTCCCTTTGCCCTGAGAACCTGTCCTGGTTAGCCACTTGTCAAGAATGATGACAGATACACAGAGAAGATCAGAACCCAACCAGTCAGTAGCTTGGAATGAAGCCTTGGTGACTGGAACTCTGAAGTAGAGTCACCCGATGGAGCCCGGTCTAGATCAGCCTAACTGTTGTTGAACTGCCGACCATAAGCATAAGAATAAATGTGCATGGAGGATAAGCCACTGTGATATTGAGGCTGGCAGTCAGCAAAAGCTGACGAACACGTTTCCCTAAAGCAGTGTGCCATGCAAAGCAGTTTGAGAAAATGAACTCTAACACCCTTCAAAATTCCTCTTTCTACCATCCTACCATCATTCTCCAGTGTTTAAGAAAATTTGTGCAGCCTTTCAGATGTAACATAATTTTACAGTTTTCATGTGTTTCACACATATAAATATGTGGATGGGGAACTATAAAGTCCCCCACAACAAAGCTCACAAGTTAGGATGAGCAGCCCCATTTCCCAACCAAATGGGGGGACTTGCAGGGCTAATAATGGGCAGAGATGCCTGTGGAACTCAGATCTCCTGAGTCCTAGCCCTGCTGATTTTCCACTAAACTCTGCTACCCCTCTTAATTCTTATAAAAAGTCCTTCATGATTTTCGGTGTAATTAGTTCCAAATTTCTATTTTCAGATATAGATCCTGATTTGGAAATTCTGTAATTAAAGAATGCCTTCAAAACAGCCTCCAGTTGAATAATATGAGTGTGGGTTGCATGTTTTGAACATTACTAATACCAAGAAGCCTCCCATTTATTTAGTTGCACAAAAATAGTCATCCAATGTACTCTACTGAAATGGCCCAAGTGACTTTAAAAGCTATTCTAAAGCGACAGAGAGTGGTGGGAAATGACTAATAGCACAGAAAGCAGTGCTCTACTCGTCAAAGTTCAAAAATTAGTCAATCTGGGTGGTAGAAAGAAGTGAACTAAAGGAACCAGGGCATAGTCCTGAACAAGTCCCAAAATTTATAATGTGGACAAGTTATGTTCTCAAATGCTGAAACCAATAACTGGCTGAGCATGTTTTTAAAAATATTCCTATTGAACTCGTTTGAGGGCAGGTGATCTTCTGCATGGCATTGCCCCGTGCGTAGCCCCTGCTGTCGGCCAAGCAGCCCCGGGCACTGCCCACTGCTTTAGTACTGCAGGGTTCCTTACTCCTGATGTCCTCCACAGAGATCCTAGGAGGCATTCAAGCAAGGCCTCAGAGTCCTACCGAGCAAAACTATTTCTCTAACGTGGACACTGCCTTACACTTCTTGTAGGAGTGGAAATAGTGCAGCGTTTCTGAAGAACAATTTGGCAATTTCATTCATCCATTTATCCATCATTTGACAAAGATGTATTAAGCCCTCTTTCCGTGCCAGGCACTCTTCTAGAGGCTGTAGATACTGCAATGAACAAAGCGGACAAAAATTCTCTGCCCTTTTGGAGCTCACATTCTAGTGGCAAGGGTGGAAAAGGCAGGAGGAAATAAGATACTCTGGGGGAGAAAAATAAATGAATTAAAATGCCTTTAATAAGTAACAGGTAAGAAATTCTATGAAAAAAACTTAAGCATAATGGGGAAGGGAATCGAAGTAGGTTATAGCTTTAAATAAGGTGCTCAGGGAAGATCTCAAGGATAAGGTAACATTTACCCCAAAGTTATGTTTAAAAGTTTATAGCTACAAAAAACAAAGACCTAATGGAAACATACCAAGTGCTCTTTGCGATTATCTTAAAAAGATGGAATTTGGGGTAATTTTTTGTGTGCTGTATTCTATGTCTGTGTGCTTGTGTGTTTTTAATAAATGGGAATTTTTGAGAATGCCAGGCATCTCTATTTGTTGAAAGGTCCCCCAAGGCAATTCTGATGGCACAGTCAGATATAAAACTGTTTCCTTCCCACCCTATATTTTAGATTCTAGGTAATTCTAAATAAAGATCTCAATAATTCTGAGCATACTGAATTCAATATTTTATTCTTTTTCCACATCTTTATTGGAGTATAAATGCTTTACAATGCTGTGTTAGTTTCTACTGTACAACAAAATGAATCAGCTATATGTATACGTATGTCCCCATATCCCCTCCCTCTTGCGTCTCCCTTCCACTCTCCCTATCCCATCCCTCTAGGTTGTCACAAAACATTGAGTTAGATAATTTAAATCTTCCTAATATTCCCATCAATTAGTTTTCTAAAGAGTCATACATAAATACCTCATGGTGCATTGTGACAAATAAATGATGTAATTCAAGTGAAGAGGTTGGCATCCTGTTCAATAAATGTTTAGCTACCATCATTGTTGTTATTAGTGTATGAGGCTTAATGGACAATAAGCTATTTGACCCAGACCTTGAAAAAAGAATGGGATAAGGATGGGTAAAAGATGTGGTTAAAGGTCAGATATTGGATTTTCTAGGCAGGAGAAATGCAAGGCCAAAGACATGGACAATGAGCTGATCATGAGCAAAGGCACTCTTCCTTTCATTCCATATACACTGCTGGGCTATTAGACCAGAAGCTTCCACAAGTGCTGGGACTGCGTCCACCTTGTTCACTGCTTTATCCCGGAACTTAGCACAGCACACAAAAGAGATACAGATATTATTTGAGTGCTCAAAGTATTTTCACCACAACAAAAAGGTATCCATTTTAGATGTGTCCTAAAGTCATTCTATGACATCAGTCATCATTTAAATAAGGTGCTAACCAGAGCCGTGCTAAGACAAGACGTTAACCAAGATACCCTCAAGCTATAAAAATAAAATGTAGGGCTTCCCTGGTGGCGCAGTGGTTAACAGTCTGCCTGCCGATGCAGGAGACGCGGGTTCGTGCCCCAGTCCGGGAAGATCCCACATGCCGTGAAGCGGCTGGGCCCGTGAGCCATGGCCGCTGAGCCTGCGCGTCCGGAGCCTGTGCTCCGCAACGGGAGAGGCCACAACAGTGAGAGGCCCGTGTACCGCAAAAAAAATAATAATAATAAAATAAAATGTAATCATTTGTTGGATTTGTATGCAATAACAATTCACTTATCTGACATGGTTAGGAAATTAGTAAATTCTTTAGAATGGAAATATCTCTTTAATGTAAAATGTTTAAATTTTATTTTAACAAAGTTGGATGGAAATATTTAAAATTTTTATTACAAATACTGTGGCATACAGAACAAAATTGAGCCTTTCCTTTAATGAATCTGAGTTGATCACGGATCACAAATTGTGAACAGTCAAAAAATACCTTTGGCTACCTTAAACAAGCAAAGTATTTTATTGGGATGTTTTAGAGTAGTACCCCAAGTTAAAGGAAAACTGGACGACCAACCTTGAAGAGATCAGGGACCATGCAGGAAGCTGTGGTCTAAGTGCAAGGGAAGAATGAAGCATTTCTTCAGGGTACCACCACCAGGATAAAGCAGCTCCACTAGCTTTGAGTCACTCTACTCAACACCCATATTCCTGCAAGAAAACAGCTCAACTGACCTGGCTTGGGTGATATGCTCGACCTTATCCAGGAGAGGAGAGGACACCTTAAGTGATGGTTCCACTGGAACTGAGTACAACTTAGGAAGGGTAGTTTTCCAAAGGAAACTCACAATGCTGCTTCCAAAAGAGAGCAGAATGAAAGCTGGACACCTGAAAACACAGAGGTCCAACACAAGAATTAGTGATCATTTTGAACATCAATTATAGTACCAGTTTATAATCCAGTGATGTTCTTGGAACCTAGTCACCTGTTCAAGGTTACTTTTCCCCTTCACTTAATGGTCTCAGACTTCTGTACTTCTGGGAGTTCTAATTTTTATAATTCTTTTATCTCTCTTTTTCTTTTAAAATGATTATTGCTTTCTCGCTATTTTCGATTTGCCTCCTTTGGGTACTTTCAATTTACTTTAGTTCACTACTTTTTTTTTTTTTTTTTTTTGCGGTACGCGGGCCTCTCACTGTTGTGGCCTCTCCCGTTGTGGAGCACAGGTTCCGGACGCACAGGCTCAGCGACCATGGCTCACGGGTCCAGCCGCTCCGCGGCATGTGGGATCTTCCCAGACTGGGGCACGAACCTATGTCCCCTGCCTCGGCAGGTGGACTCTCAACCACTGTGCCACCAGGGAAGCCCTTCACTACTTTTAATTTACTTCCTCCTCTACTTGGCTATGGACTAGGAAATGAAAGAAACAAGCTTATTAGATGTATGTGTATAATGAGGCTCTAAGTGAGTATAGGTCTATGAGTAAAATTCAGGTGATACACACAGACTTGGTGTCATCTATATTGCTGCTCAGATACTTATCTTGCTATCTTGCTAATGTTTACTTGTTTAGCTGATTTGATAGCAACTAGATGAGGAATTTCTCTGTAAATGGTATGCTTCCATTTTTTTTAAAGGACACGACGTTCTTTTATCATTTTTTATTTCTTCTTCATCATAGCACTGAAACGAAGGAAAGGGCAAATATTTTCTCAGTTTGACAAGTATACAAATGGAGCTACAGAGAGTTTGAAGTACATGTATGGGAAGGGGCTAGTGCTAGGCCCCAAGTGTCCCAGTCTCCATTCTAGTTAATAGATTCAGCTATGTCAACATCAGGAGATCTACAGCATCATAGGTCAGAGGCAGCTTAAAACTCAGGGATCACTAAGGGATAGAACAAGTAAGTGTACGGTACAGACAGAAAAGCACAGAGAAAATGTCATATGTAGCTGTAGAACAAGCACAAAATCCCGAGACCAGTGTGTTGATGAGTAAATGGGAACAAATATAGAACAGCTTAAGTTAACTAAATGGAAACAAACATAGATTTCACCGTGTAATCACTCTTAACAACAACTTGGAGGAAATACTGAAAATATGTTTGCCAGTTTTCAGGTGACACAAAACTGGGCAGTATTACTAACATGTCAGATGACAGGAATAAGATTCTAGGTGGAACTATTGGCTAAATGAAAGTTAACATGAATTTATAAAATTATATATGTGTATCTATAAGTTAAATTTACAATCATGGTACAGGGGAAGCCTGGCTTGACAACAGTCATAGGGATTTTGGTTTACTGCAAATAAAGAAATAATAATACTAATATTTACTGAACATAGTAGTAGGCATCGTACTAAGTTCTTTACATGCATTATATCAATTCTCACACCAATTCTGAAAAACGTGGGCTCTATCATCAACAGCATCGTTATAATCTCCATGTTATAGGTGAGAAAACTAATAATTTGGGAAATACAATTTCCAGAGTCCAACAGCTTATCAGTGTCAAAACCAGGAGTTAAACATACCTAAATCCATGCCTTAACTAATATGCTACCGTCATTGTTGAAAAATAAATTCCACTAATAAAAGACTCGAAGAAGTCTCTTTGCAATGCTCACATTTCTATTGGAGTACTGTGTGCATTTTTCTGGGAATCAATAACTTTTTTGATCTATATATAGCTTTTATAAAGATGCAGTCACAGTTTATCCTGAGAGCGTCGGAAAGCATGCATATAAGATATGAATGAGAAAACTAAGAAAAAGAGTTTGAGATGCCTTAAAACACACAAATATGAAACAGAATTATGCATGGTGTTGAGGCAGGAGCCTAGGTGTTGGAGTTAGCCAGACTGGATCCACCCCTCTTCACTGTGTGACCTTGCACCAGTTTCCCCACCTGTAAAATGTGCGCGATGATCCCTTCCTGACACTATTGCTGGGAGCACTGGAAACAATGCATGTGAAGGCCCTTGGTTCAGTTCTTCTACACAGAAGTACTCGAGAGATAGTATTATTACTGCTCCTTGTGGAAGTTAAAGGAAAATGGACTTTATCTTGATATTAGGAAGAACCTTTAAAGATGGCAACTGTCAGAACGGGAATTAGCTGCCTCATGAAATAGTGAACTGCCATTCTGGGCTGGAATAGGGGGGAGGTGGGGAATGACACTTAGTCGATTTATACATGCCCTTTAGGAGAATATGGCACTGCATTAGATAAGGATTTGGATTAGGTGTTCTCTGAGGTCCCTTTTAAAGCTGAGATTCTGAATAAGAACAGGTGTGCTTTCTTCCATCTCCAAACACGTGCTGACTAACCAGCAGTGCAACCCACGATTTGAGATGCAGCAGTGGGGTGAGGTGAGTACATGCAGACACTGTCACCGTCTTACCCACTCCCCACGGGCTCGAGGACATGCCCTTTCCATAATTCTGGCAAAGTAAAGGACTATTTATAATCCCAGGTGAGCAAGAAGTCTTTGTATTGTTAAGCAGGTGACTTTGGCGTCAATCATGTGTGTATATATATATATATATATATATATATTATATATATGTATGTATGTATATATATAATTTATAGCCACAGCTAAATAACCCAGATGGATAAAGTTAGTTGAAGAGGGCAAAAATGGAAAAAGAAAGGACAGACAGCATGACTGCTTGTTAATATTTCTTTGGCCACTGCACCCTTCACCCTTCCCCCAGATGACAGCCCTGTTTGTGAATTATAGCATCTGGTCTGAGTTGCTTCATTTTACTACCTCACACTAGCATGCCATTGGTGAATTGATTTTATTCTTTTTGTTTTTAATGACTGTTTGGGAGTAACTCACATTTACATGATGTTTTGAAGACCTGAGTTGCCCTTTGCTTTATCTTTTGAGCCAGATTTCGTAGTGGTGTCTCTATTTACAAAGGCAGAAGAACAGTTTTACTAAGTTACTAAAGTCTGGGAATTCATCTGGGATGATGAAAAAGAGTAATTACAAACTGACCTCAAGTGCTGGGGAAGTGTTCTGAGCATTTTGTTTACCAGCCAGAGAGATGAAATCTACCTCTTTGAAGTTTTCTGCCTGACACATTTCTGGCCAGTCTAAAGTAAAGTTATGAGATTTTCTCATGTCACGGGATGCTGAATTTCTATTTTGGACTTTGGATTTTTCACAATATGAAAGTTATTAAAGTCAAAACATACTCTGTCCCATGCTGCTTGTCCTGCCTGGAAATCTCTTCCCCTCGGTCTTTTTCACCAGACCATTTTTTACTCATCTTTCAGGTCTCTGCTTCAAGATACTACTTCCTCATAGAGCCTTCCCTCTCTACCCTGCATTAGGTCTCTGTGTTCCATGCTTTCTCAGCACTCTTCCATTTTTCTTCTCTATCTCCTCAACATTTGTAGTTATGTATTAAAGAATAAGATACTAGTGTTTGGCACTTATGGTAAGTGCTCAATAAATACATGTTGAATGAATTGAGTGCATTCTAACTTTTCATGACATTAATTCAAAGAAAAGTAACTCAATGTTAAGTTTCTAATAGGGTAAGTCTCCTCTAAAAGTTCAACTCAGCCCCTCACTACTGCTTTTTGTTTGCTCAACTTTGGTCCACATGTCTTACTTTAAAAGTATGACAATATAGAATTTTATTTGTAAGTAGTTCCTTCTTGAAAACATGATTCTCTGTTTGTCCATCAAAGATTCGGACAAAGGTCTTTCAGAAAAACAGTTCAACCAGATTATTTTTTGACTGGCCATGTGGGCAGAAGCATTCATGCACAAAGGTCACAGGCAAGGCAAACATTACAAAGGTACAAGATCTGCCACAGTTTCATTACTGCTTTCCCTAATACTTCCTGGGACTATATTGCTGTCAAGATAATGTTTTGGGGGAAAGTGAAAATTTAACTCAAAATGTGGGCGTATTTAACCAATAGCAGTGGTTTCCAGTTTGCCTCAAAGATTTGCTTTTTGGTTTTTCCGTACCCTGACCTCATAACCCCACTCTTACTATAGATTCTTTTTAATTAATTTTTTAAAAATTTATTTATTTTTGAAGGCATTGGGTCTTCGTTGCTGTGCACAGGATTTCTACAATTGTGGCGAGCAGGGTCTACTCTTGGTTGAGGTGCGCGGGCTTCTCATTGCAGTGGCTTCTCTTGTTGCTGAGCATGGGCTCTAGGTGCACAGGCTTCAATAGTTGTGGTGCGAGGCTCAGTAGTTGTGGTGCACAGGCTTAGTTGCTCCACGGCATGCAGGATCTTCCTGGACCAGGGCTCGAAGCCGTGTCCCCTGCATTGGCAGGTGTATTCTTAACCACTGTGCCACCAGGGAAGTCCTTACTATAGATTCTTGAGGTCAGGGACAAAGTCCACAGTATTCTTCATCTTACTCTTAGTGCCTGGCACAGAGAAGCTGCTCAATAAGCAATCATTGAGTAAATGAGTGGATTCTACCATAAGTATGGTACTCCTTGCACAGAAGCAAATTAAAGTGTAATCAAAACAATAAATGATCCAGAAATTCCACTCCTGGGTATGTATCTGAAGAAAACCAAAAACACTCATTCGAAAAGATACATGTACCCCAATGTTCATAGCAGCATTATTTACAATAGCCAGGATATGGAAGCAACCTGAGTGTCCGTAAACAGATGAATGGACAAAGAAGATGTGGTACATATATTTAAAGTGGAATGCTACTCAGACATAAAAAGGAATGAAATTTTGCCATTTGCAACAACATGAATGGGCTTGCATGGTATTATGCTAAGCAAAAAAAGTCAGAGAGAGACAAATACTGTATATTATCACTTATATGTGGAATCTAGTTAATATTACAAAAAAAGAAACAGACTCTCAGATATAGAAAACAAACTAGTGGCTACCAGTGGGGAGAGGGAAGCGGGGAGGGGCAAGATAAGGGTAGGGGATTAAGAGGTACAAACTACTTTGTATATAACATCTTATGGAAAACCCCGAATGAACTTTTTGGCCAACCCAATAAAAAAACTACAAGGACATTTTGTACAGCACTGGGAATATAGCCAATAGTTGATAATAACTATAAATTGAGTATAATCTTTAAAAATTGTGAATCATTATGTTGAACAACTGAAACTTATGCACCATTGTAAATTAACTATACCTCAAAAAATAATGCTACAAAAACAATAAATACATAGAAACCTTTATATCAGCAGGGGAAGTTTGATTATAAAATAGGTAGCTCTTTAATCCAACATTACTTGATTACCATTCATCACAAGTATTGTCTTTCTTTACCACCACTTACAAAGAACACCTTTGGAGTTCCTCTATGTGAATTGTCTTCAGGAGCTGTTTTTAAACCTCATGAAAAAAGACTGTCTTGATTATTACTTGTACCCTGTTTACTGCTCCCAGATGATTATCAGATGTCTCAATTATCCACTTTAGTCATCATAGTTGACTTCAAATAGTCCTTGATGAGTGTTTCTTATTTCTAGGTTTCTTATTCTATTCCATCGATCCTTGTCTACCTCTCTGTCAGTACCACACTATTTTGATTAATAAAGCTGTATAGTAAGCACTAACATCAGGAAAGGTGATTCTTCCCACACAGTTTTTTTAATGTAATACATTTTATGTTTGAAAATCTTTTATTGCCACTCTATTGTATTTTTCCTCAACAAAAAATTATCTATAAATTTCTCTTTACTTTCTGTAATAAAAGACTTTGTGTTAAAACAAAACAAAAAAACCCACAATTATTTAATTATTACAAAATATTTTGGACATTTTTGAAATAAAGGTAGGACCCTCCCTCATGCTATTGCTTGGATATAGAAAACACTCATTTCAATATCAAGAATGTTCATCACTTAAGGTTTCACATGAAGTTTAATTCCTATTACGTATACATAAAAGAGTTTTCATTATAAATCTTAATGGCAAAGTCATAAGCAACTTTGGGTTATCAGTGGTAAATCATCATGACTAAAATCAGAAAAAAATTTTTTTCACACACACTGTATTTTATTTTTACAAGAGATAAATAAACTGACACCAAAAAGCATTGTAAATGGATGACCACAACAAAAGCAACAATGATTGCAATTACCAAACACAAAACACGCTCACACTATGTCATAATATTGACATTCAGTCCAGGAATCCTCCACTGTAACAGCTCCTTTACTTTGCAGTGAAAATTGATTTGTATATTTTTTGCCTCTGAGTCCTTGTGGGATTTTTTTTTTATTATTCAAACAGAAAGTCACAAAAATTATAATATCCTCATCGGTTCACTCAGTCCCATGTAATTAATTTTTTTTCATCTTGATCTTTTGTTGGCACTTTTATGAATTCATCAGGTTTCCATTAGAGTTCTGAAAATGCTTCTTCATTCAGTTCAGCAGTGTAGTCAGTTACCAGAAACCTGTACTTGTCAGAGTCTCTTCCATGAATTCCTTGAAGATGAAACCCTTTTATAGGAACATTTTTGCAAAAGCATCAGAGTACACCCAGAACTGTCTGTAAATGACAAAAGACTTAAAAATGACCACGGTTAAAGATTTGATGAAAGTTCATAATACTGCAATTGACAAGGAAATTTACTTATTTCTGAGATATACATTTTAAGGTAATAACTAGAATTATGACATAACATTATACCAGAACATATAAGATTTTTAGAAATTCCATGTAACGTCTGTAACATTTATATTAACATATTTCCATACAAATAACCCAAAGAAAGTTTAGTATTAATTGTTTTTTTGTTTGTTTGTTTGTTTTATACAGCAGGTTCTTATTAGTCATCAATTTTATACACATCAGTGTATACATGTCAATCCCAATCGCTCAATTCAGCACACCACCATCCCCACCCCACCACGGTTTTCTCCCCATACGTTTGTTGTCTACATCTGTGTCTCAACTTCTGCCCTGCAGACCGGTTCATCTGTACTATAAAATCAGAAATTTTTCTCTGTTTGCTTGTTTGGTAAGGAAGCAAGGGATTAGGCAGAGCCCCACTAGGGATTTACACTATTTCTTCAGAGCTTTATGAAGGTTGCTAATAGTTGCCGTTATTAATTCATGTTCTTTCATAGGAGGGAAATGAAATTAGAGCTGCTCTGATTTGTTTCACTGGACAGAACTAGAACCAATGAGTGGAAGTAACAAAACACCTACTTTAATTCATTGTTAGAAAGAACCACCATTAGCAAAATTCTACTTAAAATATGTAGCTTCCAGTTTCCTGGCCTCTGGTTTTGTGCTTTCATCACAATGGAAGGAGCTTATCATAAATCCTAGAAATGATCTTTGATCTCCTCGATGATGGTGGTGAGGTAAGGATAGTTATTTCAGCCTCTTGTGGGCGAGTAAAAGGCCAGCATTAGAACAATAAGAATTTGAAATATGATCTTATTGTTTAGGGAGGAATGTGCTTATCTAATGGCCCTGTAGAATTTGAAGAGTTTCAAATAAAAATTGTGGACTAGAATTTAGGGGAAGAGATGCCTGAGGGAGGGTGAGAAGGGACAGCCAGGTGGAGAGGGAAACGTTTCCCCCCCCAGATAAACTTTTTTCATTTTGTTGGCTGTATGATGTACTTAAGAAGGCTCCCTGGCTGAGTCTGCCCTAATCTCACATCAAATATCACTGCTGTGTGCTGTGTGCACAGGTGAGGCATGGGTTTCTCCCTTTTTGGCAGCTCTGGGTCAGTGCAATAATCCTTGAAGGGGTTCAAGAGGCACAAAGGGAGGAGTGAGAATGAGAATAAATTTATGGTTTGCTTATCGTTATAAGGCTGGAGTGCCCGCGGAAGCTGATCTGACTGGGCCCACATAGGCCAGCCTAACCCAGTTAGAAAGGTTATGTGTGTATCCAGTAACTACAGAAGGACACACACACACACACACACACACACACACACACACACACACACTTTGGCTAATTGTTATTAAGGGGCACTCTCACCTGAACCAATTACTCTAACTGGACTCAGTATATCAATTTACTCTGTCCTTCTCTTTCTGTCTAGAAATTCCAGGTGCTTATGTCAAATTTCCCAGTATAGTGCCTGATTTCTGCCCTGTGCTTTTTCGAGACGACCTAGAGATAGTCATTGGTTGCCAACAGCTTAAAGTCCAAATGCCCAGACCCAGCATAATCTAGCTCCAGCCTAACTTTCTAGCCCAGTATCTTCTTTTGATGAATCTTCTCCAATCATCCAATCCCCTAAACACACCCTATGATGCTGTGACTCTTGACGTCAGCTCATGTTACTTGCCATCAATGCCTTCCAGCTGTTCTCTATATTGTCCAAAACTTTCAAGAAGATGAGGCATTGATTCCCACAGATTGATCTTGTCATAGCCCAGGACACAGACTAACTCCACGCTTTGTACACAGACAAGGCTCTGGCTCCCCCAGATTGGCCCACCGGGCTCAGCAGAGCCCAGTTTTATAGAGAGCAGTTGCAAACTGGCAGTGTGACGACCATGTTTACAGAAGTATTTCCTTTGGCACAGTTTGAGTATGCATGACATTTAACAAAAACTTTCTGAATTAGTTGCCAATGTTTAAAAAGTAGACCATTCCACATTATTTTTTTAAAGCTGGATTTCCAGCTTCTTTCGAAATATCAGGAAATATGCATCTGAGTTTACTTTCCTGAATAGCAAAAATCAGCCAGCACTGACTGAGTAGGAGCTGTCCTTTCATTTGAGGCTCGTCTCTTTTATTTGCTACAATTCCCAGTGCTCCCACATTTCTTATACCCAACTTGCTTTACTCACTTATTCCACCTAACTGGATGCTGTGGGTATTTGAGTTTGTACATCACCACCCCTTGCACCAAGGAATTGTCAAATTTTATCCTCCAGAACACATGGTTCTATAGAGCTATAGCCTTTCCCAGGAAGAGCCACGAGACAGCAAAGCAAAACAAGCTGGACACCCTAATTTGGTTCAGTCCTTCTCCCAACAAATGTCATCTCCTCCCTCCCACACCAGAGAGGAATAGATGTCCTAGTCTGCTGTGAATTGTGTTCCAACTCTCTTTTTTCCAAGGTTGTGAGACAAAACTATTCATCCCCCTCTGCCATCCATTATTATAGTAAGCTTTCTATTTTAGAATAGTTTTAGATTCAAAGAAAATTTGCTACCATAATACAGGTTGTTTCCTTATACTACCCCAGAACAAGTTTTCTCTGTTACTAACATCTTACAGTAGTATGGTTTGTTTGTGACAACTGTAAACAAAAATTAATACATAATTATTAGCTGAAGTCCATACTTGATTCAGATTTCCCTAGTTTTTAACCTAATGCCCTTTTTCTGTTCTCAAGACTCTATCCACATGACATTTAGTCATCATGTCTTCTTAATCTCCTCTCGGCTCTGAGAATTTCTCAGACTTTCCTTGTTTTCGATGACTTTGACAGATTTGAGAAGTACTGGTCAGGTACATTATAGAATGGCCCTGACTTAGGAGGTGACTGAGATTTTTCATCATGATTAGACTGAGGTTGTGGGTTTCTGTAAGGAAGACCACCGATATAAAATGTGATTATCGTCACGTCATATCCAGAATATAAACTATTGATGAATACAAACCTCGGTCACCAGGCCGAGGCTTTCGGCACCAGATTTCGGCACTGTGAAATTTCTCTTTTTTCCCCTTTCCACACTGTACTTTTTGGAAGAAAGTCACTATGTACAGCCCATGCATCAGGAGTGGGGAGTTACGCTCCGCTTCCTTGAAGACAGAGGACTTACATAAATAATTTGGAATTCTGTATGGGAGATTTGTCTATTCTCCCTTTCTTTGTTTGTTTGTCTATTCAATCATTTATATCCGTATGGACTCAAGGATATTTATTTTATCCTTTGGATTATAGTCCAATGCTACTTTGTCACTCAAAATTTGTCATTGGGGGGCTTCCCTGGTGGCGCAGTGGTTGAGAGTCCGCCTGCCGATGCAGGGGACACGGGTTCGTGCCCCAGTTCGGGAAGATCCCACGTGCCACGGAGCGACTAGGCCCATGAGCCATGGCCGCTGAGCCTGTGCCTCCCACAACGGGAGAGGCCACAACAGTGAGAGGCCCGCGTACTGCAAAAAAAAAAAAAAAAAAAAAAAATTCGTCATTGGGAACTCTTTCCCTTAGTTCCTGCTTCACTTTAACACATCCCCATTACTGTGGGATTTTTCTCTTTTTGAGCACTTCCTTACTTTCTGACACTTCAGGCACATCTTCAGGTATAGCAGGCTTATCTTTTATTTCCTTCCTTGATGCTAAAATTGACCATTTGTTCTAGAAGACCTAATTCTTTTTCTTGGAGAATAGCATTAGCAAACAAGATTTGGTTGCCTATCATCCACTGTATATATTTTTATTTACTGACAATTCACTGGTGAGGCTGCAGAACTGGGACTCATAACATACATTGCTAATGAGGATGCAAAATGGTACAGCCACTTGGGAAAACAAAATGGCAGTTATTACAAAATTAAACACACACTATTCAATGCAGAAGATGCCCTCTTAAGTATTTAACCAAGTAAAGAGACTCAGTGGTGTCTCAGACAAGAATACAGCCAGCAGCTCAGCTAACATCTCTGGTCATTATGCAATCTCATTTGGCTAAATATTATCTCCCCAAATTACTTGAGATAACATATACGTTTTTAGTTGGAAAACAACTTTATCCTCAGATTTTAAAATTAAGCATTGAAATGTTGAAGAGAATCGGCTCCATAATATTAACGTTTTTGTATTAAGTCTTCATGTTGGATATCTTATGTACTTATAGTGTTGAGTTTCACTCGTTGGAGTTAGGAGGTTAATATAAAACATGTCATTAAGCAGTTGATTTAGTCTTCTATTTTAAGTTGACATTTTCTTGTTTATTTGTAGAAATGGAGCATGTTTTTTTAAAAAATAAGTTCAACATCTTTACAGCTTAGAGTCCACTAACCTTAAAATTCTAATATAGTGAAAAATTTGCAGTTAAAGAAAATTCTCTATTAGGTTAATGCAATCACTAAAAGCACCACAGGAAAACAAGTATGGACTGTTCCTGGTAATGGGTTTACCCACAGATCTACTCATTATCTTCACATTATAAAAGACTTCAAGAAAGAAGATAAAATTCTTCTTTTTAATTCCTTTTTTAATGCCATTCGGGGTTAGGAGGACAATGGAAAGAATGATACTCTGCAGCAACCTGGCCCTACATGCAGCATATAAACCTCTCTAAGCAAGTGGCATTTCTTCTACAAAAAAGCAAATTTCAATTCTTAGTTAACCTTTATTAAATTATTTATTATTGGCTTTGCTCAAAAACGCAGTAAACATAGCCAGGGGCAGCATTTAGAATCTCTGTAGCTTGATAAAGGGCTTCTGACCTGTGCTGCCTATAAAGAGGGTTAATTTATACTTAGTTTTTGTCCATAGTTAGAGTTACTGTATCTCAGATATACCTCAGACAGTCTCAGTTTACACCTGTTTCCAAGCATAATGAATGGTACCTATTTCCACTATCAAAAGTGTCCCAGTTAGGATGGCAATCTATAACCCACACTTCTAGCATGCTGTCCATATAGGTTGGCATTTGTAGAGTGCAAAATCACTACCCTTGAAGTTAGAAAACTTGGGTCCAAGTAATAGCTAGGTTATTTCTTATCTAAGGCTGGAGAGCCCAGAGGTTTTCCAAGGATGTTGCTGCTTTTTCACAGTGTTATATGGACTACATGAAAGCATGGAAATGCAACAGCTTTGTAAACCATAAAGGACTAAACAAATACAGTATTACAACAATGAAGCAAGTGGGTGGTAGCAAAAGTGAAAACTATAATGGAATACAAGGATTGAAAATGTTTAATAATTTTTTCACCCAATGCCATATCTCTCACTTAAAGTGGTTCATCCTTTCCTCCTCTCCCTTCCCTTCCTTTGTTTTCTTCCTTCAATATTTTTGAGTCCCTACTATGTGCCAGATACTATTCTAGGTGCTATATGAAGAAAGGATACCAAAACAAAAGACTAAGATGCAGCCCTTTCCCACATTAATTAACCCATTCAATCATTTATTCAATATTCATTGAAAACTTCCTATTCTATCCCTAATACTCAAGCATAGTATATCTTTTTATTCATTTAGAGATTATGTGTCCAGCAATGAAACTTTGAAGTTTTTCCCCAAGTATGTATTACACATTTTTTGTAAGATTTATATTCCTAGGTTTAGTCTCTCTCTCTATATATATATACACACATATATATAGATTCTATTGAAAATTTGAAAATTGAAAAATTTGGAAAATTGTATTTCTAATTAGTTGTTACTGGTATATAGGAAAGCAGTTGTTTTCATATTGCATCCAGTAAGCTTGATAAATATGGTTTTTTTCTAATAATTTATAGATTCGCTTGGATTTTCTAAGTAAATAATGACATAGACTGCAAATAATGACTTGTTTATTCCTTTTTGGTCTTTCTACCACTTATATCTCTACTCCGACAGTGAGCAAGTGGAAACATATGCAGCCATGTTGCCAGAACTGAACTGTTTGACAACAGTATGTGTTAGTTTTGCCTGTTTTTGTGCTGTCTTTAATTTGATACGCACCCATTTGTATCTGGTTTTTTTCACTCCACATTGTATTTGTGAGATTCATTCAGATCTTTGTTGTGGTTATGGAGCATTTATTCTTATTGCTGTGTAGCATTCTATCATATAAAAATTCTGCAATTTACTTATCAATTCTACTGTCAATGAATAGTGGGATTATTTCCAAGTTTGAGCTCTTATAAGTAGTGCTGCTAAGAATGTCATTAAATTTGAAGCCATATTTTTCACATAATTTCTTTCAAGTCAGAGTCCCAAACCCTTGAAGGTAGCACACACCCATATAACCAAAGGATAACTACCTCTGTGTTCCCAAGTCCCCCATTATTTGGGGAATTATGTTTTCATCTTATAGTTACAGAACAAAACTAGCTTGAGCCTCAACCACATCAACAAAAAATGAATCAGTCAATCTAAGATAGAAATGGAAAATTTTATTCGAGTCACATTTGAGGATTACAACCCGGGAAGAGCATCTCAGAAATCTCTGAAAACTGTTGTGCCTGTTAGAAGTCAAGACACAGTTACATAAAGTTTTTGAGACAGAGGGCTGTACCTTGGATGACATATTATTGACAGTTTACATAATCCAGATTAAGCTCCTTGTGACCCCTTATCAAGAAGGAATGTTATCTTTAAGGAATTATCTTATTGATGCTAGAACAATATTGCTCTTTATGGCTGAGCAGGTATTTCTGACGATGGGGAGGTCTGGTCGATGCATAATGCAGGTACACAATGCACAATAGGCAGGAGAGCGGAGGCCAGAGGGCAGAGAAAATTTTTTATGTTTAAAATTTTCTTGTCTTGCCATAAAATATGAATTCTATTTCACAACCACATAGAGCAGAGTTTCTTCCACTGGCCTCGCTGTCCATTTTACTCTGAATTCTTTATCTTCACCCCGTGACTCACAACAGCTCTCTCTCTCTCTCTCTCTCTCTCTCTCTCTCTCTCAGCCCACATTAACCCCAACGGGCAGTCATTCTCCTCTTCTTCAATCCCCCACTCCCTAGATGTACCAGAACACCAGAGTCAACGCGCCAGCTTGTATCATAGGTTTGAGTGAGAGTCTGGCCAAGGGAGGGAGAGGCAGTGGGGAAGCCAGAGGGTTTCACCTCTGCTGGGCAAACGACTGAAATGTTATTAGATATCTTTGTCCTCAAAATCCTTGAGCTGTCATCTTCAAAAGAATGTCTCACTGGCACTGTGTTAGCCTCAAGCCCCAGTCCTTCCAGCCAGCATTTCTCTCTTCTTCTTCCCTGGCCTCCTTCTCCTCTGGTGTATTCCCCTCCCCTTAGCCACACCTCTCTCATCTTTCTTCCGCGAAGCCCAATTTTCTCTCGCTTTATTATGCAAGACCCTTCCTCTTTTCTGGGTCCCAGCCCTTGACACTCAAATGGCTCCTCTGAGTTTAAATAAACAAAAAAGCATTTTCTCCTCAGAAAAATTGTGCTGCCAGTCAAAACAGAAACTTTCCGTCTACACATTAAATGAATTAAATAAGTGCAATCCAAGGACTAATACTAAGAATTCACTTTTCTTTTACTGACAATTGGAATTTAACCAAGTGTGAGCCCTGACAGCAAATATGCCCAAATCACACGGAAGTTAATTTTTGTCAATAGAATCGCCACCAGGGGGCGGTAACACCAAAGCATTTGTATATTTCAGGACTAGCTCCTACCTTCACCCACCACAGTATCCCTGCCCCTTCTGCTAAACAAATGTTAACATCCTCAGTCTTCCTGCCTCAGGCACAGACAACTCAAGTGGTCGCTGCTGGGGATGTGGACCACCAAATGCAACATTATTAGGGCGTGGTTTCGGTTATTTGGGTTTTACACAGTATTCTTTGCCAAATTTATTGAAAACATGTTTTCATGAGAACCTATCTCATTCCACCTACTGCTGGCTAAATTTATCTCCACTGAGTTTAACAACATGGAGTGATTAATTAGGGACCAAACCATTTCCTGAGTACTTTGGACATAACCGGTTCTGTGACTGTGATTCACCCTCATTGCTTCAGCCCTCTGTCCCTAATAAAATGCATTTATTTATGCTTTCCGTGGTTTGTTTACCTCTTTTTTCCTTCTTCCAGGTTTAGAAAAGCAAAGTTGCTTATTCCTCTCTTTCTTTAAAAAACAGTTTTAATTAAAGCAATCCCATCAAGAGCTAAGTCATACATGTTAACTTCTGCTCAAATTCCTCTAGTGGCTTCTCATCTCTAAGCAAAAGTCAAATACTAACGATGACCAAAACACCCCATAGGATCTGTCTAGCCCCTGTACGCACTATCTTATCTCTTTCCACTCTCCCCCCGAGTGCCCCTTGCTAGCCAACAGGCATGCTCTACCTCAGGACTTTGCACCTGCCGGTTCCTCTTCTTGGATCATCTTTCCCCACTGCCACCCCCGTAACTGCATAAGTCTTCCTTCACTTCCTCCAAATATCATCTTCTAAGTAAGCCTTTCCTAGCCACTGCATCTTAAATGAAAACCATCATCACTCACCCATACCTATGTGCACACTCACTCTCTCTACCCCCTTCCTTTCTTTTTGTGCCTTAGCATTTCCACTAACATCCCATGCCTTTTACTTATTTATGTAGTTTACTCCTTGTTTCTCTACAAAAAAGTAAGCTGCCTGGGTGTAGGCTTTTAAAATATATTTTATTCACTGCTCTATTTCCAACACCTAGAATAATATCTGGCACATAGTAGGAGCACAACAAACATGTATTGAAAGAATGACTAAACAAAACAGATGGAAAAAAAAAACAGAATTGCATGATAAAAATAGTTCCACCACGTTTGTTCCTTCTCATTATTCACATCTCTGCTCAATAATCATCTCTACCTACGCTATTTCAGTAGCCTTTCCTAAAAGTCATTCTCTATGCCTTTATCCTGATCTACTTCTTCATAGCATTCACCACTGCCAAATTTAATTACTCAAATATTTGTTTACTTTGAATAAATTATTTGTCTTGCCCAGTTGAATGCAAACTCCATGAGGGCAAAAAAAAAAAAAAAAAATTGTCCTGTTCACTGTTGTATCTCCTCAGCTTAGAATTTTTTTTAATCAAAGATCTTTGACCATATATGTGTGGGTTTATTTCTGAACCCTTGATACTGTTTCATTGATCTATATGTGTGTCCTCTCTCTAATTTCACATTGTTGTAACTAATGTATAATTTTATAGTAAGTCTGGAAATCAGGTAGTACATTAATTTCTCCCCAAAATCTTCCTGGGATTTTGATTGGGATTGTACTGAATCTATATATCATTTTGGAAAGAATGGACATCTTAACAATTTGAATTCAGGGATATATGTTTGAGGATCCCATAAGCAGAAATGACTCATGCCCTATTCCTTGAAAGAACTCTAGGAAAGTGGCAACACCCAAAAGGAAAGGAGTTGATGGTTTTAAGCTTCATCAGAGATAATCTTGCACCAATGGTGGCCCCAAACGTGCAGAAACGACTGCCCCTAAAGAGATCAAGTAATCAGAAGCGATGAGTATCTCAGCAGTGACTCATGATGGATAAATGATCAGGGAGGTAGAAAACTTGTTCCTTGTCTTAAGGTCTGGGCTCTATATGCTGCCCTAGGTTTCAACTCCAAGAAAACTGGAGTTGAATTTCCCATCAGTCCAATTTGATGGTAAGCACTGAGTTGAAGTTAAGACAATATAAGGAAAATGAGAAAATTAGATGTATTAATCTAGATTCTCCAAAGAAACAGAACCAATAGGATAAATATACATATACATATATAAATACATATGATTTATTATAAGGAATTGGCTCACATAAATATAGAGGTTAGAAAGTCCCAAAATGTGAAGCTGGCAACCTAGAGATGCAGGAAGAGCCAAAAGTCTAAGAATCGGGAAAACTGATGGAGTTTCAATCCAAGTCCAAGGCTCAGTGCAGAAGACTAATGTCCCAGCTCAAAGACAGAGAGAGTGATTTTTCCTTTACTCAGCCCTTTTTGTTCTTCTCAGGCCTCCAATGAATTGGATGAGGCTCACCCACACTGGGCAGGGCAATCTGCCTTACTGGGTCTACTGGCTCTACTGTTAATCTCACCTAAAAACACCCTCACGAGTACACCAAGAATAATGTTTAACCAAATATCTGGGCATCTTGGAGCCAGTCAAGTTGACTTGACTTGAGATCACATGAGATCATTGTTGTACCCTAATTTCTGGATTGAAATTCATACTTGTGACATTAGAATCACTTTTCTGACTTACTGTTTGAGACATAGATCCATTGGCTAACCTGAATAGAAAAGTGGAGAGGAGAAGGAAAGAAATTGCATCAGTTTTTTCACCATTTATCAAAAATGAAGGTAGGGCTTCAAGATGGTGGAAGAGTAAGATGTGGAGATCACCTTCCTCCCCACAAATACATCAGAAATACATCTACATGTGGAACAACTCCTACAGAACACCCACTGAACACTGGCAGAAGACCTCAGACTTCCCAAAAGGCAAGAAACTCCCTGGTGGGGGAAGTTTCGGAGCCATGGAGGAGAGCACAGTGACAGGGGTGCAGAGGGAAAAGCAGAGAGATTCCCACATGGAGGATCGGTGCTGACCAGCACTCACCAGCCCGAGAGGCTTGTCTGCTCACCCACTGGGACGGGCGGGGATGGGAGCTGAGGCTCGGGCTTCAGTCAGATCCCAGGGAGAGGACTGGGGTCGGCTGCGTGAACACAGCCTGAAGGGGCTAGTGCGCCACAGCTAGCAGGGAGGGAGTCCGGAAAAAGTCTGGAGCTGCCGAAGAGACAAGAGACTTTTTCTTGCGTTTTTCTTTCCTGGTGCACGAGGAGAAGGGATTCAGAGCTCTGCTTAAACGAGCTCCAGAGACGGGCGCGAGCTGCGGCTATGAGCGCGGATCCCAGAGACGGGCATGAGACCCTAAGACTGCTGCTGCCGCCACCAGGAAGCCTGTGAGCGCTTGTTATCATTGGTGGATTTGTTTCTTGGTTTGGTTGCTCTCTTCTTTCTTTCTTATTACTTTTAATTTTTTTTGATAATTATAATTTATTTTAATAACTTTATTTTATTTTTTCTTTCTTTCTTTCTTTTTTTCTACTTTTTATTCTGAACCGTGTGGATGACAGGGTCTTCATGCTCCAGCCAGGCATCAGGCCTGTGCCTCTGAGGTGGGAGAGCCGAGTTCAGGACACCGGTCCACCAGAGACCTCCTAGCTCCACGTAATATCAAACGGTGAGAATCTCCCAGAGATCTCCATCTCAACGCCAAGACCCAGCTCCACTCAACGACCAGCAGGCTACAGTGCTGGACACCCTATGCCAAACAACTAGCAAGACAGGAACACAACCCCACCCATTAGCAGAGAGGCTGCCGAAAATCATAATACGGTCACAGACACCCCAAAGCACACCACTGGACATGGACCTGCCCACCAGAAAGACAAGATCCAGCCTCATCCACCAGAACACAGGCACCAGTCCTCTCCACCAGGAAACCTACACAACCCACTGAACCAACCTTAGCCACTGGGGGCAGACACCAAAAACAATGGGAACTACGAACCTGGGGCCTGTGAAAAGGAGACCCCAAACACAGTAAGTTAAGCAAAATGAGAAGACAGAGAAACACACAGCAGACGAAGGAGCAAGGTAAAAACACACTAGACCTAACAAATGAAGAGGAAATAGGCAGTCTACCTGAAAAAGAATCCAGAGTAATGATAGTAAAGATGATCCAAAACCTTGGAAACAGAATGGAGAAAATACAAGAAACATTTAAAAAGGACCTAGAAGAACTAAAGAGCAAACAAACAGTGATGAACAACACAATAAATGAAATTAAAAATTCTCTAGAAGGAATCAATAGCAGAATAACTGAGGCAGAAGAACAGATAAGTGACCTGGAAGATAAAATAGTGGAAGTAACTACTGCAGAGCAGAATAAAGAAAAAAGAATGAAAAGAATTGAGGACAGTCTCAGAGACCTCTGGGACAACATTAAATGCACCAACATTTGAATTATAGAGGTCCCAGAAGAAGAAGAGAGAAAGAAAGGAACTGAGAAAATATTTGAAGAGATGATAGTTGAAAAGTTCCCTAATATGCGAAAGGAAATAGTCAATCAAGTCCAAGAAGCGCAGAGAGTCCCATACAGGATAAAACCAAGGAGAAATAAGGCAAGATACACTTTAATCAAACTATCAAAAATTAAATATAAAGAAAAAATATTAAAAGCAGCAAGGGAAAAACAACAAACAATATACAAGGGAATCCCCATAAGGTTAAGAGCTGATCTTTCAGCAGAAACTCTGCAAGCCAGAAGGGAATGGCAGGACATATTTAAAGTGACGAAAGGGAAAAACCTACAACCAAGATTAGTCTACCCAGCAAAAATCTCATTCAGATTTGGCAGAGAAATTAAAACCTTTACAGACAAGCAAAAGCTAAGAGAATTCAGCACCACCAAACCAGCTTTACAACAAATGCTAAAGGAACTTCTCTAGGGAGGAAACACAAGAGAAGGAAAAGACCTATAATAACAAACCCAAAACAATTAAGAAAATGGTAGTAGGAACATATGTATTGATAACTACCTTAAATTGATAACCACCTGGAACAGGAGAGAAAGCCCAGAGATAAACCCACAGACACATGGTCACACTATTTTTGATAAAGGAGGCAAGAATATACAATAGAGAAAAGAGAGCTTCTTCAATCAGTGGTGCTGGGAAAACTGGAGAGCCTAGATGTAAAATTAGAACACTCCCTAACACCATACACAAAAATAAACTCAAAATGGATTAAAGACCTAAATGTAAGGCCAGACACTATAAAACTCTTAGAGGAAAACATAGGCAGAACACTCTATGACATAAATCACAGCAAGATCCTTTTTGACCCACCTTCTAGAGAAATGGAAATAAAAACAAAAATCAACAAATGGGACCTAATGAAACTTAAAAGCTTTTGCACAGCAAAGGAAACCATAAACAAGACGAAAAGACAACCTTCAGAATGGGAGAAAATATTTGCAAGTGAATCAACGGACAAAGGATTAACCTCCAAAATTTACAAGCAGCTCATGCAACTCAATATCAAAAAAACCAAACAACCGGGCTTCCCTGGTGGCACAGTGGTTGAGAGTCCGCCTGCCGATGCAGGGGACACGAGTTCGTGCCCCAGTCCGGGAAGATCCCACATGCCGCGGAGCGGCTGGGCCCGTGAGCCATGGCCGCTGAGCCTGCGCTTCCGGAGCCTGTGCTCCGCAATGGGAGAGGCCACAACAATGAGAGGCCCGTGTACCACACACACACACACAAAAACCAATCCAAAAATGGGCAGAACACCTAAATAGACATTTCTCCAAAGAACATATACAGATAGCCAAAAAACACATGAGAGAATGCTAAGCATCACTAATCATTAGAGAAATGCAAATCAAAACCACAATGAGGTATCACCTCACACCAGTCAGAATGGCCATCATCAAAAAACTCTACAAACAATAAATGCTGCAGAGAGTGTGGAGAAAAAGGAATCCTCTTGCACTGTTGGTGGGAATGTAAATTGATACAGCCACTATGGAGAACAGTATGGCGTTTCCTTAAAAAACTAAAAATAGAACTACCATATGACCCAGCAATCCCACTACTGGGCATATACCCTGAGAAAACCTTAATTCAAAAAGAGTCATGTACCACAATGTTCATTGCAGCACTATTTACAATAGCCAGGACATGGAAGCAACCTAAGCGTCCATTGACAGATGAATGGATAAAGAAGATGTGGCACATACATACAATGGAATATTACTCAGCCATAAAAAGAAAAGAAATTGAGTTATTTGTAGTGAGGTGGATGGACCTAGAGTCTGTCATACAGAGTGAAGTAAGTCAGAAAGAGAAAAACAAATACCATATGCTGACACATATATATGGAATCCAAAAAAAAAAAAAAAGGTTCTGAAGAACCTAGGGGCAGGACAGGAATAAAGACACAGACGTAGAGAATGGACTTGAGGACATGTGGAGGGGCAAGGGTAAGCTGGGGTGAAGTGAGAGAGTGGCATGGACGTATATACACTACCAAATGTAAAATAGATAGCTAGTGGTAAGCAACTGCATAGCACAGGGAGATCAGCTCAGTGATTTGTGACCAACTAGAGGGGTGGGATAGGGAGGGTGGGAGGGAGATGCAAGAGGGAGGAGATATGGGCATATATGTATATGTATAGCTGATTCACTCTGTTATAAAGCAGAAACTAACACACCATTGTAAAGCAATTATACTCCAATAAAGACGTTTTTACAAAAAATGGAAGAAAAATTACTGTGAACTTATTCTACCAAATTTAAAAGTGTTCTTATTATAAAGCTACACATTTTTTTTAACGTAGTACCAGTTCAGGAATAGATAAGTCAAAAAGAAGATAAAAACTAGAAATAAACTAGGTGGATATAAACTTTTACTATATGTTAAAGTTGATATTTGAAATTAAATTATTTAACCAACTTACTAGCCAGCTAAGCTACCTGGCTAAAAACACCAGGGGAAATACTCTTGTCTGATATCATTTACGCAAGTAAATTCTAAGTGAATGAAAGATAAATGTTCTGTCAACGAATCTATAACAGATCTAGAAGAAAATATTTTTCTTCTCTTAGAGTAGAGAAGACATTTCTAAGAATATATACAAATTCAGATTTTTAGGAAAAATTAATATATTTGCTACAAAAAACTCAGAAAATTCTGCAGGTAGGAAAGTCATATTACTACCTTTTGCTAGTCTGTTATCTGATATTATCTGATTAAAATACATATATTTGTAAAATAAAAGAAAGTGTTTATAATCTTAATATGTAAAGAACTCTTACAAATCAATAAAAAAGATAAATGTCCTAAAAGGTATGTAGGCAATTCATAAAAGAGAGCGAATGGTTTTAGGAAAAGGTATGAAAAAGAATTCAATATCACCAGCTTTCAAACATGCATTCAATTAAAAATAACAATGAGGTTAGAGTGGGTTTTTTTCTGAACAAATTAGCAATTCTTTTAAAATATGAAAGCATGTTTTTTCGGCGGGGAAAGAGTATTCTCAAGAACTGCTGAGCAGGAAGATGATTTGGCACCATGAAAAATGTGTTCACTCTTCTATCCAACTTTGCTCTTCTAGAAAAGCATCTTAAAAGAGCTAATTAAGGATGTGCACAAAGATTGACTTGTGCCTCACATCCACGCAGCTCTGTCTTCTCATCTCTTTTGGGTCTGAACTCAAATGCTTTTTTTCACAGTGAATCCTATGCCACCCAATCTAAAATTGCAAGGACCCACACACTACTTATTCTCCTTCCCTTATATATTTTCCCCCATGGCACCTGCCATATCATGTGTTTTATTTTCTTATCTAGTTTTTATTTTTCTTTTCCCACTGAAATACGAGTTCTATATGGCAAGTATTTTTGTCTGTTTTGATCACTGCTCTGGCCAGGGACAGTCCTACATTTTATGGATCCTGACACACAATTTGGGGGTTCTCCTTAAAAAAGAAGTGTTTTCCCCCCAAAATTTCACATTTTAAAAACCTGATAAAATAAATATTATTAAATCTAGAAAAATGACAGTGCTGGTAAATTAAAGCTCAAAATTTGAATTATTTTGGTATTGGCTGGATTTCTAAAGGTATTCCTAAAGGTAAGCCTGGGAATAATCGATACACTTTTACTTTTTTTGTAGTTCAAAGAGTTCATTCACTCATTCATTATGTTTTGCAGATTTATTGAAATGCAATTCACATACCATAACACTCACCCGTTTAAAGTATGCAGTTCAGTAGTTTTTAGCATAGTCAAAGAGTTGTGCAAACATTATCACAATCAATCTAGAACATTTTTATCACCTAAGGTAAGTTTGAACCACACTTTTCAGTTGATAGACATTCAAGTTGTTTCCTCTTTTTGTTTGTTTGTTTGACTTTTTGTTTTTTTATTAAGTTGAAATTTACCTACTACACAATTCACCTTTTTAAAGTGTACAGCCCAATGACTTGTAGTATATTCAAAAGCTGTGCAATCATCACGCTAATTCCAAATCATTTTCATCACCACAAGAAGAAACCCATACCCATGAGCAGTCATTCTTCATTACCCCTTCCCTCAGTCCCTGGCAACTACATGTCTACACTCTACTTCTGTTTATTCTGGACATTTCATATAAATAGAATTATATAATATATGGGGTTTTGTGACTGCTTTTTTTCCCACTTAACATGATGTTTTCAAGGTTCATACATGTTGTAGCATTTATCGACACTTCATCTCTTTTTATGGCTGAAAAATATTCCATTGTATGGATAGACCACATTATCCATCATCCAATCAGTTGATAGACGTTTGGATTGTTTCTACTTTCCAATTTGGGCTATTATGAATAATGCTGCTATGAACATTTGTATTCAAGTTTTTGTGTGATATATGTTGTCATCTCTCTTAGGTATGTGCCTAGGAATGGATTTGCTGGGTTGCATGGTAACTCAATGTTTAACATCTTGAAGAACTTCCAAAACTTTCTATAGTGGCTACACCATTTTATATCCCCACCAGCAATTTACAAGGGCTCTGACTTTATCCTATCCTTGCTAAGACTTGGTATTGTCTGTCTTTTTGATTCTAGCTATCCTAGTGGATGTGAAGCCCATACTGGTTTGGATTTCCATTTCCCTGATGTCTAATGATGTTGAGCATCTTTTCATGTGCTTATTGGCCATTTGCACATCTTTGGCGAAATGCCTATTCGGAATCTGTGTCTGTTTTTCAACTGGGTTGTCATTTTACTATTGAAGTGGGATGAGACGTCAGTGGAGCAGAGGGGTGACATGATCTGATTTACATTTTACAGGCTCACTCATGCTGCTCTGTTGAAACTAGCCTTAAGCGGGAAAAGGGCAAAAGCAGGGAACCAGTTAGGAGGTTAGTGCAATAACCCAAGTAAGACCATACTGTCTTGAACCACTAGCAGCAGCAAAGGTATGAGAAGTGCTTTGATTCCAGATACATTTGAAGCTAGAAGCAACACGATTTCCTGATGGAGTGCCTGGGGGATGTGCAGTAATGAGATGTTCTAAAACACTCCAGGTCTTTTGTTCTGGAGAACCGGGAATAATAGGAAGTGTCACGAGTTTTGATTTTGGACATGCTAAGTTTGAGATACCTATTAGGCATCCAAGTGGAGAGATGATGTTGGCAGTCAGATATACAATTCTGGGATTTAGAGAAGTCCGGGCTGGAGATTAACATGTGTGAGTCAGTTGCCTAGAAAAGGTAAAGCCGTGAGGCAGCATGAGATAAGCAAGTCAGTGAGTGTAGATACAGAATAGGAAAGGTTTTTGTTGAATAAATGAAAAGTTGACTCTTTGATGTATGTTTTACATATATGTGTGTTATCATTTTCTATTAACTAAACTTCAACTTAGGTTTGTGGGAAGGGTATTAATCCTGTAGCGACTTATTCCACTAATTAGCGCTCATAAATATGTTTTATGTGACACCTCGCATTCATCCCTCAAAGATGGGTCCCAAAAGTCCCATCTTCAAACAGCCTGTGTATCTGCCCCACAACCTTCAACTTCCCCTTATTGACAAGCTGCAGAAAAAGAGGAGATGAATGTTGATGCCAGTGTTTGTTGGGGACCCTCTGTTTCAGAGCCTTTAGCTAGGTGCTCTCAGAGTGACAGGAAACCTCCATGACATGAGAGACATGCGCAGGCAAAGTGGGTAGATTACAGAGGTGCTCCATAGCACACTGTGGGGACGTGGGCTATAGAGCATCAGCTTAGGTACCACTGTAAGACCCCATGGCAAATACTAAGTGTGGTACCTTGAGTAAATCAAGCATCCAATTAAAACCTGCATTTAAATTTCATTTGACTCAATTCCATCAGCAGCAAGTGGGTTTCAGCAAGAGCATCGCCAAGGAACCGCAAATGGTGAGGCTGCAGGAGTGATGGTTAGAAGCGTTGGAGAATTCTGGATTTGTCAGAGAAACAAGCATACAGTTTTGGGAGGCAGGGCTGTAAGAATCATGAAACTTTACAGAATATGGTGATAAAATTTGTTTCTCAACTGTACAGGACATGAAAGTATTGAGGCAGAAGCATGGATGTGCATTTATGCTTTAAATTATTAAATGAAGTGATTATGTAGCTAAGGTTGAATTGATGGTTTTATTGTTTAATTATTCTGAGGACAAAAAAAATGAATGAGCAACTTTTGATTTAGTAATATCTAATAATTTGGAAGTGTGAGAAACAGCTATAAATATCCAATTTCGGGACTTCCCTGGTGGTCCAGTGGATAAGACTCCACGCTCCCACGGCAGGGGGGCTCGGGTTCAATCCCAGCTCGGGGAAATAGATCCCACATGCATGCTGCAAGTAAGAGTCCGCATGCCGCAACTAAGAAGTCCACATGCCACAACTAAAAAGATCCGGCGTGTCTCAACTAAGGCCCGGTGCATCCAAAATAAAATAAATATTTTAAAAAATTATCCAGTTTTGATAAAGAGATAAGTCAACAGCGAAGAGCTACTATGTGCCATGTCTTCAGTTGTGTTCTTTCCCAAGTGAGTAATCTCAAGATTAAGACCACTTTGCCTATATGCCCAGTATCGAAGATGAATCCTTGTTTCAAAATGGTCATCTATTAATTTTGCACTATGCCTGGTGACTACAGGGGAATGAACTGAAATTCATTTTCTACAATGTTATACTTTTAAAAAATGTGGGGAAAGTCTGGACATTTTAATTCTTTGCACCTTTATTTCTTTTTAAAAAACAGACATTTGTTTCCTACTTCAGCAAAAACAAATGAGGACGAAACTTGACTGATAACCTAAATGGGAATTTTTAAGAGCCAGTGTAGGAAGAAAAGAAGAAAAGAACTTGCCAGTTATGATCACTGGATAACAGATAATACTTTTTATTTACATTTAGCTGACCAAAAAGACAGGCAAGTATTTTTTAAAAAAATCTCAAGACAGAAGATGCTATGTTTAAATAACAGGTACATGATTTCTCCAGACACATCCATTCTCAGCCCCCGACAAGGTCTCTCAATGCATCCAGTGTGCTTTTTCTAAACGAAAATTCTTATATACAAGCCCTTGGACCACAGAAGCTTCCTTGGGAACTATTTTTTCTTATGGGCATTTTACAGTGATGTTGGTATAACCAAATTTCTACTAAGAATTTAACTTTACACTTAGTTGGGCAATACAACGAAATATCTAGCTCAGTTTCTTTATAATCTAACTAACTGCCTCAATCCACCTGTGAAACATCAGATCTTCCCCAAATGCTCTGTGTATAAGGGGGACACGTTACTCCTTAAGCAGTACTTTACCTGTGTGCATTCTTCACTGTAGTGTACAAAATGACTCTTCAGAATATGTACAGCACTTTTTTAAAAGTGTGGACTTTTTCTCTTTTCCAAAACAGCAAATTCTTGATTAACCATGTCCCACACAACCACCTTCAACCCTGGGATGTTAGCAAAGCTGTAACTAGGGACTCGATTCCTCCCGGTTACACACATTCTTGGACTACTTCTATCAACCGCAATAAATATGGGCTCAAAACTAGACAAATTCTCCAAGTTTAATTAAGATTATCCAAAGAAAAACACCGGGGAAAGAAATCTGCTGGTCTCCTTTCCAAATATAATGCATCCCAAAGTAAAATATAAAAGTTTTAGTTTAATAATGTACATAAAAGTCTTTGTTCAAGTATAAATGACAAGCTTGATTTTAAAGGAAATCACCCTCTGGTGGCCTAGCTGGAGGAAGAAAAAAAAAAGAAAGAAAGAAAATCATCCCCATCATATGTACATAATTGCATTCTAAAGCAATCTTGGGGACCTTGCACAGTGTTTGGGGTCACATGTCACTGCTCTACTCCAGGAACATGGCCACATGAAAGCAGATTGTAACTCATGAGTTATTATACACTGAGATTTTTGCATATAAGGTACTTCATGAGGCAGAATGGCATAAAGGACATTTAAATGCAGAACTTATATTCATCTACAGGAATAATATTTCCCAGTTGTGAACTAATTACTATACTTGGAAAATGCTAGCATCTTCATAAATATTTTGGTTAAATTATGGTGCAAAACGTGAATTTTGCAAACTTCGAAAAGGCACATTTTTGTGACATCTCCTAAGCATTTCTCTGAGAGCCTAAGGAATGCTATTAACTTCATGAAACATTTCACTCCCTAGAAGAGTCTTCACCAAGAAGATACCTCAGAGGTAAAGACTTCCTGAGGACTGTAAGAAAACTCTGTGGGTTCATAAGTGGAGGAAAAGAAACAACTATGAAATGTAGGACCAGCTGAGAACTCACCATGAGGAACGGATGAAGTGTGATAGGCTTGCTCCTGGCCGAAAATATTACTGTCCTTCTATAAACTGCTGGAATGCTTTTTTCACTTTACTGTGGAACATTGCCATTTCTGCAAATGGGTTCCAAGGCATGCCCTTGTAAAAAGGCAGCTGCAGGGCTTCCCTGGTGGCGCAGTGGTTGAGAGTCCGCCTGCCGATGCAGGCGACGCGGGTTCGTGCCCCGGTCCGGGAAGATCCCACATGCCGCGGAGCGGCTGGGCCCGTGAGCCATGGCCGCTGAGCCTGCACGTCCGGAGCCTGTGCTCCGCAGCAGTGAGAAGCCCGTGCACTGCAAAAAAAAAAAAAAAAAAAAAAAAAAATGCAGCTGCAGCCCTGCGTGGTAACTGCACGAGGCTGGTATGGATGCGTTCCAGATGTGGGGAAGATGATCACAGTCATTCTTTCTGGGAAAGAGTATGAACCGACTGCTTTCTCTTTAAACATCACAAGATATCAGCTCTACTAAGAAAACTGATTGGTAGCAGTAGAAAGGCGGGTGATTTGGGAATATGAAGAACCCCGGGAGGTGGGGCAGACTAAGAGGAAGCCTCCGAGTCAGGAGAGGAGGCCAGCAAACATCACAGGTTTAATGGACCCCAAGGGCATTAGGGGATAGAGAGGGCTGCAAAAATTGAAGCAAGAAAGACCTTGTTCTTAGGAAGGGAGGTGGAAATTTACATTTTCCATCGTTCAAACTGTTGACACGACCCTGTTGCCAAGATCCAAAACTCAGGCAGGTTCCTTGAGTATTAAAGGACAGCTATGTGAGGGTTTAGCCTTCCTCAGAAGGCTTGGCCTCGTAACCCATGGTAGCATGATATTGTTTCTGTGGGAAAAGTGTTTCAAAGTATAAGCCAGTTGTTTGGAACATGATAGAGAATCTCTTCATAAGATTACTCACTTCTGGGCAACTCTTTATGTGCATTCTCAGTTTTAGAATGTAATCAACGTGCTTTGAATCTCCAAAATATATTCTATGGTGTATAGAAAACAAATGAACCTTTTATAAGGAATTAAAAAATGCCCAACATTGGGCTTCCCTGGTGGCGCAGTGGTTGAGAGTCCGCCTGACGATGCAGGGGACGCGGGTTCGTGCGCCGGTCCGGGAAGATCCCACATAGGCGGAGCGGCTGGGCCCATGAGCCATGGCCGCTGAGCCTGCGCGTCTGGAGCCTGTGCTCCGCAACGGGAGAGGCCACAACAGAGAGAGGCCCGCGTACCACACACACACAAAAAAAGCCCAACATTTGTGTTACAGAGATGAAACTTTTGTACCGTACATTCACATACAGCAATACTCCCTACTGACATTTATTACTTAAATGATACTAGGTGCTGCAGAATAAATGTCTCTGTTTCATACATATGGCAAATCCAATAATCCATCACTTCGATAAACCATTCCATTAGTAGGGAATAACTACAAATATTCTATATGCAAGTGCTTTATATCGTTCTAGAAATACAATCAAGAGGCAATGCTTTAGGGCTACACATTAAGGCTACCTTGGTTATTTAAAATGTGTATAAGCAACAAGGGCACTTTTGCAAAAGATAGTATAAATTAAACAGTATCTCCATCTTAGGAAAAGAGAAGCTATTACAAGCCAACTCCACATCGAAAATGGTATCTTAGAACTTCCTGCTATTATTCTAATGCAGGACAGATTATTGCTCACAACTGCACATTTCAGAACACAAAGAAATTTTCATATTTTTGTTACCTTTTAAGCAAGGTGACATCAGAATAAAAACTTTTAAAATTAAGCTTTTCTTTTCTGTTAAAAGTAAAATTTATTACAATACAGTAAGTGTAAGTGTTATTAAAAATGCTGGTTAAAATTATAAAGTGTCTATATAATTTTTCTAATATAAATATTGGAAATAACTTTAACAGTTCTATACGTACATAGTACACTGAAAACATAAAATCATGCATAAGGCTGAAATATCACTTTGCATATTATCCTTTTAGGTATCACTCTTGTCTTCTCCTGCTCCCAGGATCATTCCAGAATATGAAGGGGTTACAAACTTCAAGGTTTCAGTGTTTTGAATGTATGTCTGTTATCACACATTAACAATGCTTTAAAATCACTGCTTACATTCTAATCACGTGGTTCTAGTTCCCATATTTCCCTTTCTCGATAGGCCTTGGACAAAAAGTTGAGCTAGAAAACCTGTGATTACAGGACCCAGCATGACATGAATTCTCAATGATTCATTTAAAAGTGGCATAAAGTGTTTTATATATATCTATATATACACATATATATATATTTTAAAAGTCCTACAGGACATGAAAGACAAGTACATCACATGTAAATAAAATTAAGCAGCTCACCCTCTGCTTGCTTACTTGGCTCCACGTCTCTATAGGAAGGAGAAGCCGAGCCATGAAGAAGATAGGGCAAATCGGAACTGCTGGGAGTGTGTGTGTTTGGCGGGGCTGGTGAAGGTGGGTGGGCAGCAGCACAGGGAAGGAACTGGGGAGAAATGTCAGATTATGAAGGGAAATTAAACAGCGTTACTTATCCATTCTTCCCCATCTTGCTAAAGCAGGGGCCGGTTCCAGCCCAGCCTCCCTCCCCTGCCTCCCAGTGAGGGATCTGTCCCCCCAGCACTGTGAAGGCAGCCACTGCCTTTCAGACAATGTGAAGCCATAGCTGTTCCCTACTGAGAACACTTCACAAATGTGAGGAACAGCCTATAAAGTATAGCTTTGGACATTTCATACATTCCAAGGACAGTCTGAAGTAGGCCTCAACACGAGGGGCAGGGGAAACAGTTTTTACAAGCAGCTAACGCCCAGAGAGGCTAAGGGGTTCAGCCAAGGGGAAGGCAATGCTTCTTCCTTCATGACAGCGCTTCTCAGACTTTAATGTGCCTGCGATTCACTTGGGGTCTCATCAAAATGTATTAGGTTGAGGATGGGGCCCCAGACGCTGCATTTGTAATAAGCTCCTATGGACCACGCTTCGAGATGCTGATGCTCTTGGTCTACGGACCACACTTGGAGAAGCAAGAGTCTGCAACATAAAGAGGGAGCCGCCTCTGTGTCTCTGGGCCACAGGTATATCTTGGAAGTCCTGGGCAGAGCTGAGACAGCCCCAGTGCTATGTGCCCACTCAAGCACATCCCCGGGCCAAAGGTGGAGATGCAGCACACTGAGTGAGCAACTGTCTACAAGACTGAGTTAACATATTTTCTGAGAGCACCATGACTCTATGAAAAGCTAAACAAATAACATAATTCAACTTGAGTAAATGGAGAGGTCTACTGGCTGGGAATAAAACTAACCTTTTCCCCATGTAGTCCTCCTTAAAGTGAACATGATTACAAAGGTATAAAGAAACAGTATATTAAATTTCATAGTAAAAGGCCACATGTGCACACATATACATACAGTATGAATTCTAAGAAATTAAATGCATTTAATCAGAATAAAGCACGTGCTACCACTGCTCCCAGCTAAAATCATCTCCTCTTCCAAATACAAGGAAAAAACCTTGAATTGTAAGGAAAATCACTGCATTGCCTGCCAGCACCAGGCCACAGGCTCCCCACTTGATCTGAAACACAAAAAAAGAGGATTAAATCTTTACTTTCTTTATACTGTACTCTTTGCAAATCTGTTATTTCCTGCTTTAGAAACATCCAATGAAATATTACATAAAACTGCTAAAAGGCTTAATAATCTAATAGACAGGAGAGAGTGAACTGTTCAGTAATTAGTCTAATTACTTCGTGATGCTTATTAATTAAGTCTGGTATCATCCTTAACGTTTTCCCCATTAGACATAATTCTATACTTGTTTTCAGCAGACAATGACTGCCTTAAGTAAAATACATGAAGCAAGATTACAAAGGGTCCAATTACAATATTGGGTACTCAAAGTTCTGTATGTATTGCCTTCTTTCATGAAAATAGGAATTGGAGAGTTACGGATTGATTTGTTTCTTTTCTAGGCAAGAAAAGGTTTTAAATAATACTCTGCATGCAAATAAAAAGAGCTTTCCAGCAGGGCAGATAGTTTTCCAGAGGCACAGTTGGGGATGAGACTACCCTCTAGTGGACATTTTTTGTTTTAATTTAACAAATAGAAAACATCAATGAAAGTTTCCTCATAAAATGTGATGCAGTATTCGAAAGGTAAAAATAGAAATCTTTAGGGCAAAATTTAAGAAGTACTAGTCTAAGGCACAAGAAGAATAAGATAATGAAAATATGACATCTAAAACCTTCCATGCAGACTTCCCTGATGCCGCAGTGGTTAAGAATCTTGCCTGCCAACGCAGGGACGGGTTCGATCCCTGGTCCAGGAAGATACCACATGCCGCGGAGCAACTGAGCCTGTGCACCACAACTACTGAAGCCCATGCGCCGCAACTACTGAGCCCACGTGCTGCAACTACTGAAGCCCGCGCTCCTAGAGCCCGTGCTCCGCAACAAGAGAAGCCACTGCAATGAGAAGCCCATGCACTGCAATGAAGAGTGGCCCCTGCTGGCCGCAACTAGAGAAAAGCCTACGTGCAGCAACGAAGACCCAACACAGCCAAAAATAAATTTTAAAAAAACAAAAAACAAAAAGACTTCCACGCTTCTGTTATCTAGACAGAGTTCAAACTGGCCTGGCATTCCAGACTCTTCCCAGTCAGGCTTCCCCAGCCTTTCTATCCTCAATCTCAATCCCTCCCTTTTTGCTCCATCATATTGGACTGCTCTTTATTCCACATACTGCATTTTTGCACTCGGGTGCCATTCCATACAATAGCCTTCCCTACTCTACACAGAACATTATTTATCCTTAGAGGCCACATCAAATGCCAGTTGTAATTTCTCTCTTCTCGGTGCTCCTATGGCTTTCTGATCATGTTTTAATGAGCACGCTTGGTATATTTATAGTACACTTGCCCATCAGGCAAGTTTCTGTGCTCTTTGAGAACAGAGACAGTATCTGGTTCTTATTCTTAGTGTCCTATAAATAGCATATGCTCCAAAGATGTTTACTGCATGAATAAATAACACTTGTGCAGATCTGATATTCAATGCCCCAAGTAAGAGTTTCATGAAGTTGAAACAGTATGTAATTGGGGGAAATAAAAGCAAATAGTATGAAAGACAGTGAATGTCAAAGAACTGAATAAATTATACCCATAATGTGTATTTCAGAGACAAAAAGAAAATTTTCGTATTTGATATCGATGAAATAAAGTGCATATTTTATGTCAAGACAAGAAAAAATTAAACATAAAATTTTTCTCTGCCCGTTTGGGCCTCCTCCCTCCCCTTCAGTGTGTACTGTACATCTACATTAACCAGACTTCCTTCGGAGATAACGTTCCTTCTTAATCTCATAAAGGGTCACAACTGCTTAGGAGATAACCTTCCTTCTTAATCCTGTAAGGGGCCACGATTACCCAAAACCCACTACTTACTTGACACATGCCAATCTGGATTGCATAAACTGTCACTAGTACGTCATTTGATATATAACCATTTGTCTCTAAAACTTATGTAACTGTGCTTTGATCTCTAACATGTGGAACAGTCGTCTCCTGGGTTATAATCCTCAGGTCGGCTCAAATAAAATTCTCCATTTCTTTTTTAGGTCGATGATTGATTAGTTTTTTCTTCAACAATATGAAGATGTCATCTTATTCACTGTATCGCTTAGTAGCTGTACAGTTGTCCCTCAATATATGCCTATTGTGTTGAGGATTGTGTCTATGATCCTATTTGCAGGAGAAGAATTTGATATGTTGTGATTTATAATAAGAATTCGGTCTTTGTCCCCATTTCTTGCACAGAGCTTCTAAAACCCATGGAATTTCCTAAGTGATGAGAGTGGTAAAGGTGACTTTTTTTATGTGAATGAGGTAACTTTGGAAAGCACCTAAGGATGGAAGCCGGTTGCAGGAGGAGACAACCATGTGACTAGACAGTTAGAACTTTCAGTCCCACCCCCAACCTCCAGGGAGAGGGGGCTACGGGACTGGAGGTTGACTCGATCTCCAATAGCCAATGGTTTGATCCATCATGCCTGTGTAACGAAGCCTTCATAAAAACTCAAAAGGATAGGATTCGGAGAACTTCCAGGTTGATGATTTGCTGCTTTGGGGAAAGTGGTACCCTCAGAGAGGTCATGGGAGCTCCATGGTCTTTCCCCACACCTTGCCCTATGCATCTCTACCATCTGGCTGCTTCTCAGTTATATCCTTTTACAACAAACTGGGAATCCAGTGAGTAAATGGGTTCCCTGAGTTCTAACAAATTAATCGAACCCAAGGAGGGGGCCATGGGAACCCCTGATTTATAGCCAGTCAGTCAGAAGCACACGTAACAAGCTGAACCTGTGACTGGCATCGGAAGAGGGAGGCAGTCTTGCGGGACTGAGCCCTGAACCAGTGGAATCTGCTGTTATCTCTAGGTAGACAGAGTCAGAGTTGAGCACAACTGTAGGACACCCAGCTGGTGTGGAAGAATTGCTCCTCAGTGGTGTGGGGAACAACCCCCCGAACCACACACACACACACACATTGGAATTAGGTGATCAGGACCCCTTTTGATATTGACTTTGGAACTAGAAGAGTATTGCTATAGTAGTCTCTGGATGGCCCTACAATAAAAGGTAAGGATTTCAGAACAATTCTAGAAAATAGCTTACAGTAGAAAAAGCAAGAAATCACCTGGTCTGGCTAAAAGTTGTAAGAGAAACAAAGAAAGCATTCTGCAAACATGGGCAAGATACTGACAGGTGGCTCTAAGGTGGGGGAATAGAGAAACTAAAAATATGCCTGGCCTTGAGGCTTAAGTCAAAGCAGGGGAAATGAAATTTGTGGTTCCAGACACAGGCCTGTGGAGTAAACTCAGCAATAACTGGGCAAAACAATAGACAACAGAACTTACCACGGCCACACGAGCAAGAATAACAGGAAATCCAAAGGCAGAAACAACAATTCCGGTAGTGAAAAAATAAGCCAGTTCCCGACAGGCACTACTTGTTGCATCGGAGTCATACGTTGCTCGTTTGGCAATGAAATAGGGGATGGGAGAGATGGCATGGAATATCAGGACAAACAAGGGCCAGTAAACACTGTTGGTTGCACCCAGAAGAAACCCAAAAGGAAAAGTTACAGTTACATCATAATTAAAGATATATTACTGTTTCAAAGTTAATATTACTTTAAATGTCTAGGTCAACGATTATTTTCATTTGTCACTATTAATACATGAGATGATTTCTACCAGGAACAGTTAAGAAGCAGCGATCATTAAAAATTACTAGTCCATTAATCTGCAGATAACTTATATTGTGTTAAGAAACAACTACATAATGTAAAATCTAGAATCTTTATTACTTTCTGTATTATTGAGCTGTCATTTCTTTAGGGACAGAATCTTAACTTAATCATCTTTGCTTCCCCTATAGAACATAGCACAGGGCCTTGCACATGCTAATTCAATAGAGATCTTTTGAATGCACGCAGGTGGAAACTTTCACTTGCTTGGAATAAAACCCAGATTCCTCGCCCTGGCCTACAAAGCCTCACATGATTTGGCCAATTTCTTCCATTCATTCTGTGCCATCTTCCCTTCATTCGTTCAATCTGTAGCCACACCAGCCTTTCTGTTTCTTAAACACTCCCTCTGCCTGAATGCCCTCCCCTGACTCATCAAGCCTGATAAGCTTATTTATCCACCAAGTCTCAGCTTAAAGACAACCTCTTCTATGCAGCCCTCCCTGACTCCCTGACTCTCCCAGGGAAACTCAGATTTACCTTCTCAAAGCTCTCACTGTACTTTGTACACTCTCTACTAGAGCTGTCAGCTTACTGACTGGACTGTTTACCTGTCTCTCACTCATAACTAGAACTGTAAACTCCTTGAGGACAGGACTGTGTCTCTTCATTCTTGTGTCACCAGCTGGTCCAGAGGAGGTTTTCAATAAATGCTCATTAAATGAATACATCAATTTTAAACAGAGCTTTGGTCTGCACAAATACAAGTGACCCAGGAAGGGACTGGGTTCATAATTTGGACTTCATTAACTCATCAGTTAGAGCTTGGTGCTAAACTGACCAAACTCCCTAATACCCGTACTAACAGTGACAAAGACACACAAAAAATAGTTCTTTTGGAAATGATAACTTACCCATAATCCTCTAAGGCACATCCCAGCATAAGAAAAGTCAGCCCAATAGCCCCACTGAAGGATAATGCCACAAGAGCTGTGAAAAATAAAACCAAGAGTTATAGGTCCCTGTGGCTGTCAGGGACTGGGGGTGGGGGGAGAGGAATGGGGAGGGACTCTTTTGGGGTTGATAAAATGTCCTGGAATTAGAAAGTAATAATGGTTGCACAACCTCGTGAATATACTAAAACCCACAGGATTTTACACTTTAAAAAGGTTAATTTTATGTCACGTGAATTATATCTCGATTTTAAATGTTTTAATAAAAAAAAGAATGCAGTGATTTACTTATTTCATTGGTTAATGTTACATTTGACTGGCAAATGACCACCTACGTGCATCATTTTTAAATCATCAGGTGGCGAAAGAGCTCAAGCCTTTCCAGTACTCAACCCCTATCTAACGTATGAATTCCCTCTATATTTGTCCCAAGAGCCAGCCAGCCAGTCGATACAACTCCACTGAAGGGAAACTCACTACCACTGAGGCAGGTCATTTCATTCTGATAGTCTTTAAATGCTGAAAACCCTTTTTCCTTAAATTGAACCCCAAACTGCCTCCTAGCAATATATACGCTTTGATCATTGTGCCCTCCAAACCACAGTGCTTCAAGTATTTGAAGATTGGCGCTTCCCAATTAGTGTCCCCTGAATATTTATTCCCTGCATCTGTTACACCAATCTTTGAGGAGGCAGGAACATTCTTGTTTTGTCCACTGCTGAGTGGGAGACGGAATGTGAGTTGTTAAAAAATCTTGAGCTCTGAGTCACCAACATGGGTTCAAATCTTAACTCTGTCACTGACTGGTTGTGTGACCTTGGGTAGAAGGTGAACCTCTTTAAATCCAATTTTTCACCTGTAAAATGCGAATCATGGTGCCACCTTATTAGGGAGTTTATGGGAATCAAATGAGATAATCTATGTAAAGTGCTTGGATGTGCTTTGATACAGGTAGCAATCCAAAGCACAGGACACTGAATTATCCAAATATTCCTCTGAAAAAAACCCATAATACTCAAAATTAGTCACTGACTAAACTAATTAACATTTTGATTGCTTCCTTTTACTTTAAAGGCAATTTGGGGAGACTTTTATAGGAAGATACCAAGGTGATTTTAAAACATCTGGGAGTATACAGATGGTAGGGGACAAGGAAGCACTGTCAGTTTTATGTACTTTTCCATTTAGCACATGTCACTTTTAGAAAAAAAAAAATGTACAAAAGTAACTTGTCCCGTATTGTTTCATTACAGATGACCTTCTCCTCATTGGCTTTGTCCCCTGCCTGTGACTGATCACCTGCACTACGCTGTCCCCCGGGAGAGCATTCAAAGCTAGGAATCATAGATCTCTTCCTTCTGTTCTGGGACACCAGTCACTCAAAGGTCACAACTATATCGCCAGTGGATGCTCTTTACCCCCCTTTTTCTTTTTCAGGAATTGCATCCTCGGCCATCTCTTAAACTTGGAGCTAACCAGGAATAGAATTTCATCTCTCTTGTCACTTTACACTCTTGCTGGGACATTGCATTCAACCCAAAGCTCCCTGGTACCACAAGGACCCAGCTACATCTGAGGCTGCAGCCCAGAGCAGGTTCTAAGAGCTTGGCCTGCACCTCCAACTCCAATCTGGACTTCTGTGGGTAGCCAACAAGGACCTCAACTTCAACATGTGTAAAACTGAAACATCCCCACCTTCTCCTCCCAAACACACACTTCTTCCCTTTGAAGGTTCTATCTTCAAAGACCGACACCAACCCTACACTCCGTTTTCTAGAAAATCAGTAAGTCAAGGTGACTCAGTCTCCCAGACCTCACTCAAACACACTGCTAAAGACTGAGTGATTGGGCTTCCCTGGCGCTGCAGTGGTTAAGAATCCACCTGCCAATGCAGGGGACATGAGTTCGAGCCCTGGGCCAGGAAGATCCCACATGCCACGGAACAACTAAGCCCGTTCCCCACAACTACTTAGCCTGCACTCTAGAGCCCGCGAGCCACAACTACTGAAGCCCACGGGCCTAGAGCCGGTGCTCTCCAACAAGAGAAGCCCACGCACCGTAACAGAGAGTAGCCCCCGCTCACCGCAACTAGAGAAAGCCCACGCACAGCAACAAAGACCCAACTCAGCCAAAAATAAATAAATAAATAAATATTTTTAAAAAAAAGACTAAATGATTGTGTCCCTCCCCCCAAATTCATATATTAAATCCTAAAGTCCAATGAGATGGTGTTAGGCGGTGATAAGGTCATGAAGGTGGAGTCCTTGTGAATGGGATTAGTACCCTTATAAAAGGGACTCCATAGAGCTTCCTTGCCCCCTCTGCCATGTGAGGACACAGCAAAAAGATGGCTGTCTAGGAACCAGGAAGCAAGTCTTCACCAGACAACAAATCTGCTGGCACCCTGATTTTGGAGATTCCAGCCTCTAGAACTAAGAAATAAATGTTGTTTAAGCCACCCAGGTTATGGTATTTTTGTCCTAGCAGTCCTAAAGGACCAAGACAACCACCTCTTCTCTTGTGCCCCCAGCTACTGTCCCCGTGAAGACCCTCATCATCTCATGCCTGCCTTCATCTCATGACTCTGCCAATCCATCCTCCACACAGCAGACAATGATGTCTCAAATACATAAAGCTGGTGTCACCCCTTCACAGTTGCTTTCACAGCCTATGAGTTGTTCTAGCACTGGAGGCGCACCTCTGCCATTGTTCTAGCACTGGAGGCGCACCTCTGCCACTGTTCTAGCACTGGAGGCGCACCTCTGCCATTGTTCTAGCACTGGAGGCGCACCTCTGCCACTGTTCTAGCACTGGAGGCGCACCTCTGCCATTGTTCTAGCACTGGAGGCGCACCTCTGCCATTGTTCTAGCACTGGAGGCGCACCTCTGCCCCGCGACACATGCTCTCTCCACTTGGAATAAACTCTGCCCTCACCCCATCCTTTGCCAGGTGAAGCCTTACTGATCTTTTTAGATTCAGGTCAAGAATTGCCTCTTTTGCGAAAGTGGTCCCCTTCCTCCCTGGAGCAGGGTTCAATAATCCCATCTGTATTAATTTCCTAGGGCTGCTATTAATAATGTACCACAAACCGGGTGGCTTAGAAGAACAGAAATGTATTCTCTCACAGTTCTAGGGGCTTGACGCCTGCTCCCTCTGAAGGCTCTAAAGGAAGACTCCTTCCTTGCCTCTTCCTTGCCTCTTCCTAACTCCTGCAATCTCTGGTCCTCCCTGGCTTGCAGTTGCATCGTTCCAATTTGTGCCTCTGTCTTCATATGGTATTCTTCCTATATGTCTCCATGTCCAAATTTCCCTTTTCTTATAAGGACACTAGTCCTTGGGTTAGAGTCCAACTAATCCAATATCATCCTAACTTGATTACATCTGCAAAGACCCTATTTCCAAATAAGGTCAAATTCACAGATACTGGGGAGCTAGAGCTTGAACATATTTATTTGGGGGACACATTCAACCTACAACGCCATCTTTGTGCTCCTTAGACATTTAAACAGTAACAATTATTTCCAGCTCTGTCAAACAACAACTTCTCATTTATCTTTTTATTCCAAGCCTCAGGCATACAGTAGTCCCTCTTTAAAAGTTGAATAATCTGCAAAAAGCTTCCTTTCCTTAGTCCTTTTCCATTTCATAGCCTATCTTCCTTGTTACTGTGTCACAATTTCTAACACATTCACACATAAACGTTATTATGTGATAGTTTCCGGGCATGACTAAACACAGTGTAGTGCTGATACTTGTCATCTGCTTTCTGTATTGGCTTCAAATGGATATATTTCACAATGGACACTATCCAAGTAAATCATGTTTACTAAATTAATGCCGAATATAAAAGTCAGCCAGAAATAATTTTAAAATGTGTCTGCTACTAACAGTTTCACACTCAGCTAAATTTCATAGTGAATACACACATGTGTACAAAGACACCCATACGCATGTTTACAGCACATGTTGATTAACTGGAGAGGGAAGATCTTTGCGTACAAATATCAAGGATAGGAACTCCCACGTGGAAAGAGTTATGCTACTCTATTCAAAAGATGAGAAATCTAAGGGTGTCCTACCAAACCAACAGGAAGCCTTCCAATAGCCTCTCCTACAATTGCCATTCCCCATTCCTCTGAAGGCAAATAGATGAGGGAACTGGTGTTCTTGGTACCCCTTTTTAAATCAACTGCCCCATTCAAAAATACGTACTGCACAAAGACCTACTGTATAGCACAGGGAACTATATTTAATATTTTGTAATAACCTATAAGGGAAGAGAATCTGAAGAATACATAATATACATATATATACATATATATATATGAATAGCTGTGCTGTAGACCTGAAACTAACACGGTATTGTAAATCAACTACACCTGAATTTTAAAAAAAGTCCTGCACAAACACTACCTTCTTGTCTGTCCATAAATGAATAAAGGCTGATGAAAGCAGCGATAAAATTCCACCTAATCTACTCTCCACAATTAAGACAAATACAGCATTTCAGGGCGCTTTCCGCTGACACTCGCCTGCAGCCAACTCTGCCTAGTTGGAAAAATCATCGGGAACAACAGATTTAAGTGCCCCGATGCCGACACAATGGCTCCTCTGGAAGAAACGGGAAACTCGGCGAAGCGGCAGGAAAAGGGAGGAGAGGCATTAGGGTGGACATGTCAGGAAGTGAAAGCCCAGTTTAAAACTCGGCAGAGGAGGGGGTGAGGGTACGCTCCCAGGAACTGGGAAGGAACCAGGGAGGTGATGCCCCCGGGGTTAGACGGGGTCTTCCAGGGAGAGACTGCTCCCGGCGAGGGCTCCGCCTGCAGCGACCCGGACACTCCGGGCGAAACGTGAAGGCCAGTATCCTTGCAGAAAAAGGGTTGAGGTTCCCCAAAACACGTCTCCACCCGTACCCCAAGGGGTGAAGGAAGCAGGCGAGCTGCTTCCCACCGGGAAAGGAGGGAAGGGTGGCAGGTCTGAGGGAGGCCGTTCCCCACCCACGCGCTGAAGGCGCAGCTCCAGCCTCATCCCAGAGCCGAGGCGGCGATCCTACGGCAGGACCAGCGAGCCGAGGACCTCGGATGTACCTTTAACGCCCGCCATGTCTCCCGAGCTGGGGCCGCGGCTGCTTCCGGCTTCTTGCCACGGCCCCTGCCCCCGCCCAGGCCCGGTCCATGGCCGTACTTAGGGTGCCGAGCCCGCCCCGCCACGCAGAGCTCCGCCCCTGCCGAGCCAGATCTCCCCCGTCCCCGCCGCTCAGAACCCCTCCCCTGCCGGTTCCTATAGATCGTCCCCACGGCTCAGCCACCCAGAGCCCCGCCCCCGCTGGTCTCCACCCCCGCCACTCTGAACCCGCCCCTGCCGGTCTCGATCGACTGTCCCCCAGGCCCAGCCACTCAGAGCCCCGCCCCTGAGGCTCCCGATCTCCGCCTCCCACCCCCCTGCCCAGCCACCCAGAGCCCCGCCCCTGCCGGTCCGAGCCCGCCCCCGCCACTCAGAGCCCCACCCCACCCCGCAGAACCCCGCCCCTACCCCGGTCACGCTGATAGGCTTGCCACGCAAACCCGCTTTCTCTTCGTAGCCGCGACTTTGCTCCACCAGCTCTCCTGCTAGGTCATAAGCATCTGCATAATCCCGAAACTGGCCCCACGCTCCTCTCTTCCATCTGTGGCTGGGACCCTGGCTCCGCCGAACCGCTAGGTACGCGGGCCCAGACGCTCCCCCACAGCCCACTCGGGACGCGTCCAGCACGGCGCGGAAGGAATCTCTGCGTGAGGGTGGAGAAGATGGAGAGAGGACTCGGAAAATTACAGTCGGTAGAGGAGGAAGGAATACCCTCTTACTCTGGCATTACATTCTCCAACCCTAGCGTGCGTTTGTGTGCCTGTCTGCGTTTACGTAGCTGTGGCTATGGCGGAGGTTGGGATGGGGACACCAGAGAAGAGGCCCCAAAGATCCCGTTTGTCTGGCCTTGCCTTGCTTAATACCAACTTGAGCACTTTTCGAGCACTAGCGTTTTCTTCGTTACACCCTGGTGTATCTATAGAGACAAAAACCAATAAGCTGTTTTGAGTCTGAGGCTTTCATGAACCTTTAAATAAATAGCTATTATTTTTATCCTTGGGGCCTCAAGGTCTGTAGGTAACCAAGGCCAATTTAGACTTCAAAGGGCCATTTCGTATTTTTCTTACAGGAACAGAGTTCTCTTGGTGGATACAATCTGCAAGAGACGTTAAATACTATCTGGTCCAAGCGCTTCATTTTACCTTTACAGAAAGAGGCTCAGAAGGGACAGGACTTGCCTGCTTCACACAGCTCTTTGGAGAAGGTTGGATTATGGGCCACTTATCTCTTATTCTAGCTGAGAAACCCTCCACCTTATGGTGCTGCGCCCCTTCTATTGCTTTTTCTTAATTTTCAACAGGACTGAAAGATAAAGGGGTTCATGGGAATCCAGGTTCCCCTGACTGTATAAGTACAAATTCTCACCACCAGCACCTTTCAGGCTCCCTGCTCGGTTCCCTTCCCTTTTTCAAAACTGTACACTGAGCATATTATTGTCTCAACACAACGTTTAATTACTTGTGAATTTATTTTTCTAGCTCCTCCCATTTCTCCTCATAGATGGAAAGTACACTTATTAAAAACTGTGTTGCTCTGAGGGTTGCCAGAGGAGAGGGGCGTGTGAAGTGGGGAAAACAGGTGAAGGGGATTAAGAGGTACAAATTTCAGGTTAGAAGATAAGTTAAGTCATGGGGATGTAGTATACAGCATAGGGAATATAGTGAATAACACTGTACTTTGTATAGTGACAGATGGTAGCTAGACTTATGGTGATCTTTACTATGTTGTACACCTGAAATTAATACAATATTGTAAGTCAATCATACTTCAATTTTAAAAATTAAAAAAAAACTTTATCATACACCCATGTATGTACCACCAAGACTTAGAAATACAATATTATATATACAGTTGAAGACTCCTGTCATCCCCTCTCAATTCTATTCCACTCCTATCCTCTAAAGAGGTAACTATTCTTAATTTATAATTCCCATACATACTTCTACCCTTTTATAATATAAATGTATAAAAAAATTGTCTTGCACATGATTACATTTTGTATAGATGGCATCATACATGCTTCTATAATTTGTTTTTTCCCTCAACACTGTTTTTGAGATATATTGATAGTGATATAGAAAACTCGAGTTAATTCATTTTAAGTGCTGTGTAACGTTCCATTAAATGACTATACCAGAAAACAAACAAACAAAACTGTGTTGCTAATCCCTGGCTCACTGCAGAGCTTGCAGATCCAGAATTACACTGCATTCTTTACTTTGTAGCCGGCAATCTATTCAGGGTCATTGAGAACTTCTCTTTCCCTATGTTGAGTTAAAGCACTCAGGGGAAAGTGCCTACCACCCAAACCCTGGAAGCCTGGGTTTTTGCTCCCATAATGAAGTACTAATCTGCACTCATGAGAAAGACTCTCCTTAATTGATGATTTTCCATGGGGTCAAATCTCCCATTTCCCCTTCCATTCCCAATCACCCAGCAGGTGTCTAGAAAGCCATATGTAAGGGTTTGCCGAAGCCTTCCATGTCAGCCTGAGGTCAGTCCCGTGGAAGGGAAATGATTTTGGAGAAAAGTGACATTACTTCAGAGGCACAGCTTGGTTTGAGTACTGCCTTGGGCTTAGTAGTTAGAAACTGGAAGATAGTGAGAAGCAAAAAGGTAAGGAGTTTGTCCCAGGGTAATGTCTGGAATCAGAAAAATGCAGAGACATTGTCTCCAACAACTTTTCTGCTGTCCTTTCCAGTTTACAAAGCACTTAAAAGAGAAAGCCATCTTGCCAGAGGCTTTAACCATCCTGAGAAAATCTGCTTTCCTCTTGCCAAGTGTTCACTGAAAAACTGTTCTTCTACTTAACCATTCTACGTTTCCTCAACAATAAAAGAGGGGCCTTTATTGAGGGGGATTGGTTCAAGATGGCGGAGTAGAAGGATGTGCGCTCTCTCCCTCTTGCGAGAGCACCAGAATCACGACTAACTGCTGAACAATTATTGACAGGAAGACACTGGAACTCACCAAAAAAGATACCCCACATCCAAATACAAAGAGAAGCCACAATGAGACGGTAGGAGGGGCACAATCACAATAAAATCAAGTCCCATAACCGCTGGGTGGGTGACCCACAAACTGGAGAACAATTATACCACACAAGTCCACCCACTGGAGTGAAGGTTCTGAGCCCCACGTCAGGTTTCTTAACCTGGGGGTCTGGCAACGGGAGGAGAAATTCCAAGAGAATCAGACTTTGAAGGCAGCGGGTTTTGATTGCAGGACTTCAACAGAACTGGGAGAAAAAGAGACTCCACTCTTGGAGGGCACACACAAAGTAGTGTGTGCATCAGGACTCAGGGAAGGAGCAGTGATCCCATAGGAGACTGAACCAGACCCACCTGCTAGTGTTGGAGGGTCTTCTGAAGAGGTGGGGGGCAGCTGCAGCTCACTGCGGGGACAAAGACACTGGCAGCAGAAGTTCTGGGACATACTCCTTGGTGTGAGCCCTCCCGGAGTCTGCCATAAACCCCATCAAAGAGCCATAGTCTCCAGTGCTGGCTTGCTTCAAGCCAAACAAAGGGAGAGAACTCAGCCCCACCCATCAGCAGACAAGCGGATTAAAGTTTTACTGAGCTCTGCCCACCAGACCAACACCCAGCTCTACCCACCACCAGTCCTTCCCATCAGGAAGCTTGCACTAGCCTCTTATATAGCCTCAGAGGGCAGATAGCAGAAGCAACAACTACAATCCTGCAGCCTATGGAACAAAAACCACATTCACAGAAAGACAGACAAAATGAAAAGGTAGAGAACTATGTACCAGATGACGGAACAAGATAAAACCCCAGAGAAACAGCTAAATGAAGTGGAGTTAGGCAACGTTCCAGGAAAAAGAATTCAGAATAACGATAGTGAAGATTATCCAGGATGTCGGAAAAAGAATGGAGGCAAAGATTGAGAAGACGCAAGAAATGTTTAACAACGACCTAGACGAATTAAAGAACAAACACCTAGAAGAATTAAAGAACAAACAGATGAACAATATAATAACTGAAATGAAAAATACACTAGAAGGAATCAATAGCAGAATAACTGAGGCAGAAGAACGGATAAGTGACCTGGAAGACAGAATGGTGGAAATCACTGCTGCAGAACAGAATAAAGAAAAGAAATGAAGACAGCCTAAAAGACCTCTGGGACAATATTAAATGCACCAACATTCACATTACAGTGGTCCCAAAAGGAGAAGAGAAAGGACCCAAGAAAATATTTGAAAAGATTATAGTCAAAAACTTCCCTAACAGGGGAAAGGAAATAGCTACCCAAGTCCAGGAAGCGCAGAGAGTGCCAGGCAGGATAAACCCAAGTAGAAACACGCCAAGACACATAGTAATCAAACTGACAAAAATTAAAGACAAAGAAAATTATTAAAAGCAACAAGGGAGGGCTTCCTTGGTGGTGTAGTGGTTAAGATCTGCCTGCCAATGCAGGGGACACGGGTTTGATCCCTGGTACGGGAAGATCCCACATGCTGCGGAGCAACTAAGCCAGTGCACCACAACTACTGAGCCTGCACTCTAGAGCCCGCGAGCCACAACTACTGAGCCCATGTGCCACAATACTGAAGCCCACGCATCCAGAGCCAGTGCTCTGCAACAAGAGAAGCCACCACAGTGAGAAACCCGCACACCGCAGCGAGGAGTGCCCCCCACTCGCCGCAACTAGAGAAATCCCGCATGCGCAACAAAGACCCAATGCAGCCAAAAATAAATTAATTAATTAAAAAAAAAAGCAACAAGGGAAAAATGACAAATAATATAAAAGGGAACATAAGCTTAACAGCTGATTTCTCAGCAGCAAATCTACAAGCCAGAAGGGAGTGGCATGATATATTTAAAGTGATGAAAGGGAAGAACCTACAACAAAGATTACCCGGCAAGGATCTCATTCAGATTCGACAGAGAAATCCAAAGTTTTACAGACAAGCAAAAGCTAAGAGAATTCAGCACCACCAAACCAGCTCTACAACAAATGCTAAAGGAACTTCTCAGTGGGAACACAAGAGAAGAAAAGGACCTACAAAAGCAAACCCAAAACAATTAAGAAAATGGTAATAAGAACATACATATTGATAATTATCTTAATGTGAATGGATTAAATGCTCCAAGCAAAAGACAGGCTTGCTGAATGGTTACAAAAACAAGACCCATATATATGCTGTCTACAAGAGACCCACTTAAGGCCTAGGGACACACACAGACTGAAAGTGAGGGGATGGAAAAAGATATTCCATACATATGGACATCAAAAGAAAGCTGGAGTAGCAATACTCAGATAAAATAGACTTTAAAATAAGGAATGTTACAAGAGACAAGAAAGGACACTACATAATAATCAAGGGATCAATCCAAGAAGAAGATATAACAATTATAAATATATATACACCCAACATAGGAGCACCTCAATACATAAGGCTACTGCTAACAGCTATAAAAGAGAAAATCGACAGTAACACAGTAATAGTGGGGGACTTTAACACCTCACTTACACCAATGGCCAGATCATCCAGAAAGAAGATTAATAAGGAAACACAAGCTTTAAATGACACCACAGACCAGATTTAATTGATATTTATAGGACATTCCATCCAAAAACAGCAGGAAAGAAATCATAAAGATCAGAGCAGAAATAAATAAAATAGAAACAAAGAAAATAGCAAAGATCAATAAAACTAAAGCTGGTTCTTTGAGAAGATAAAACAAAATTGATAAACCATTAGCCAGACTCATGAAGAAAGAGGGAGAACACTCAAATCAATAAAATTAGAAATGAAAAAGGAGAAGTTACAACAGACACCACAGAAATACAAAGCATCCTAAGAGACTAGTACAAGCAACTCTATGCCAATAAAATGGACAACCTGGAAGAAATGGACAAATTCTTAGAAAGGTATAACCTTCCAAGACTGAACCAGGAAGAAACAGAAAATATGAACAGACCAATCCCAAGTAATGAAATTGAAACTGATTAAAAATTTTCCAACAAACAAAAGTGCAGGACTAGATGACTCTACAGGTGAATTCTATCAAACATTTAGAGAAGAGCTAACACTGATCCTTCTCAAACTCTTCCAAAAAACTGCAGAGGAAGGAACACTCCCAAACTCAATCTACAAGGCCACCATCACCCTGATACCAAAACCAGACAAAGATACTACAAAAAAAGAAAATTACAGACCAATATCACTGATGAATATAGATGCAAAAATCCTCAACAAAATACTAGCAAACAGAATCCAACAACACATTAAAAGGATCATACACCATGATATAGTGGGATTTATCCCAGGGATGCAAGGATTCTTCAATATATGCAAATCAACCAACATGATACACCACAGTAACAAATTGAAGAATAAAAACCATATGATCATCTCAATTGATGCAAACAAAGCTTTTGACAAAATTCAACACCCATTTGTGATAAAAACTCTCCAGAATGTGGGCATAGAGGGAACCTACCTCAACATAATAAAGGCCACATATAAAAAATCATCAGCAAACATCATTCTCAATGGGGAAGAACTGAAAGCATTTCCTCTAAGATCAGGAACAAGACAAGGATGTCCACTTTCGCCACTGTTAATCAATATAGTTTGGGAAGTCCTAGCCATGGCAATCAGAGAAGAAAAAGAAATAAAAGGAATACAAATTGGAAAAGAAGTAAAACTCTGTTTGCAGATGACATGATACTATACATAGAGAATCCTAAAGATGCCACCAGAAAACTACTAGAGCTAATCAGTGAATTTGCTAAAGGTGCAGGATACAAAATCTCTTGCATTCCTATACACTAACAACAAAAGATCAGCAAGAGAAATTAAGGAAACAATCCATTCACCATTGCAACTAAAAGAATAAAATACCTAGGAATAAACCTACCTAAGGAGGTAAACGACCTCTACTCAGCAAACTATGACACTGATGAAAGAAATCAAAGATGACACAAACAGATGGAAAGATATACAGTGTTCTTGGATTGGAAGAATCAATACTGTGAAAATGACTAAACTACCCAAAACAGTCTACAGATTCAATGCAATCCCTATCAAATTACCTATGGCATTTTTTACAGAACTAGAACAAAAAATCTTAAAATCTGTATGGAGACACATAAGACGCTGAATAGCCAAAGCAATCTTGAGGGAAAAAAACGGAGCTGGGGGAATCAGGCTCCCTGACTTCAGACTATACTACAAAGCTAAAGTAATCAAGACAATACGGTACTGGCACAAAAACAGAAATACAGATAAATGGAACAGGACAGAGAGCCCAGACATAAACCCACACACATATGGTCAACTAATCTATGACAAAGGAGGCAAGGATATACAATGGAGAAAAGACAGTCTCTTCAATAAGTGGTACTGGGAAAACTGAACAGCTACATGTAAAAGAATGAAATTAGAACACTCCCTAACACCACACACAAAAATAAAATCAAAATGGATTAAAGACCTAAATGTAAGACCGGACACCATAAAACTCTTAGAGGAAAACATAGGAAGAACACTCTTTGACATAATCACAGCAAGATCTTTTTTGAGCCACCTCCTAGAGTAATGGAAATAAAAACATAAATAAAGCAAATGGGACCTAATGAAACTTAAAAGCTTTTGCACAGCAAAGGAAACCATAAACAAGATGAAACGACAACCCTCAGGATGGGAGAAAATATTTGCAAATGAATCAACAGACAAAGGATTAATCTCCAAAATATATAAACAGATCATGCAGCTCAATATTAAAAAAACAAACAACCCAATCCAAAAATGGGCAGAAGACCTAAATAGACATTTCTCCAAAGAAGAAATACAGATGGCGATGAAGCACATGAAAAGCTGCTCAACATCACTAATTATTAGAGAAATGCAAATCAAAACTACAATGAGGTATCACCTCACACCAGTTAGAATGGGCTTCATCAGAAAATCTACAAACAACAAATGCTGGAGAAGGTGTGGAGAAAAGGGAACCCTCTTGCACTGTTGGTGGGAATGTAAATTGATACAGCCACTATGGAGAACAGTATGGAAATTCCTTAAAAAACTAATATGACCCAGCAATCCCACTACTGGACATATACCCTAAAAAAACCATAATTCAAAAAGACACATGCACCCCAGTGTTCATTACAGCACTATTTACAATAGCCAGGTCATGGAAGCAACCTAAATGCCCATTGACAGATTGATGGATAAAGAAGATATGGTACATATATACAATGGAATATTACTTAGCCATAAAAAGGAACAAAATTGGGTCATTTGTAGAGAAGTGGATGGACCCAGAGACTGTCATACAGAGTGAAGTCAGAAAGAGGAAAACAAGTATCATATATTAACACATATATGTGGAATCTAGAAAAATGGTACAGATGAACTGGTTTGCAAGGCAGAAATAGAGACACAGATATAGAGAACAAATGTATGGACACAAAGGGAGAAAGTGGGGTGGGGGGGTGGGATGAACTGGGAGATTGGGATTGACATATATATATTAATATGTATAAAATAGAAAACTAAAAAGAACCTGCTGTATAAAAATAAATAAAATTCAAAAAATAAATAAATAAAATAAAGGAAGCAACTTTCACATACACACACACACACACACAAAAACCCAGAGAGTAAGACTTTAGAAGCTGAACCCTACCCCCAACTTGCCATCAGTTGTGTTACTTAGAAGTATATCCATGTCCTCTGTCACACTGTCCAGGACTACACAGGACTTCTTGGATAAATTTTTATATTCTCTCCTTGCATTCAATTCTCTCACACTATGAACTAGGTTTTATTATCTCCACTTTACAGATGGGAAAAACTAAAGCTCAGATCAAGCCCTAAACAGTTTAAATATGAAGTCAGACAGTCAGCACTTGAACTGCTCTCCATAGTAGATCTTATGCACGAAGAAGGCAGGAACTGCCATAGTAATTAGAAATAACATCCCTTAATGTTTAACAGGGCAATCAAATTCATTTATTCGTTTGATCTTCCCATACAGTATACACACAATATTGGTTGAATTCACAAATATTAATAAAGTTCACCGTATATAGAATCATCTTTCCCTATCCTACAGAAAAGAGCTAACCTCAACCTCAGCTCTGGGTAAACCTCTCTGCTTCCATTTCCTGAGCTAGGATTTACAAAACATGCCTCTCAGAACTTTTTGCAAATTACATGAGAAAATGAATATATATAACAGCACCTAGGGTAGTGCATTCAAGGTAGAGGCAGTGGCATCCTATCTGCACTGGGGTGGCTCTCAAGTCAGTGCTTAAGTTAAACGCAAGTTCGATGCAGCACTATTGTAGTCAGTGTTAATTTTCCTTCCTCAACCTTCACCACCACTTCTTTACACATAGCCACTCCCTTTACAGAACCTACAATGTAAGTCCGCCATTGTATGCAGACAGATCTCTGTCAGCCCAGGGAGATAGAAAAAAGGGCTAAGGGACATTTTACTTCTGGTTGCCTTTTCCCACGCATGTTATCCACTCCCTACCACCTGAGGTTTCAGTGTAGTTCCAGCCTCAGTACCGACCTGTTATTGTTTTATCGACTATCAGTAACAATAACAGTAGCTACTATTTAGTGAGTACCTACCCACTTGATTTGGGACAGTTTATATACACAATCCCTAATTCCTCCATTGCAGGGTTGCTAGAATTGTCTCTGTTTTACAAGCAATAAAATTAAGATTTAGCGAGTTTAAGCAATGTGCCCAATATAGCAGTCCTTAAGTGGAAAAACCAGGATTCAAACCCAGTCTTTTGGTCTCAAACCAACATTGTACCATTATGCTGAAACACCATGGTTTATGTATAGAACAACCAAAACCTGTCTACTTGACCTAAATTCCCCAATAGATGTTTCCAGCAGGGAAACTGTCCTGTTGCTGCGATAGGTGGTTCTGGAATTCAACTTGCATGTTCATTTCTTATACAATAAGTGTTTCATCAGCATCATTAGGGTCTAACTTGAACGTTCTTCCAGAGACACAACGCCGATAGTTCAAATGCTTTTGACTTGCAACATCTGCTTCCAAATGAACATGCTACTTCTCTTCTTAAACACCTAAACGATCTGTTTCCTATGACAAAGTCTCAGACTCCCAGGATCAATCCCTTTGCCTCAGCACACAAATGAATTAATATCCTAGCTAGAACACCAGGATTTCTATGCTGATTCTTTTTGAAACATAGCATTCATGTAGCATGATCAAGTGTGTCTGTAAAAAAAAAAAAAAGTGTGTCTGTTTATGGGGGCAAGGGTGGCAATGGGGGGTGGTTGAAGTATAAACCAAGAAGCCCTGTCAGATCATGTTTTGGTGCAAATGTATTATATGCTTTTCATATTCTTTCTCCATAACTTTTCTTAAAAGTGAATCAGAAGGTATGATTCAAGCTTGTCATCGTATTCCCATGAGTGCAAATATAACTTACATTTCTACAAATATTTTTGAGCCTTTTAATATACATTACAAATATTTTAGACCAATCACATTTTGTTGGTGTAACATATTTACAAAACAAAAAATATATTACAATAAATATGAACGAAACAGTGAATCTGATCAACAACGAGCTCTGTCACAACCAGGTATTTAAAAGGAATGCGAAAACCTGTTGGTCTGCATATGTTAAGAGTTTTGAGATGAATAGGGGTCCAGAATTATAATGTATCCAGAAAAGAGATAGGGAACATCCCAAATTTAAGTTAGGTAAGATTCTTTCTCATTGCTAATTACATAATGTTTAATGACGTTTTAAACTGTGAACATTGATGAATTATCCAAACATGATACAAAGCTAATATAGTTCTATCATTTCAAAATGTATGTGACATTCACATAATATCCTTTTAATTATTATCATTATATACTGTAGTTCACACAATATCTACAAATGTGAATGAGAAAAAAGAGTCACAGCAACATGTCTCACATTCCAGTTTTAAATAAGACAAGCACATACTGCATCAAACATTATTTTATGTTAATAAATAACACCTAGTTTTTTATGGTTACTTTGAACAGTTTACAGCTGTATTTTTAAAAAGAGAACATTTTAGGCGAGTTTCACATTGTCAGCAAAAGGTAAAATAAATAATGAATCTTTGTAACAAAAAAAAGAAAGAAAGGAAAGGAAAGGAAGAAAGAAAGGAAGGAAGGGAGGGAGGGAGGAAGGAAGGAAGAAAAGGAGAAAGAGAGAAGAGAAAGAACGAGAGAGTTGTATATAGAACATAAAGTATTTTTGACATGCTGCTTTTCTGGTACAGTCTGCCACAAGAAAATGAAAATAGAAACAAAAAAATGATTGTCTTTTAAAAACAAGTTTTGAAAGCTTTCTACCATACTGAGCACGAACCTTTTAAGACTAGAATGGAGATCTTTTTTGCCATCTGCTTTGCATATATATCCTCTGCACACTGTGTGTGTGCACACCCAAAGAGATCTACTAAAGTCACAGGATAACAACAACTGCTTGCCCCTTAAAATGAGAAACAGCCAAAACACTGAATTGAAATCCAACCAGTCTGAAGTCTGCAAAGGTTTCAGCCTTGCTTTACTTTCACAGATGTCCCTGTGTGACTGTTGTTCCTGTGGACCCCCAGCAACTTTTCAAACAATAAACCCCACTGTAATAATCCAAGGGGTCCAATTTCATCAGGTGGGAAAAGGAACCTGGTTCCTCAAAAAGCCAGTCCTGACAAGCCATCAGACTCAGTCTGAAGGGAGCTCGGCTCTCTCTCTGCAACTGCCCCTGTCTGGTTACTAGTGGTTAGTGTTGTCGTCTATTCTCTTCCCACAGCTACTCACAAACCCGGAGGACACGGGGGTCCATACTACACATCCTTCCTGATCGACTGTGAATGCGCCAAACTGCTTCACAACCTGCTCCCAGCAAAGAGCATTTTCTCTGCTAAGCAAAAGGAAAAGCATTAAGCCTAATAGCAAAACAGAAGTTTCTTTCCAATCAGGTTGTTGTTATGGTATTAAGACTTTTTGTTCAAGCATCCAGTTTTCTAAAGGGAAAAGAAGGTAGCAGCCCAACTTTCTGACCAGGAATACAGATTTCTACACTCTCAGAGTCCCTATTTTCCTTTAGCCAGCATTTTCACGAAATTTTAGCTTATCCAGGAAGTGCTGGTAGTAATCACTGGATTATAATATAATCACTTCTCACATAATTCAGGTTCTTTTACATCTGTCAGTCCTCTTGACCAAAAGAAGTATACAGTATTATGCTAGAGACCATAGTAAATTTCCACTGAAAAAATTACTTGGTGCTTGTGTTCCTGGAGTCTATGTAAAGCCATTGCTCAAACTATATCTTTCCAAGAAAATATGAAAACCATTTAAGTCCACCATGTAATCTTATTATTAGAACTTTTGCTCATCGTCCTATCCTCAGACATTGAGATGGGTGGCCTCTATTTTCCATTCCCCCACAAAACGCTGAGTAGGCTCCCCAAAGGGCAGGCTGGAATGCTGTAAAACTCTGCAAGCTCATCGGACTAAAAGTTCCTCTCCTGCTTTGGACCTTTTATGGGGGGGATCTGAGAAAACAAACATCCACATTCCTTATCAATGAGGAATTAATTTACGAGTAACTTAACAGTTAAGTACTGGATACACGTTGCTGGAGTTTTTTGGTTCACCTGTGAAAACCTCAGAACTGTGACACACACTAAGCATTAGCACAGGTCTGCAGCAGAGATGGGAAAAGCTCATACACTAATACAAGGGCTTTTGGCCTTGATTTTCAAATTCAGACCAGGCATCATTGAGCTCCATGAAAATCATCTTTGCATATTGTTCATAAGGTTGCCCAGTAGCCTATAGAGAAAAAAAAAACACACATTAGATACCACAGACCGAAGTTTTATTTCTATTAAATTTTTCACTGCTAATATGTGGGCTCTAAGGAATTGAAATGTTTCTCTATTAGGCCATTTCTCTTTTTACAGCCCCATCTACATACCCTTAATTACTATGACCTCCCCAGAAAGCCCTCCCCCTAGGGATTCACATTTGGTAGTAGTGATCAGTCACTGAGTAGGTAACAGAGAAGTTACTGGGCAGCACAAAATGTATCTCCATTTCCAGAATTACCTATCAAATGACAAAGGTTCATGACTGCCTATCTCCAAATGGTTAGCTATATTTTGAAAAACACATTTCCCCATTTCTTTTTTTTTAATAAATTTATTTATTTATTTATTTTTGGCGGTGTTGGGTCTTTGTTGCTGTGCGTGGGCCTTCTCTAGTTGCGGTGAATGGAGGCTACTCTTCCTTGCGGTGCTCAGGCTTCTCATTGCGGTGGCTTCTCTTGTTACGGTTGTGGAACATGGGTTCTAGGTGCACGGGCTTCAGTAGTTGTGGCACAGGGGCTCAGCAGTTATGGCTCACGGGCTCTAGAGCACAGGCTCAGTAGCTGTGCCTCAGGGGCTTAGTTGCTCCACAGCATGTGGGATCTTCCCGGACCAGGGATCAAACCCGTGTCCCCTGCATTGGCAGGCGGATTCTTAACCACTGTGCCACGAGGGAAGTCCCCATTTTCCCATTTCTAAAAAAAGTTCTTGGAGACCCATAACATAGGCATATAGTTTGTGAATTTTTCTGGGCTGTTTCCCTTTCTCTTTGATTCACTGAAACACATTATTTCTTTAATATTATCCAGATTCGTCACAAAAAGTGTGGAGAGATGAAAATCAAATATATCAAATTCAAGTACGTGTTCCCAAGCAGGACTTCAGTCACAGCCTCACATCATAGGACTGGTATCCTCAGTCCACAAGACAGCAAGGGACCCAATTCTGTCAGGGAGGTTTCTGTGTATTATGGTGATCTCAACTGTGCCATCCAGGAGCTGAAGTTTCTGACAATGTGCAGCATGTACATGTGTACGTACTTCAGTGAAAACATAAACTGGCATAAATCAATATAGTGAAACGTTTAGTTCCATTTTGAGTATTTTGTTAATTCTCACCAAGTTTGCCAACTACGTTCTAAAGCTTTTTCACTTTATAATCCTGGCTAAATATCCTTCTGTATCTCTAAAGGAGAACATTTTCCTGTCCAGGTCTTAGCCCACCCGTAAGTCAAGACACAGTTTGTACCTGTTCCCTGAAAATTAGTCAGTGGTGAACCTTACACCTAAGGAAGGCCCCCATTCCATTATTTGTAATATATTATTTGATTCCTTTTCTTCTGTCTCATAAAGCGTAACTATTTGTTTAAATACCTTTTTTGAGCCCATGGGATTTATTTTATATAAATGGTCTAAGCAACAAGCTGAAAGTATGCTGCTTTGACGCATACTTGTAAACGAACGACAGGAGGCCCAGACGCGCGGTGGGGGTGAGCAAGTTGTACTCACTTTATCTGGATGTACCACCAGCACAGCCTTCCTGTACACCTTCTTCACCTGCTCTGGTGTGACCAGGTCTGCCATGCCAACTGGTTTCCACTTAGTCTCCCCAGCCCACAGCATGGTATGCATCGTGGACAGAAGGGCTCTGATATTTCTCTCTTTGCCTTCAATCCATTCCAGAATCTGTAAACACACGGGCAATTAAGAGATCCAAATGCTCTCGAGTCCAGAGTGTCTCCACTGTGACTCTGGAAACCCCTCCTGCTCCAGCAACGTCGAGTACCTGCATACTCCAACCTGCCCTCTACCTGCTTTTCTTCCTCCACCCCCGACCTCGTCTTTCTGGTTAACTCTTCATCATCCTTCAAGAGCCTGCTCAGGAATTTCATACTGCTCTGCCTTTGAGAGTCTGAATACCTTCCTTCTTCTCTGGCCCCCCCTGAGTTAATTACTCACTCCTAAAGTATAAACTCCATGAGTGCCCACACCATGTCTGTCTGGGTCCCTGCTATCTGCTCCATCTAGTAGAGTGACACAGAGACACTAAAAAAAAAATCCCTTGGAAAAAAGAACAAATTTCTCCGGGCTAACTTTTAAACATGCTTCTATCATAATATGTGTGACACTTTATTGTAATCATGTGTTTGTCTTTCCCTGCCACTCGGCAGACCTGTTTGGGGAAAGGTAGTGTTTTTTACATATCACTGTAACTCAGAAATCAAATAGTATGCCTGGCATGGAATAGAGCTCAAAAAGGTTTGTTAAATGAATACATTTAGTCATTCATTCCAACTATGAGCATTCATAGTTCGAATCTTCATAGTTCGAACAAATGAGATGATTAAATTGAAGGGTTTGTAACAATGCATCAGCATTTAGCACATAACAGAAGCTCAGTCAAGGTAAATGATGGCTACTCTCCCAAACGATTTAATACCCCATACCAACTAAATAACCAAGCATGGTTTAAAAGACATAAATGACTTCCTTTTATAGAAAACTGTCAGAGTTTACCTAATGAACAAAGGTTCTTGAGATGGAGCACAAGGTTTTTGGAAGGAATATAAAACCTTTTGGACGTTGTATGAAGTGCAAAGCAAATACAAACGAAGGATCCTATATTGTACTCCAAATAGTATCTGTACATCTTCAACAAACGTTCATATCTGTAGGGAAATTATGGCAAAGAACAGTAGTATATTTTTTCAAAATGTGTGACATTGACTAGCTGTACCACTCCTGATTTTGGAGTAACAGATTAGACCCTCATCTTCCAGGCTGCTACAGGGTCAGTATATTTCGTCATGTGGAAATTCAGCCTCGCTGTCTGTGAAGAGCAGTCCACTTGTCTTGATCTTCACAAACTCTTTCACTATCTCACACCATTCATCAATATAACCACCCTTTTGTTCCCAAATTAACCATCATCCACGATAACATCCTCAGCTATAAATTAATGTCTCCGTTTTCTTATCTATGAAATAAGGGCGTCACTGGTTTGCAAACTTTAAAAGAAAAGAAAATAATAGGGAAACATTCTCCTTCCCCAAATAGAATCTTACCTAGACTTCCAAGAATCAAAAACAGATAAAAGCAGAAATGCTCTAGTTAAAAGTAGAGGGAAGCAGTGGAGAAGCCAAGGACCTCACCTCCCTCAGCCTTCCTCCCTGCCACCTTCCCAAACCTCCAGATGTAACGTTACAGGAGTGAGTAATTCCAGGTACATCAGTATTTCCCTCTCTGTCAGCAAAGAAGAGATCCTGAGGGCTTCAGTTGATCTGGTCTAATATAAACCTCTCAGAGCAGAAATAGAGAACATAAATAATGCATTCTTCTTACCTCCAAATCATAATGACTTACCTACAGATCAGAATGCCATCTGAACAATAAGATCACCTCCTAAAGAGTGCTATTGCTTATTTGAAAATGTAAACAAAGAAAATCTATACTACCATACCATGGAATAAAGTGCATTTTATTAAAGAAACGAAACAGCATACACAGTACTCCCCGAAAGTACTTTGCTATTAAAGGACACAGCTGTACTCAAATCACAGCTATAGCAACCAAATGAAATAAAGTGGATGCTAAAAACCTAACACGGCACCTTCTATAGGTTAGTCCCACACTGACATCTCCACACACATAATAATCACCCTGGGTCAGAGGCTCACTTACCTTTAATTTCTCAGGATCCATCTCCTTAGCCATTTCCTCCTTTCTCATCTCAGCTATTGTTCGAGGGCCCTTTTTGTCTTTGTGAGCATTGAAACCTTGACCAGAGAGTAGGTCTTCAAAGTCAGCTGCTTTTTGTTTCCCTTCTGCAACATAATATTTTAAAAATTATTATGATTTTTACTCTGAAACATAATATCATATCATTATGTCACAACACTTGGTCTTCAAGGTGCTTTCACATGCACTAAGCCCTTAATTCTCTCAATTACCCTGTCATGTCCATTTTACAGATGAGGAAAGTAAAGTCTGGAGAACTTAAGAGATCATTCAGAATCATACACCATGTCCATGGCAAAGCTTGGACTCGGGGCGGGATTGCTAGATTAAGTCTAATTCCATAATTCCATATCCACTGTTCCATCTTTTTATAGATGAGGATATTCATGATTCTACCCCCTGCTCCCTCCCCCATGCCCCCCAGACCCCAGTCACACAACTAGTTAGTATCAGTGATGGGACCAAGACCTGGGTTTTGGTACTTGAAATCCATGCACGCCACTGCTTTCCTGCCCACACTCAGCTGACACTTTTAGTCCATCACAGTGCTCTTTTTACCCAAGTCTGGTTTTAGCCTCACAATCTTTATCAGTCTGTTTGGAAAAGCAGCCTAGCATAGCAGCAAAGAGCAAAGACCCTGGAGACAAACTCTCCAGGTTTGAATTCCAGCTCTGCCCGTATTAGCGATGTGACCTTGGGGCAAGTTCCTTGCCATCTTCATGTCTCAATTTCCTCATTTGTCAACCAGGCATGGTGTGCTTAGAACAGTGCCTGGCTATTTAAATGTTTGCTGTTAAAACAAAACAGAACCAAAACACAGGAGTACACGCAGTCCACGCCCTTCAACCAAAGCTGGTGTTGGAATTGAAACCCACTTGCCAGCTCTATACTGTAAGGCATTCTGAACGGACACTGTCATACGCACACACTAAAATGTGAGTGCTCTAGACTAGGGATTTTGTCTGTCTTGTTCGCTGCGTATCCCCAATGTTTTCTACACTGAAGACGCTCCATAAATATTTGCTGATTGAAGACATTCGCCCCACATCTACTCAAAATAAAAACGGAGGGGAAGCCAGGTGACTCTATGGAATTATCCAGGAATATCCACTGCTAACTAAAGAACAAACATGATGTTGTATTCCCAATAAGAGGGTCCCTGTCATGTTAGTATTGTGAGAAGTCACCTGTGTCATATCCAGTAGAGTGTGGCGGTGAAGAGCAGGGGCTCTAGAGCCACACTGTCCTGGTTCAGATCTTGGCTGTGTCATTTACGAGCTGTATGGACTTAGGAAATTATTGGCCTCTGTCTACAGCATGGGGTTGGTTTGGGAAGATTATATTAAATAATATGCAAAAACTGCACAGAATAGCACCTGATGTATAATAAGCATTCAATAAGTGTCAGCTACAGCTACCAGAAAAAGTAGAAGAATTTCATTTTCCATGTTCCATAGGAAGGCCTGTTTCCTTATTCATGTCCCTAAACGTTTCATTCTTAGGTATAATCAAATCAACTGAAATGTAAAATATACCATAACAGGCCTTTTAGCAAACTCGAGTTTAACCATCCCTGCTATCCAAAATATATTATTTTTCACTCGCTATCAAGAATCCCATTTGAAAAAGGAAGAATCCCATCCAGGGTATCCTCCAGCCTTAGCTGTTGGGCTATTTTGTGTTCTTGTAACTTTCTTCTCAGAAGAGAGGAAAAAACCATCACAGGAAACCCAATGATCTCAGGAACACCCCCCAACCAGAGGATAATCAAGACCAAACGTCCAAGATACGTCCACTCCTCTAAATGCGGTCCAAGAGCAAACGTGAACACAGGGCTTGAAAGGTTCCCAACCTTCCTCTTCTACCCTCTCTTCCAAAGGAATGACAGCTTCAAGATGCAACCACGCCTCTACTCACATCCATTCAATACCCATTTAGTGCCTACTACATGCCAGGCACTCTGCTAGGTGCTAATGACAATGAGGCGTTGGTCTCAGTGTGGAGAGAGACAGACAGGTGAGCCAGTACTCACAAAGCGATCTGTGTCAGGAGCCTGTAAAACCTGGAGCTCCAGGCACCACCCTGGTGTAGGGATCGTGCTCTGTCTCTACAATTCAAAGATTGCCTCAGAAACTACCAGAATTGCTTTCTATCTCCTTCTTCAGACATATATACATTTAGGTACTCTATAGCCAGTCTCCATACCGTCATCCTTACCCAAGTTAGCTGCTCCTTTCCCACGTTCGTTCTGGCCCCCAGGCACAGATGAGAAGCTCACGTTGTAGTTGGGTCGGTTCTGGGGAGAGGAGTGGGGCATGCTGGACTGTGGCTTAGACTGTGTCTGCTGCCAGCTGTAGCCACTTCCCTGCTGCCACCCTCCACCCATAGGCTGGGGAGATGCTTTCTGTGGTGAGCTGAGAGGTGGAAATCCTCCACCCAATCCAGTTGGTGTGGAGGGTTTGCTGGCAAATGAAGAACCACCTACAGAACAAATTAAAAAAACAACAAAAAAAGGAGAGAGCGAGAAAGAAGGTAATGCTATTTTGAGTAGCCTCTAATTCCTGTGTCTCAAGTTACTGTTTACAGTGACTTCAGTGGAACTTCCCTTGACTGGTGGCACAATTAGCCTTCCTAATAGTTAAATAAATTGCAGTCATATATTTCCTTTAATCCCCACAATGACATTTTTAGGTATGTATTAATAGCCCCATTTTTTCTTTGGATGAACAAACTATAGCTCAGAGTAGTTAAGTGACTTTCTCAAAGTCACACAGCCAGAAGGTGGCAGAACTGGGACTTCAGTCCAAGTCTTTAACTCCAAGCCAGAAGAGCCCTGGCTCTTCCACTACGCCATCCCAAGCCCTCCTTCCCACCCTCTCAGCAGACTCTACTTCACTGGAGTAAAAACTATCAAACGACAAGAACAGGGAATAAAACAAAATACATTCACTCATGAAGGTGCTACTTAAACTTCAATGAGCAGGATTATTCATGGTCTGTTATAAATACAAGCATGGTTAGTGCCCATGAGTAAACCAAGAGATTTTGAAATTTCATAAATAGGTTTCAATTTCACACTACTTGCATTTCAGTGCAGGAGAGTAAACACAGCTAACACTCTGACAGCCTTGAATAGGGCAAAGAATCTTATTTGAGCTTTAAGAAATATTACTTTGTGCTGGGAATTTAAGTAGAATCCTGATTCTGTAACTCCTAACTTTTAAGCACTCACTGCATATATGCTGGGCTTTTTCTAAAATATGAAGACCAGTTGTAGCTCATGTTTCAAGAGGTAAAATGAGAAGCTGAAATATGGTGACCTACAGGGACCCTTTCAGGCACCAATTCCAAAACAACAGTGATAATAAAGTAACATTTGTATAGCTCTTCAGAAATTATAAAACATGTTTCTAAATATTACTGCCTTCAATCTATATAACACCCTTCAGAAGTAGGTAGTATTACTAGCCCCACTTCATTTATTTATTTTTCTTTCTTTGTCAAAATTACCATTTACAAATTATTTATTTATTTATTTATTTGTGGTACGCGGGCCTCTCACTGTTGTGGCCTCTCCCGTTGCGGAGCACAGCCTCCGGATGCGCAGGCTCAGCGGCCATGGCTCACGGGCCCAGCCGCTCTGCGGCATGTGGGATCTTCCCGGACCGGGACACGAACCCGCATCCCCTGCATCAGCAGGTGGACTCTCAACCACTGTGCCGCTAGGGAAGCCCAATTTTTAAAATTTTTATACAATTTTTAATGGTTACTTTCCATTTAGTTATTACAAAATATTGGCTCTATTCCCTGTGTTGTACAATACATCCTTGAGCCTGTCTTACACCCAGTAGTTTGTACCTCCCACTTCCCCACCCCTATATTGCCCTTCCCCTACTCCCCAACACTGGCAATGCCTAGTTTATTCTCTATATCTGTGAATCTGCTTCTTTTCTGTCATATTCACTAGTTCGTTGTATTTTTTAGGTTCCACGTATAAGTGATATCATACAGTATTTGTCTTCCTCTGTCTGACTTATTTCGCTTAGCATAATGCCCTCCGAGTCCATCCATGTTGCTACAAATGGCAAAATTTTGTTCTTTTTTATGGGTGAGTAGTATTCCATGATATATATATATATGCCACATCTTCTTTATCCATTCATCTGTTGATGGACCCTTGGTTGCTTCCATATCTTAGCAATTGTAAATAATGCTGCTATGAACATTGGGGTGCATGTATCTTTTCAAATTAGTGTTTTTGTTTTTTTCAGATATATACCCAGGAGTGGAATTGCTGGGTCATATTGTGGCCTCTCCCGTTGGAGAGAGTTTTTTGAGAAATGTCCATACTGTTTTCCACAGTCTGGCCCCACTTTAAAGATGAGGAAAGCAAGGCTCAGGGAGGTATACTGATATGCTCATGATCACACAGCTAGTTAATGGAGCTGGGACTTGACTATGGGCTTCCTATCTCCACATGTTATGCTCATTTCCTGCAGCCATAATCCCTAATCCCTCCCTAAATCTCAGAGTCTTTCACTACAACTCATCCCTTACTTACAGTGTCTTCTTTATATAGATACTGTTCCTCTGCTCTGATCTGGGCTCCTCTTTCCTTTCCTACGAGGAATGTTGTGTTATGACCATCGGACCCAGAGTCACTCTGAGTTTGAGTCTCTGCTCTGTTGCTCACTCGTGCGTTCATTCTTGCATGCACTTATTCACTCATTCGTTCATAGAGTCATTCATCAGTATCTGTTGAGCATTACTAAGTACCAGACACTGTGCACTGGGAATACAGCTGAAAAACATCTACAGAGAATCCTTGCTCTTCTGCAGTTCAGTGAAAAACTCATCTCCTTGACCTCAATTTTGTCACCTGTGAAATCAGAACTATGTCTAAGTCACAGGTATATCATGAAGGCACAATGGCTACGTGAAAGTTCTTCACAATCCCTGAGTTAAGCGAATAAGAGACGTTATTTTAAAATAATGCAATTTCATATGCCCAGCATGCACGAGGACACCATAAGGGCTCAGTAAATACTTGGTAATAGGAAAAAGTAATGACAGGGTTATATTCTGCAGGTAGGCATTGCTGTCAGTGTCTAACTCAGAACATGAAGCCCCTCTTTGTGAGCCCCTGGGCCCTTTCTGCCAACAGTGCATCAACATATACCTTAGGCTGGGTTTGCATTCTGCACTGGGAGTTCATTTTATATTTTAAGGATGCTTACTATCTTCTTTCCGAGTATATATATGTTTATCATTTAAAAATTCAATAACACAGAAAGACCTGAAGAACTTAAAAAATACTCCCCTATTCCCGCCCCACTGTCATTTATTTGTTCATTTACAGAACACTATCGAGCATCTTCTCCACGCCAGGCTGCAGACACAGTGGTGAGCAGGCAGATGCTGACTCTGCTCTCAAGCTGCTCATCAACACTGCAGGACTTTCTGATGTCTACCCTTCCAGAATATTTTCTGCCCATGGTTAGCAATTCTAATTTTCAACGCCACTGAAGCGGAGAGCTGACAGAAATACAAAGCAGTAGCTAAACCCAGAGGCCGCTGCAATCCTCATTAAAAGCAAAAGCAGTGGTCGTCAAACTTGGCTGTGCATTAGACTCACTTGGGGAGCTTTAGAAACTGTTTATAACCAAGCCACAGCCAAACCAATTAAATCAGAATATCTATGGGAAGAACTACAGTGTTTGCATCAGAACTGTTCAATGTGAAAATACCTAAAGGAGAAGGATACTACCTTTTTTTTAAAAAATTGCAGCTATATAATTTGGAAGTTTAATTTTTACTCTAAAGCAATTACCCAGGAGTCAAAAATTCTAATGTGTGGTGCTTGTTCATATAGCTGTTCACTGTATAGCTTCAGGAAAGTCACTTACCTTTCCTAAGCTATGTGAGTTGAAAAATGGGGAAATTTAGGAAACTAGTTTCCCAGCAGTTTTTAAGAATTACTGCATTGTAAAAACAACAAAGAACTCTTGAACTCCTCCTGGTAGGTATGCTGTTGCAGTGATATGGACGCAGCTATTCTGAAACTATTTTTGTTGTCTATTAATGTTGAGATCCAAGGAAACGGAAGATACACATATGGAATAGGGGAAAGTAAGGAAGAACCCTGTGGTAGTGGATGGAATTATATATTGATATATGTATTTATATCCACTCATCACCTATCTCCATCTCCTGAAAGGCAGAGCAATGACACCCACCCCCGTACCAAAAAACATACTTAGAACAGATTCTGGTTTCTAAGTACCACTCCCCACAAAAAGGGATGAGGATTCTTGGAAATGCCTGATTCCAGGACTGGGGTATAAAAAGTTCAAGATAAGCCTAGAACATCTTATGCCATAAAGAAAGAAAGTTCTCAAAAATGATGGAATCAAGTGAAAAAGATATAGAAGCCAGAACAAAGGAGCTTTCACAAACTAAATGCGGGACAATGTAAACATTAAATAATGACAATAATAGATGATAACCAACTGAGTCCAAAAAGAATCCACTAGGCTGTTATGATGTGAGAGAGGGAGGGAGTCAGAAAGGAAGGGGGGAGGGGATGGAGAGAGAGGAGATTCTGCCTTAGAGTGAAATGCTAATTAATATACATAGAAAGAAGGACAGAATCAGACAATCACAATTCTGCAGATATCACGGTAATGCCTGCTTTAGGCAAGAATCACTAATGAATGCTAAAATGCTAAAATGAATGCTTCCCATTCCAAAACCTCCTGGGTAAAAGTCAGATGGAGAACAGGATATTCTCAAATAGAACAGTCTCAAGTTATCTCCCCAGATTACTCATTAATTACTATAGGGAAAAATGGTAACTTTATGGTGAAGAAACCTGGCAGACATCACCTTAACCAAGTGATCAAAGTTAACAAATCGAGACGTTCTCAACTGGCCTGTACCCTTCAAGTATCGATGTCACGAAAGGCTGAGGAATGCTTCCAGGTTAAAGGTGTCTAAAAGGACATGACAACCAGATGCAAGACACGACGCTGGAGTTTTTAAAAGAACTTCCTATAAAGGTCACCTCTTCAGAGAGGCCTTCCCTAACCACTTGACATCTAAGATAACACCCCAGCCCATGCCCCACTCGCCATCACTTTCTGCCTTATTTTTTTCACAGCACTCTGCACGGGGCTTATAGTGCAAACTCCAGACCTAGCCTTCATGGTGTTGAAACCTTGTGATTTGGGCAAGTTACCTAAACTTTTGTGTCCATGTTTCTTCATTTAAAAATGAGGACTATAACGGTTCCTACTTCAAAAGATTATTGGCAAGATTAAATGAAATGATACGTGTAAAGCACTTAAAATAGAGCCTGGCACTCAGTAAAACCTCCAAATAAACATTAATTGTTTTTATTACTTGACATTATATTATATATTTATTCATTTAGTATTTGTTTCCCCTTCTAGAATACAAGCCTTACGAAGGCAGGAATTTTGTTTTGGTTTCGTTAGTTTGGTTGGTTGGTTTTTACTAAAGGAGTGTTAGCACGTAGAAGGCACTTAGTAAATAGTTGTGGGATGAATAAATGGGTAAAAAAATAAACAGTGGATAAGATTTTATTTGAAGTAGAACTTTGCCTGTTATATATGATGTTATTATTCTAAAATGTGAAGTTTATTTTAAGATATAAAAAAGAGAAATAATTTTGAGAGCTCTTAAAAGGAAAAAAGGCCTAAAGGGTATACAAGAAAAGGTCAAGATTCTGACATAACTACTGGGGCAAAATAAAAAGGTAGTCACGTTCTCATTCTCTGCAGACAATTTGGTTCTAAATGCCTCAGGAGGGCTTTCAGAGAAACTAAACTATCAACGTGCCTCACTTAATCCTTCGTGTGAGGGCTGCCTCACCTTTATTTAACAACTCTGTACTGCCCAGAGAAGGAAGGAGGAAGAAAAGGTTTCAGAACACACTAGTCCAATGAACTACTCCTTGAAGAAAGGTTCCTTGGTGAAATAGTTTGAGAACCCTGCATACTGTATTCCCCTATTGGGAAGCATCACCATGAGCACCGATTCTCAGAAGTTTTTGCAGTAACCCAAATCCACCGAACCCAGTGTTTCCAAAATTACTTCCTCATGAAACACTTATTTTATAACAATAATTAACATATGATGAAAAACAGTTTGGATATACTATAAAGAGAGTCTATTTTTGTATGGAATTTTAGAAACTGACCCGAGAGCACTGTCGCCAATGGAGAGAAGAAGGGTACAGTACGGGGATCTCACTAGCAACTTCACAGTAAGGCCTATGCACAGCTGGCCCTACTTGGCACAAATCTATCTGACCAGCCTCATGTCTCAGTGTTTTTCTACACATTCATTACTTTTGCTGCAGCCAAACTCTATTGTCAGATGCTCCTGGAAGTTCTAACTTTATTTATGCTACTACTTCAAAATGAGTCATTAGAGAAACGGATTAATAGGGGTTAGTTCCAACCCAATATTTGAAGCCTGTTTCCTTTTCTTAAAAGTCAATCTCGGGTTTTAGAGTATAGCTTAAAAATACACATGATTTTAGATCCTAGGTAACAATACCAGCTTATTTTAACACCAGAGATTTAGATTTGAGGCTTGGTAGCCATAAGTAAATGTTATTTGTATCTTAACCTGCTACATTTATACCTAATGTCCCAAGGTCGGCAAAAGGATCCAGAGTCCGGGGTTTGTTTTGATGGGTGGGAGTACCATGCAACGAGCCTGTTGGGCTGGTGGCAGCTGACTTGCTTCCCATTCCAAAACCTCCTGAAAAAAATAATAAGGTCATTGAAAATGAGTTAGTTGTCCAAGGCTGAATTCTGAAATTCAGAAATCCAGAGCTACTGCTCACCTTGTCTCTGAAGGCAAATTAGGACAGGGTTTGCAAATGTGTTAGGAGTTGCTAGACTTATTTCCCTGACTACTAAGTGAGTAGCGGCCTGGAGCATACATCATTTCCTGGCCATCCCTGCAAACTACTACGTCTAGCATTTATCTCACATGTCACCTGACTTCATTCTTTCCTATGGGATTTGGAGTCAGGCCTGAATTCCGGTTCTGCCACTTCCTGGCTGAGTGACCTTTGACATGTTGCTTAACTTCAATATTTTCTCATTGGTTAGATAAAGAAACAGCAACTGCTTTAGAAGGTTCTGTGATAAACGTATAGCGCGCGCGCGCGCGCGTGTGTGTGTGTGTGTGTGTGTGTAACTTGCACAGCATCAGGAACACAATCACACAAGATGGCTCTCAAGAAATACAATACTAGCCATCAGAAAGAATTTATTTATTATAGGCAAATCCAGCCCGAAAACAAGTCCTTTGTGAAGAAAGAAAACCATTCAGATTATGCAACACCTACTCTATGCCAGAAAATCTCACATAAGTTATTTCACTTAACTGTGTGGAACGAGAAATAGGAACCCCATTTTACAGACAAGAAAACTGAAGTTAAGACTTGTAAAAAATCCAAGAGCTTCTAAACGGTTGAGTTAGGTATAAACCCAGACTTGTCTAACTCAATTTATTGTCAAGGCATTTAGCAAATGAGACTTAGACAAGTCAAATACCATATAACATGCAGCACACCGTGCCATCAAGGGCAACGTGAAAAGCTCCGCCAGACCGTGAGCCTTCAGGAACGTTCTTAGGTGGGCTTAACACTCTGTACGTACTCACCTCATCTTGCGTAAAGGATTATGCTTCGGCAACCGGTTAAATGTGCACAAAATTAAACTGCTGACCGTTACCTGGTTTAGTATGCCAGTCCCAACCTCCTGAAACATCTGGCTGAATGTTCACAGCAGGTGTACTAGAAGCTGCAAATGAGAAGAAAAAGAATCAGGACAACATAGCTCGGAATCCACTTTTCTGTTATACACTACCAAACGTAAGGTAGATAGCTAGTGGGAAGCAGCCGCATAGCACAGGGAGATCAGCTCGGTGCTTTGTGACCACCTAGAGGGGTGGGATAGGGACGGTGGGAGGGAGGGAGATGCAAGAGGGAAGAGATATGGGAACAGGTGTATATGTATGGCTGATTCGCTTTGTTATGGAGCAGAAACTAACACACCATTGTAAAGCAATTATACTCCAATAAAGATGTAAAAAAAAAGAATCTACTTTTCTGAATTCACACAGGAAAGTGCTCTCCCTCTCATGAGGCCTCATGACCTGTCCAGGTCCCAGGTGATTCAACTCCCCCTCTGAGCTCTCCCCACATTCTGCAACACTGTTATTTTGTGCCGTCATCTATGGTTACTTACATGAGCACCGGTAGAAGCCATAAACTGTCTCTGTTCCTTCTTTGGCTCACTTTTATTTTACCTCATAACTACACTTTGAGTTATAACGGTGCATATGTCTGTCTCCAATAAACTGTGAGTTTCTGTGAACTGTGTAACTGTGAAAATTATCTTATTCATCTTTGTGTGTCCCATCTCTACACTTAACACGAAGTCGGCTGGCAATTAAAAATAGTGAAATGAAACTTAAACTCAATTTGCCTTGAATTGGCATTAACAAAGTGTACGAGAGGCACGGGCAACTGAAATTTTGTTTTCTCCTCCGCTGTGACATGAATGGAGAATGATGAGTCAATCAGAACATGTACTGGGGACTGACTAGATACCACCCACCATGCTGGTGTCAGGTATGTATATACTGTCACTCAAAAAAAAACTCACTGCAGCTTCAAAATAGATCATTCTGACCCTTCTCGAAGTTCCAAATGTAGAATTTAAAAGAAATGTTCGGCTAAAGAGAATGGATATATTAGAGGAGTACACACAGGTAGAGTAAGTTTTTTTCTACATCTATAAAATTCAAATAAGAAATAGGATGCCATAAGACAGAACTTCTTTCTAAGACTCTTCTAGGTTCTGTTCACTAAATCAGTGAGTACAACACAAATACTAAAATAACTTTGCAAGTAGGATTTAAGATACAACACACACTCCCCCACTGCCACCAAAAGGATCATCAAAGGACCAAGATTAGCTTTACCAAGCCTTACATTTACCTGTTTTGTTTGCTTAGTACGAACCAAGACATTGTGTACCTTCCCATCATTGAGTTAAATAGAACACGCCATTATCAAAAATAACAGTTCTTCCCTTTTAGTTCTCCCCTTCCCTTTTTCCATAGTAATCCATGAAAACTGAGGTAGAAATTAGACAATTTTACTAACATTTGCTCTTTGATTTCCTGTAAACTCTAACCTTAGTCTTACATCTTAACTAGGATGCAGAACTAGGAATTAGTACTTCAACCTTATTACTAATCAAACCCTCAAATCCTTACCACCTACCACACATAAGGCACCACACTAGAGAACAGAGAGCTTAAGGACACAGTACCTCTCCTTAAGAAACTTAAAATCTGCCGGAGAGAAAGGAATAAACAAATGAACCAGTAATTACCCAATATTTTAAACTTCTATTTTGCCTTTTAGTGTGGTTACTTGTTTAGTTTTTCTTCTCAAATTGTGCCCCAAATGATTAATCTCTTCAGAGTAGATATTCAATAAATATTTGTAAAACTCAAAGGCAATATTTCTTGATTCTCAGAAGAGATTGACGGTGCCTTGTAGAAATCCAAGGTGGGCAATCTGACCTCCCAAAATGACACCTGAGTCTCACCTGTATATGAAGAGGATGCAACTGACCCACTAACAGTGGAGTAATTCCCTTCTCATCAAGGATAGTGGAAAATTCTTTCACTCACTAGCATGGCACAGATCAAAATAAGAAGTGTAGCCACAAAACGAAGGAGTGCTAACTGTCTGAAACTGAGTTATAAACGTCTTCTAACATGCTCACAAGACAGAACTGAGTCCACTACTGCCATGCCAAAGTATGAACATCCATACCCATGGGACATAAAAGGTAGTACTCATATGAAAACAGTAAATTCAAAGTATTAAAGTCAGGAAAATATATAACCTTACTAACATCATTATGCATCGAAGAGACTTAGATAGGAAAAAGTTACAATTCATTTTATATTTATATATTATATGGAAAGACAGATAGATAAAACCTACTGTGTGCCAACTCTTCTAGGCACTACAGAAACATTCATAAACAAAACGAACAAAAATCCCTGCCTTTGTGAGCTCATGTTCTAGTGGGGAGAGAAAGACAACAAAAATAAACAACACATAAGTAAATTATTGAGTATATTAAAGTTGGCAAGTACAATGGAAAGGAAAATGCAGAGAAGCAGGAGGATGGGTTTTAATATGAAATGGGGCAGTCAGAGTAAACCCCTTCGAGAAGCTGACAGCTGAGTAAAGACCAAAGAGCTGAAGGAATTAGCTATGCCAATGTCTTGGGAAGAGGGGACACCCAGTGCAACAACAGAGAGGCCAGTGTGGCTGGAATGGAGTGAGCAAGAGGGAGAGAATGGGAAAGGAGGTCACAGCCCTGGGTGCTAGAGCACAAAGGGCCTACATAGGCCATTTCAAGCACTTTGGCTTCCATGCTGATTGAGGCACGGAGATTTTGAGCAATGACGTAACCTACACTTCAAATAAGTGAACAAAAACAACAGCTTTAATCTATCTGCCTGCGTCTTGCCTCTCAGGGTAGCCAACTTCCAATCGGGAGATTCTTTTAAGTGGGCACTACTCAAAGGTCAGAGGTGAATTTCTTGTATGTTGTCCTGTGGACCCACTTCAAATAGTTTGAGATTTACGACCAACAGGAAATCACCCGTAAAGGTTGTTCTTGGACTGCTTTCTCCTTTTCGGTCGTTACAGTTCGACCAGTGTTGCACAACTCATCTTCCTTTTGCATTTGCATGGCTTCCATGAAGTCAAGCTGATGACTGGACCGCATTCTCCAAGGGGACTCAGGGTGCCTTCAACAACAAATACATCGTCCTCTAGGTTGAGGCCAATGATATTCAATATCCCTCAACATCAGGAATGAGCTTCAGTTTTCCAGCTCAAAGTCATCTGTCCTTCACTGAAGAGCTTTGGTTTTAATCAGTGTTACCTAAGTGATACCTTTTCGCTCTTACAAATGGATGTGATTATGATTCTTTCTACACAACCTAAGCCTCTAACCCAGAAATATAATGTGGGCCATGTATAATTTAAAACTTTTCTAGTAGTGACATTAAGAAAGGTAAAAAGACACTAGGTAAAATTAATTTTAACAAAATATTTTATTTAACTCAATATATTCAAAAAATTATATCAAGTGACAAATATAAAAATATTAATAAGATATTCTACTTTTTTTTGTACTGAGTTTTGAAATCTGGTATGCACTTTACACTTAAATCAGACTGGCCACGTCTCCAGTGCTCAAAAGCCACGTGTGGTTAGTGGCTTCATATTAGAGCTAGTCTAATATACCAGGATATTGTATTCTAAACTGTTCTGTGGAATACTAATTTTGTGAAATGCTCATCATATCACCTTTTATTAACCTAGGACTCATTTTTTCACATTTCAAAGACTTCAACTAGTATGCACCTTCCAATCAACTAAAAGTGGCAGTGTTTTTTTTCTTTCTTAATAGTACATAAAACAAAGATATGTGCTACAATTAATGATGTCCTATAATTCTGTGCATGTAGCTCTAATGTAAAAAAAAAAAATTCCAAATTAAATTTTAGGAAAGCTGAGTAAAACAAAGTTAAGTAGACTTCTTTACTGTAAAATATCTCAGAGCTTTTAATATGTTAATGTGAACTGTTAATTTTCAAAAGAGAGATGCATTATGTAGCTTTCCAAAAAAACAAAAACCAGAAAAACCCCACCTACAGGGTGCTTTTATATCTGAGCACCTCCTGTTATCTGTGGAAAACCATGCTCCACTGAACACAATATAAAATACTTCCTTACCATGCACTGTAGGTGAAGGGCTTCTTGTAGGCTGAAGAAAGGGGTCACTGGAAGCACTGGCTGTATTCAGAAAAGAACCCAGCAAATCCTGACCTGATGGTTTAGCAGGTGCTCCAAATGGGTCAAAGGTGGCACCTAGAAAACAAGAGGAGAAAGGTATTTCTTTGTCCTATGAGTTCACCCATTCAACAACTACTGAAGAGCTGTCACTCTTACAAGGCTGTAGGCCAAATACTTGAAAAATCAGGATGATGCCTGCCTCACAGGCTGTTCTACAGACCCATCCTATCCTTATAACTTCCTCCAGGGTTAACAATGGATCCCAAGGATTTCTGACCACACATGAATAATCCCTTCTTTGTGGACAAAGGAGAACTCTGGATTTACCTGTTGGATGAACCATAAACACTATAAGCAAGGGCCCCCTTGGGCCTTCGGGCGTCTTAATAACATAAAATAAGTCAGCCAAGCTTACAGACTAATAGATGAGTGGGTGAAACAATGCCTGGACCATAGGAGATACCCAATGAATGTACTGTGCTCATATTCAGTGAATTCGTGGACCAAAACCAGGCGAGGGGCCCTGCTATTAAGGTGAACAATAGAAAACCTCATTGACCAGGTTCTGTTTAGTTTTGTTTGTGTTCTTAGTGGTCTCTGGCTCACTGAAAGTTAAAAAGGGAAGAAACTGAGCATGACAAAAACTGAACTCTTATCATACCTTGTCCTGTGAAGCTAAAATATTTCTGAAGCATTTCCTGTCAACAACTTGCCAGAAACTAGATGCAGATGTAGTGAAATGAGAAAAAGTCTGTGAATGAACCAAGGATACTAGAACAAAGTGGCAGCTGAGGTTTCTAGCAAAAATGCAATAATATTGATACTGTATCATTTCTTCAGGGTTTACCGTTGTCTTTCATAAAGAATACCTCAGCTGATCCTTAATATCTCCCTGTCAGATAGAAGCGATATTATCTTCATTCCACAGACAACAAAACTGAGGTTCAGAGAGCCAAGTTTCTCGCCCAATGTCAAGCAAATGATAAGCCTGGACTCATGTTCAAGTCTTCTGACTCCAAATTCCAGGAATTTCCCAAAGGCATCTCACATTCCTCACAGGTGTGAAGTGAATGTGATGAAAACCACGCAGAGTGGCACGTATATAATTGGGCTTTAATTTCTCATTATTGGTCAAGGGACAAAATTCCCTTTAGCTCCCTGTAGTAAGATGTCACTTCCTAATTTGTAAGTATCAAGCTAAGGGGCTCTTCCTGGAGTGAGAGTGACCTATTCTAGGAATACACAACTAGAATCAAACAAGTTAATGAATAAATTCCACTCTCAAAACCCAGGTAGGATGTATGAGTTAACACGTGCTCAGCTGTGACGTCACTGGCGTGATGCTCTCCTAATATCTGCTGGGTAGCAGATGAGCCTTGTGTAGCAGCAATGAATCAATGACATGTCAGGCACTCTGTTACACGATGTATATCCCTTACCTCATTTAATACTTACAAAACTTTATCCCTTCTATAAAATGAGAATACTGAGATTTATAGAGTAACTGTAAGAGGACATTGGCTTAATTCTTCTACACCTAAGTTTGAAGTCAACCAGTAGAGGAAGCTAAAATCTTTTCACTATTACTTGGTATACTTTTAATATCAACTTATGTTAAATTAGCAACATTCTCTAATAACTAAAAGTGAACTTCCCAACACAAGAGCTAAAATTTAGTCTTTACAACAATGCTGATAGGTAAGTATTTCCCCATTTTACAGCTAAGAAGATTAAGGTTTTTTAATAAGCCTACACAAACAGGTAAGTGTCAGTCCTGACATTCAAATCCAAGCCTTTAACTCTGGACTCAGTGTTCTTTCTACTTCCTCTTGGAGGACAGAATACCTGAGGTCCAGATCTGGATTGGCACTAATCAGCTGTGTATCCTTTGACAAGTCAATTAATACAGCTGGCCTCAATTTCATTGTCTATAACCTGAGGCACAGATTTAACTCATGTCTGAAAGGTCCCCTCTAGATCTGACTCTGGAACATAACTACCTGCCTGGGACTATGATGAATTAAATCAGTGGAAGTCACATAAGGTACATGGTCTTAAAAACATGACCGTTGAGTACTATGCTACCTTGGATCCTGGGGACTTCTTTTCCTGACAGAGCTTTTGTTCACTGTGGTGAGTAAGAACTGCTGAAGGGTAGAGGAAATAGCCTGGGATTCAGGGCACCTGGCTTCACACTGTGGCTCCATCAATAACTAATGTAGGAACGTGAGCCTCAGCATCTGCAGTCCATGATTCTGAAACTCACTCATGTAAAGAATGACTCCAGCTGAACCACCATAAATCAAGACTAGCCCAAAGCCTTCTGAGAAGTGAAGGATGATCCTGGGAAAGCAAGTTCCTAAAGGTTACCACATGCCTGGAGAGTGGAGACACTCCTCTTTCCTCTTCCTAATGTGATGTCATCTTGGTTAATGGGGGATGATAACAAGGGCAGCTAGTTCTTTAGAAGCTATAATGGACCTCTGCTTACCCAACTCTACTGTCTTGCCAATGTTAAAGAATTGTGGGTGACCAGTCACAGAAAGGGTTGAGTCTGTGGCAATGAGCAGAGTGAAGCTGACTGAGCCTCACGGGGCTCAGACTCTGTATCTGGCACCAACTGCTCTGCTCTGCTAGCTGTGCTGCTGGCAGCAGTCCTACCAAAATGGACAATATTTCTATTTCCTCTTGTGGTGCCCACTGAGATGAAGATACAGACCTTTTGGGGACTACTAGGGAGATCAGAGAAGTCTAGATTATTAGGAAAGTTCGATTCCACCTGCTTGGCCCCAAAGTTATAATTCAACACTGAGAGGTACAGCGCAACATGAAAAAAAATTACCTTCTCCTACTCTCAGTGTTGGAGACGCAGAGGTGGAGGCGGTGGACCGGCGCGGTGTTGACTGGGTAGATGTAGGTCCACTCGGATGAAACACGTCGTCCACCCCTGACTGTCCGGCCCGGGCAGGGCCAGCTGCACCTCCACCCCCAAACAGGTCACTCAGAAGTTCGGAATTGGTGGGAGGAGCCGCCGGTGAAGAGAAGTTCTTACTCACTGCAGACCCTTCTAGACCCAGAAGGTCCACGTCCTCAGTGGGTGGAGGGGCAGCCGGCTCCTGCTGCTTTTTGCTGGGCTTCCTGGCTCCATGAGGTTTGTCGCCATTGGCATTGCCATGTGGGCTGGAAAGGGTCAGAAGTTCATCATCCGACTGCTCACTTTCCTGATTCACTAGGGCAGCGTGGTCCTCCTCACAGAATGATTTCTCCGATTTCTGATCTAAGGAAGGCCATTATGCCAGGAAACAGTTAGTTACCAGCCACAGCATTATTGCTTTTTGTTAGAGTCTATGTACATAACTTCAGAAAGAGAAGCCTGAAAAACACACAATGCTTTTAGACCCTTACCAATGGAAAACCTGGATGTATTTCACATTACATTCAATGACCCTTACCAATGGAAAACCTGGATGTATTTCACATTACATTCAATGACTACTTGTTGAGCATCTGAGAGGTAGTATAGCATAGGAGTGAAGAGCAAGAACTCTAGAATCAGGCTGAGTTTGAATCTCATCTCTGCTACTTACTGGCTCTGTGACACTGAGAAAGTGACTTTACTTCTCTGCGCCTTGGTTTTCTCCTCAGCAAAATGGGAGTAATAAATAGAACCTAGCTCACATTGACTATTGTGAAAATTACATGAGATGATATATGGAAAGTGCTCAGATCAATAGGAAGTAGTACTTAAGTGGTTTTTATTATTTTTTAAAATTACTATTATCATCATCATCATCTTCTTTTTCCCAGCACTATGCTCGGTGCTTTGAAAAAAACATTATATCCTAGTCCTCTGCTGCCTCCTCTCACTTTTTCTTCTCCATGTGGCCTGCAGCCAAAAGCAAGGTCTTTCTCCCACAGTCTGGAGCAGAAGTGAAGCCCACACCTAATAAGTGAATAGAGGGAACGGCTCTGCTTAGGATGGTCCTTACACCAACCTAGGAGGAGATACTTTCTGCGTAAAATGGGGCCTCTTCTGGGGAAGGAATGGAGAGGCTGATGAGTGACTTTCCAGGCCCTCCTTGAAACAGATCCCTCTTTCGAACTTTGTTATCTACTGTCAGATGGATCCACGTTCCAAATCAAGTACAGATCCACATCCCTCATCCCCAATTCTGAAATGCAAAAAGCTATGAAAAAGGAAAGGTTTCCCTAAACTGGTGGAAAAATCTGACTGGGACTGACATGAAAGTTATTTATAGTCTTCATTGATTTCACTCAGGGTTATGAGTTATGTTTCACTACAGACATTTTAACATGTTTGATAACACATTGTCTGAGATGCCACTGGGGGTTCTAAGTAATATGCAGTTTATGTACCGTATCATCTTTCTAACTTGCAAAGAATTCTGCATTCCTAAACCCATCTGGCTCTGCTGGGTTCAGATAAAAGATTGTGCACATGTGCTTAACCTATTTTATAGCCTGATAAGAATGATTTCTAAATTATTTACTAAAATAGCAGTGGAGAGTAAAAGTAAAGTTTTCTTACAAGCCCTTATGTGAGGAAGAAAGATATAGGTGAAACTAAGAGGGGGTTGGGAAATCCACCTGCTATCTAGATTTCACTGGGTTTTCCAATTTTTTAAATGTTATTGGTCCCATTTCTCAGTAGAAAATTCTGAAAGCAAGACTTCGATTCAAAGGAATGCTATGAACAATTTTTTTATCAAACATGGAAAACTCTGTGTAGGCAATGGGAATACTGTCTTATGTTTACATGGCAAAGGAAGGTCAATCAAGAGGATTTTAAGTACACTATCACCAAAGCCAGTTTCCTACCCTTTTCTTAAGAAAGTCCTTACCATGGAATTCTACATTGAACTTTGCAGTTAACCTCAGCAAACTCTAAAAAGGATGGCGAATGGGTATCGATCAGAATGCCAATGCTAGTCTACTAACGGTAGCAGTCTGAAGTGTCACATCGGGAAGGATTCTAAACACATCTCCAGGTTTGGCAAAAAAGGATATTGTGATCGAGCCCAATTTCTGCCAAGGTTGTTAAAGCAAGTAGCAGAGATATGCAGGCAAAGTGTTTGCCTTCCCTGTCCCAGGGGAAGCTCACCTCTGCCCTGCTAGTGGTTAGAGCCCTGGGCAGGGTGGGTGGAGTAGTATGCCAGATTTTATATTTTTAAGGGCAGGAGATAGAGTCCTTTGTTAATTTCTTTGTGTGTCAGCAGTGTAAGGGGAGAACCTAGAAAATATCATGATTATTCATAAATCCAGGAAAGATGTGATCCAAAGCACTGCATAGATAGAAAAGATAAAGTTCAACTTAAAATGGCCTTTTGCATCAATCTAAGAGCATCCATGGAGTTCAAAGTAGGGAAGCTCCTGATTTGGAAAAGGAATGAGCAGGAAGAATGTGAAACAAAGAAGACCCTAGATGGATGACTTCTAAATGCTGCTTTACTTTAGGCTGCTTCGAGGACGAATCCTCTTTATATATACAAGAACCACATAACTTAACCACCTAACCACGTAACTTGGAAGAAATGCTTAGAAGTACCTTGCCAACAGAGAGTGGAAAAGAAGCCACCTTGCCCAAAATGTCTGGGGTTGTCTGGAGGGATGTCTATTGGAGCCTGTCCTATAAGACAAAAGACATCAAGGAAACACAGGAAATAAGTCAACGTGAGAAATCACACAGAGGCTTCGTTCTGAAAACAAAACCACCAGGTGACTCATACCTCCTAAGACCAGAGTATCTTGATGCTCCTGGTGAGAAGAGAAGAGGATGCTGGGGTTGACATCTTTTGTGCAGTAATGTTCCCATGGCGGGGTTAAGTCTATCACTTTGTCATGGGGCTGTAGTTCTACATCCAGAGTCACCTGAAATAGCTGAGGATATTTTTCTGGTACATCACATGCATCCAACTCAGGCCTAAGTAGAGATTTAAAAGAATAAGATTAGTGAAAAACAATGGAACCAGTATGATGTTCGGCACAGAAACCATTGTAGATTGATTCTTAGTTTCACTCTGAGACGCATTTCTAGGGAAAAATCAACAATTAACCAGATAAGAGACTTTACTTTTCTGAGTCTCAGTTTCCTTATCTAGAGAAAAGAGGAAAATAATGCCTGCCCATAGAATTTAAATACTACTGCATGTGAAAGCATTCTAGATAGCAGGGCGGATATATCCAGACAGTAAGCACTGGCAGGACCAAATCAGTTGTTAAAATAGTGAAATAAGCCCAGAGCTACCACCTTGAGCTCTTGAGTGTCTACTCCTAAGCTGTAGCAACTCCCACCTATCAACCCACCTTCAGCCACTCCCTTGAGTTCTCTAGGCCACACTTTAATAATAGCAACTAAGGGTGCTATAATCTTTGGTGCAGGGCGTCCCCCAGGACCCTGCTTCAGTGCTGTGGCCTGGCATCCATTCTGACTGGTCGCTGCTCATAGCATACTGCTGATTCCACTGCCTTCCATGTTGCAAAACACAAAGGGATACACAGATGCAAAGGATCACAGTATTGAAACTTTGTTCCCTCTTTGTTCACTCTCGTTCCCTCAGATGGTATTTCAGACCTTTCAATTTGAAGTCTGATCCACTCGTGTTTAGGACAAATCACACCCAACTGAAAGTTATAAAATGCATCCAGCCTCTGTACGTTGCTAAGCCACACGCTACAGCTCTGAAGCACAGGATTTGGGGGGAAGCTGCAGCATGGCAATAATGAGCCTTTAGCACTTGACTCCTAGCATTTCACAGCTGCTTGGATTGAAAAGGGATTTTGGCCCAAGTAGCACTCACTTGGTGAACTTTAAAACTGTTGTGTCCAGTGGAATGAATCCAGTATGAAACTGAAGCTGGAATATCTGAGTGTTGGTCACCTAAAAATACAAGAGAAGCACATTACAATCAACCACTGAAAAGGGAATCAGATCAAAAGATTATGTTTGGGGGAGTCATACACCATCAACTGTTTCTATATCTGCGTCTTTGTTTTCTATGAATATTAAATAACCTCCTCATTTGGAGCTGACCCAGGTTCATTTCTAGCCTCTCCTCTCCACGAACTCTGCCTTGGCAAGCCATTCCTTTATCTGCTAATGCCCTATGTTCTTACACCTTGCAATACTTTGACTCATATCATTCCTTCTGTCCAGGATGCCCCTGCTCCAACCTGATGAACTCATCCTTCAAGGACCACCTTGAAAGGTCACATCCTCTGTAGCCTTTCTGAACCACCACTGGATAAAACAAACTGCTCCCATTATGACATCTCATCCTACCTCTACAATGATAGTGGATATTTGTACATGTGTGAGTTTCCCCTGAGCTCCTTAAAGGCAGAGATACAGTTTTACTCTTGTCAATCCTAAACCCCTAGGCAATGACTGGCACAGAGTATGTACTTAGCAAATATTTAATGAATTAAAATACAATTACTTGCTATGAACATTAGGGTACATATACCTTTTCGAATTAGTGTTTTCATTTTCTTCAGATAGATAACCAGGAGTGAAATTGCAGGATCATGTGGTAGTTCTACTTTTAATTTGGGCGAGGGGGCGGGGGGACTCCATACTGTTTTCCATATTGGTTTAGCAATTTACATCCCCCCCCCAACAGTGTACTAGGGTGCCCTTTTCTCCACACCTTTGCCATAATAACACTTGTTATTTCTTGTCTTTTTGACAATAGCCATTCTGATGGGTGTGAGGTGATAACTCACTGTGGTTTTGATTTGCATTTCCCTGATGATTAGTGATGTTGAGCATCTTTGCATGTGTCTGTTGGCCATCTGTATGTCTTCTTTGGGAAAAAAGGCCTATTTAGGTCTTCTGCCCATTTTTAAATTGTGTGTTTTTTTTTTTAAACATTGAGTTCATAGCAGCATTATTCACAACAGCCAAGATATGGAAGCAACCTAAGGGCCCACTGACAGATGAATGGATAAAGAAGATGTAATATATGGTTATTACTCAGCCATAAAAAAGAACGAAATCTTGCCACTTGCAACACAATGCATAGACCCGGAGGGTGTTATACCTAGTGAAGTAAGTCAGACAGAGGTAAATACTGTATGCTTTACTTATATGTAGACTCTGAAAACAAATGAACATAACAAAACAGAAACAGACTCACAGACACATGGAACGAACTAGTGGTTGTCACGGGGAGAAGGGTGAAACAGGTGAAGGGGATTAAGAGGCACAAATTGCCAGCTATAAAATAAGTCATCCGCCCAATTTTTAATTGGGTTGTCTGTGTTTTTGATATTAAGCTGCATGCGCTGTTTGTGTATTTTGGAGATTTATCCTTTGTCCACTGCTTCATTTGCAAATATTTTCTCCCACTCTGAGGGTTGTCTTCTCATCTTGTTTATGGTTTCCTTTGCTGTGCAAAAGCTTTTAAATTTCATTAGGTCCCATTTGTTTATTTTTGGTTTTATTTTCATTACCCTAGGATGTGGGTCAAAAAAGATCTTGCTGTGGTTTACGACAAAGAGCGTTTTTCCTACATTTTCCTCTAAGAGTTTTATAGTGTCCAGTCTTACATTTAGGTCTTTACTCCATTTTGAGTTTATTTTTGTGTATGGTGCTAGGGAGTGTTCTAATTTCATTCTTTTACATGTAGCTGTCCAGTTTTCCCAGCACCACTTATTGAAGAGGCTGTCTTTTCTCCATTGTCTATTCTGGCCTCCTTTGTCATAAATTAGGTGACTGTATGTCCAGGGGTTTATCCCTGGGCTTTCTATCCTGTACCATTGATCTATATTTCTGTTTTTGAACCTATCTGTAGGGCAGGAATAGAGACGTAGATGTAGAGAACGGACATGTGGACATGGGGGAGGGAAGAGGAGGGTGAGATGAATTGGGAGACTGGGTTTAACAAATACACTACATGTGTAAAATAGACAGCTAGTGGGAACCTGCTGTATAGCACAGGGAGATCAGCTCGGTGCTCTGTGACGACCAAGATGGGTGGGATGGTGGGGGGTGGGAGGGTGGTCCAAGAGGGAGGGGATATATGTATACATATAGCTGATTCACTTCATTGTACAGCAGAAACTAACACAACACTGTAAAGCAATTATACTCCAATAAAAAATAAATAAATGAATAAGTCACAAGGATGTAATGTATAGTACAGGGAATATAGTCAATATTTTATAATAACTCTGTATGGTGTGTAATCTATAAAAATAATGAATCACTATGTTGTACACCTGAAACTAATGTAACATTTTAAGTCAACTGTACTTCAATAAATAAAAATTTTTCTAAATACAATTACCTGTAGCGTTATTTGTGATATCCAAACAGTGGCAATAATGTAAATGTTCATCAAATGATGAAGAGATTAATAAAAGCTATATAACCATACAATGGAATATTATCTGGGTATATAAAGAAGTACTGATATATGCTACAACATGGATGAACCTTGAAAACATTAGGCTAAGTGAAAGAAGCCAGTCACAAAAGACCGTACATTGTATGATTCCATTTATATGAAATGTCCAAAATAGGCAAATCCATAGAAACAGAAAGTAGATTCCTGGTTGCCTAGGGAATGGAGGAAGAGGAAAGGAATGGACAGTGGCTGCTAAGAGGTGTAGAGTTTCTTTTGCGGGTGTTGAAAATGTTTGGGAATTAGCGGTGCTGCACAACCCTTTGAAAATACTAAAAATAACTGTACCGCACACTTCAACAGGGTGAATTTTATGTCATGTAAATTCTATCTCAATTTAAAAATTGAAAAAGTATGATTACTTAATCCCTCATCCTCAATAGAAATATCTCCTCTCACCCCGATCCAAATAGGGCACTACAGAAAAGGCACAAGTTTCTAAAGAGCAAGGTTTGCTCTTTAGTTCTTGGGCTTCCATCTTCTGGCAAAACCATCTGGGCAAGTCAAAACCTCTGAGGCTTAGTTTCTTCCCCTGTAAAATGAAGGCAATGGGCGTAGGTAATCTTTTCTTTTTTTTTTTTTTTTTTTTTGCGGTACGCGGGCCTCTCACTGCTGTGGCCTCTCCCGCTGCAGAGCACAGGCTCCGGACACGTAGGCTCAGTGGCCATGGCTCACGGGCCCAGCCACTCTGTGGCATGTGGGATCTTCCCAGACTGGGGCGTGAACCCGTGTCCCCTGCATCGGCAGGTGGACTCTCAACCACTGCGCCACCAGGGAAGCCCTGCAGTTTTCTTTTTTTTATTGAAGTCTAGTTGCTTTACAATGTTGTGTCAGTTTCTGCTGTACAGCAAAGTGATTCAGTTATACATATTTATACATTCTTTTTTATATTCTTTTCCATTATGGTTTATCACAGGATACTGAACATAGTTCCCTGTGCTATACAGTAGGACTTTGTTGTTTATCCATTCTATATAGAATAGTTTGCTTCTGCTAATCCCAAACTCCCAATCCATCCCTCCCCCACCTCCCTCCCCCTTGGCAACCACAAGTCTGTTTGCTATGTCTGTGAGTCTATTTCTGTCTCTTAGATAAGTTCATTTGTGTCATATTTTAGATTCCATATATAAGTAATATCATATGGTATTTGTCTTTCTCTTCCTGGCTTACTTCATTTAGTATGATCATCTCTAAGTTCATCCATGTTGCTGCAAATGGCATTATTTCATTCTTTTTTATGGCTGAGTAGTATTCCATTATATATATATATAATTGAATTTTTATATATATATACATATTTACACCACATTTTCTTTTTCTTTTTTTTTTTCTCTCTGCCTTGGGTCTTCGTTGCTGTGCGTGGGCTTTCTCTAGTTGCGGCAAGAGTGGGGGCTACTCTTCGTTGCGGTGCGTGGGCTTCTCATTTGCGGTGGCTTCTCTTGTTGTGGAGCACGGGCTCTAGGCGTGCGGGCTTCAGTAGCTGTGGCATGCGGGCTCAGTAGTTGCAGCATGTGGGCCCTAAGGTGCAGGCTCAGTAGTTGTGGTGCACAGGCTTAGCTGCTCCGCAGCATGTGGGATCTTCCCAGACCAGGGATCGAGCCCATGTCCCCTGCATTGGCAGGGGGAGTCTTAACCACTGTGCCACCAGGGAAGTCCCTCTACCACATTTTCTTTATCCATTCATCTGTCGATGGACATTAGGTTGTTTCCAAAGGTAATCTTTAAATGTTTTTTCTGATTCTAAAACCAGAAGTCACTCAAGCCCGAAGTGATGTACACTCCTATTAAAGGATCAGCTGAGCTTATATCATAATTCTTTCTGAAACCATACCTTAGCCTGTAGCCGGCTTCCAATGGTTGACCTCAAGTGATACATGGAAACAACCACATCTCCTTGCACAGTGATGCTCAAGGGAATGAAGATTTTTCCATCTTGGACACGGTACTCTCTTTAAACAGAGACAAAAGCATACACTGAAAGAGAGTCTAATCTGGCTCAATAACACAGCTATACAGGCACAGTCTTCTGTGGCTCTGGCCAAGGCACCTGCTGGCCCAGGCCTGAACCCAGGAACCATTTCTTATCTTAAGCAAAGTCAGGAGCACAGCCAGTGCCAACTGGATGCAAATTGGTTCTGCCACAGGATGCCACTGGTCTTATGCCAGGTCCTCTCTCTCCAACCCATCCTGATTTCTAGATAAATCAACTGCCCATTAGCAGAAAACGTTTTCCCCAAATACATGTAGCCCTGATGTATTTACCTTGCCCTAACTGTAAATTTACGATAAAAACAGAGAGAGAACAAAGAAGTCTGAGATCAATATAGAAACAGCAGTGAGATGCTCTGTATCTCCTATACCAATTTCGAAATTCAATCTGTTTCAAATTAATTTCATTTTCTGTTATCATCTAGTCCCTTCTTCCATATCTCCCACCACCCCCCACTGGCACTTGCTCTTTATTACAGATTCTATAACTTTTTAATTATGTGACCATCTACCTAGTTGCTCACCTAGAAACCTCATTCATTCCTGATTCTTCCATTATCGTCACCAATTCTTATCAAGGTCATCTCCTTCTTAAACGTCCAGGTCTTCTGCCCTACACCACTGTCTGAACCCTCATTATAGCTCATGTTAGTCCCTTAGTTTGTATCACCATTTGAAGGGGGGCTATGGCATCCCTTGATTTAATTGTGCTTTTCTATATATTGAACATTTTTTAAAATATCAGGCATTTCATAATGTAGTCCTCAAAGGAAGAACAGGATCCAACTTACACAGGAATGGAGCAGTTCACAAGAAGAAATGAAGAAAAGTATCATGACTTACTTCATTCGTTCAAAATCTGCACAAGTTGTATATATTTTGGTTTCTCCAATCAGTACATCACAGTAAGGGCGACATCCATTTCTCTGTTTGTTGAAAAAAGGAACTGGACTGACAGTGATCGACTTAATAGTGAGAGGCTTGAAGTGAGGGCGGTAGGGTTTGTCTGCTAGGAGGTCACACATGTAGCCCAGGTACCTAAAACACAAGAAGGACATTCTGTTGGTGCGACCACAGCAGAAGAAATAAGCAGTCAGTTTGCTAGAAAGTTTGTTCTCATAAATTATTAACCAACAATAAAAATTTACTGTGTTAATTCTTTAAACATTAACTGGCAAAAGAGAATGCTGCCATAATTTAGGAAAGCTTTTATCTAGTGACACTGCTGTACTTCCCCCCGAAGAGCTGACAAAGGGGTATTTATTAAATGAAAAAGCTTACGGGCATTTTACACTAGCTCAATATTTGATCTAGCAGATTAAATTTATCAGTTAAGGGCTAGCTTTAGAAAAAATAACAGAATTTATCATCAGACGCAGTTTTAACCCAAGAGGAAGTAAGGAGATGCAGTTTAAATAAGAGAAAGAAGAAACTGTGCCCAAAGAGAGAAGACAATACATCGATCATCTAAAAAGGTTCTTCCCCTTTTTTGGGGACATGATACAAATTAGACCATGTCTGCACCAACCCTGCATCTAGCTGACCTTACCTCCTGTGGGATGGCGAAAGTCCGATTCCTGGTCGCTTTGCGTAGAGTAATCGAACAGCTGGGCCAGGAGTAGAGTAGAGATTACAGAAAATGAACATAGCACCAACCAGAATTGATGATGCTGCCCGTCCATCCTATCAAAGAAAACGTATAAACTTGTCAGAAACATGGATCGGTCAGGCACTCAACACTGAGAGTGGCTGTACTTGCAATTAAAAGAAAGAGGTGAAGGGTGGGGAGTCTGGGCATGGGGTGTGGAGGACAGAAATCTTAACTACAGGTGCCTGTCAGTTCAAAACTGTTCACCTGAAAACCCGAATCTATCCCAGCTATTTAAATCACAAAGCAGCAAGGGAAGACGGATTCTTAGGATACAACTGACTCTCTGCTAACCTAAGAAACCCAGCAATATAAATTAGATTTGTACGTATTTACTGAAAAATAATCTAGTTTTCAAAGTAACTTTGGACTTGTAGGATCAGAATAGTTGAGGTCTCTCAGTTTAGGGTGAAGGTAAAGAGTTCTCAGGTTAGGCAAATACTGCTTTTTGGAATATGTGATGTGTGTATTTTACCCAAAGTTATGTTCCTAGATGGATATAAAATAAAGAAGCTTCACCTGATTCAACCGCACTCAGTAAAGGAATGCAAGCGATGACATTCCTGACATGGTGAGCAGCTTCTTCTAGAATACTTTAAATGACAAGGAGCATCCTGCTTCTGGACGGACTTCACAAAGTTCTTCCTTATACTTGAACATGCTGAGTTGCAGTCTATTCCACTCAACGATCCCCATTCGTCCTTCTCTCTGGACAAAGTGTAAACCTACTCCTTTCTCCCTGGGACAACCCTTCACATATCTGAAATACTCTCCCTCTCCATCAACTTTTCTATTTTCCAGGTTGAAAACATACCCAATCTGTGATAATTTTATGTCACAACTTGATTGGACTAAGAGATGCCCAAAGAGCTGGTAAAACATTATTTCTGGGTGTGTCTGTGAGGGTGTTTCTGGAAGAGATCAGCATTTGAATCAGTAGACTGAGTGGAGATTCACCCTCACCAAAGTGGGCTGGCATCATCCAACCTGTTGAGGGTCCAAATAGAACAAAAAGGCAAAGGAAGGGAGAATTCTCTTTGTCTTCTTGAGCTGGGACCCCCACCTTCTCCCTGTTCTTGGACATCGGAGCTCTTGGCTTTCAGACCTACACCAGCGGCCCCCTTGGCTCTCAGGGCTTCAAACATGGACTAAATGTTACCACTGGCTTTCCTGGTTCTCCATCTTGCAGGAGGCAGATTGTGGGACTTCTAGGCCTCCAAAATCACTTGAGCCAATTCCTATAATAAATCTCCTCTTACATATGTATCTCTACACATATCCTGTCAGTTCTGTTTCTCTGGAGAACCCTGACTACTACACAATCCCTTCAATTCTTCCTCATTTGATGTTCCATTTTAAGAGACATCATCATTCAGTGGACTTCCTCTTAACAGACTCCAGTTTTAAAACAACAGCCTTAAATGTGCTGCCCAGATGTGAAATGCAAGATATAAGATGTGCTCTGACCAAACTAGAGAGGAAATATCATCTTCCTTAGTGTGGTAAGAACCCTCTGCTTTTATTAACATAACCCCAGGCTAAACTAGTTTAAATGTAAGCTAAATCACACCATGAGCTCTTATTGATCTTTCTATTCACTAAAACTGTTAGTTCTTTTTCAAATGACGTGTTAACGGACAAACACACTTAATCTTTTAGAACCAGAATTCAGGACTTTACATTTACCCTGTGTTTAATTTCACACTGGTAGTTTCTAGGAAATGACCCATCTGAGAAAACTGAGAGGCCTGCCTCCACATTTTCAAAGCTGTAATAAAAGGGCAACCAAATTCAACCTTTTCCTGGGAGGATGCTGATCCATTAGTCACCTATCTTTGGAAGCAATATTCAGCCAATAGTTGTCTAAATGTCTAAAAATTTAGCCCCAATTTCTCCACCTTGAATATAAGAAATGGGGAAATATCTCGCAGGACTCCAATGAACTATCTCTACTAACCTATTCGTCTCGTTCCGAAAGTCCAGTTGGTTTGATATGTGTGTTCGTAATGAATCGATGTGGACTCCTTTTTTCTAAGAGTTTCAAATCATCTGTGCACAAATTGTGTTCGAATTTCTCCTTGAATTGCCATCAGGCTCACCAGCCTGTAACTTGCCAGGATCAACCTCCTCCAACTTTTGGGAAAAAAATCTCCTCTCCTTTCTTCACTGGCACTCTTCTTCCTGTTTCCTCATACTGCATAAGGAACCCATAATTGCTTTTCCAAGTGCTTTTAGCATTCTGTCGCATAATTTAAGTCTAGAGAGTGGATTATTTTTAAGTACTGTGACGCTCTTTTACTATCTCCCTACCTCTCAGCTTTGTCTTAATTATCAGTGTTACTCCCTTTCTAGCTTGATATCTGTTCCCCCGATGAAGGAATGGAATAAAGGATTTAAGATTATACCGTGTGCCTCCAGCATTTGTCCTTATTCCAAGGACAGTTTTTTTTAAAAAGACATTTTTCTCAATCTTAATTCTTTTTAGAATTTAGTCTTCCTGACACTCTTTTAACAGGTTCATGGCTCTTAGATATGTGTTCTCTACTTTTATCAGCCATGCAGGTCTTTTAAAAAGTTTTCTTAGTTTTTTTAATTAAAAGATGAATATACGCTTATTTTTAATAAAACAGCAGTATATATAGGATAAACATAAATGCTCCCACCTCCAGCTGCAATTCCACTTCCAAAGACTTGGTGCAGACTTCCAACTCATGCATGTCCTTTTGCAGTAAGCCTAGAGAGCAGGCTATAGGGTCTTCACTCTTTGTATGTCTCTTCTTTTTTCTTCTTCATTGGGTTTTTATTTGTTATGATTGTATCATTAGAACTGGGAGCCTCTGGTCTCTCTCGAGCCATCTTCTCTTACAAAGCTGCCAGACCTAGGCTCGCTGAACTTTTAGAAAGTTCTCGAGTGAAGAAAAAAATCACCAAAGTACCTAAAGTCTGCTTAGTCTCTAAAAATAATCTGTCCTTTATACAATCTGTTCTGTCTCTGAAAGGAAAACCCTTTGGCCTTTCACATTAAACTCCTATGAAACACCAAGTGTTCTTCTTTTATTACCAAGAATTTGGGGATGTGAGATGGAAAGAAGAAAAAATCTCAGCTTTCATCCCGCTTTTAGCCAACTAGCTCTCAAGAAAGAGGGAGAAAATCATCAACTAAGATTATAGCAAAAAATACACCTTGAAGTTTATAGAAGCAATGAATAGTTCTAGTATTTATGTTCAGATTTCATTTGTGTGTTCATTTCTTTATATATCCAATCGCTTATTCAAATCTTTCATACCTTGTGACCTTTTGTCACATACCTTTTGTTTTTAGAAAAAACAAAAATCCCACAAGGACTCAGAGGCAAAAAATATACAAATCAATTTTCACTGCAAAGTAAAGGAGCTGTTACAGTGGAGGATTCCTGGACTGAATGTCAATATTATGACATAGTGTGAGTGTGTTTTGTGTTTGGTAATTGCAATCATTGTTGCTTTTGTTGTGGTCATCCATTTACAATGCTTGGTGTCAGTTTATTTATCTCTTGTAGAAATAAAATACAGTGTTAAAAAAAAAATCTTTCATACCTGGGATTCCAAAGTAAAAAAGGCACAGTTCTTGCCCACAGGATGCTAACAGTCTAGTGGGGAAACAGGCAGGCCACCAGATTATGACGATGCAGTATATTAAATGCTTAAATCCAAAGACATTTAGATATACAGGTCGAATGTCCATATTGTCAAAAAAGATTTTACCTAAAGTTGAGTTTTAAACAATAGGCAAGAGCCCTCCAGAGGAAGCGTTGGGGAAAGGGACTCTAGGAAGTCAGTGGTCAGAAAAATCATCAGTCCCACTGGGAATTGCTATAAAATACAGTCAATCTATGTGACTACTTATAAGGGCATAGATGTCTTTTTATTTCATTTTTATTCAAACATAAAGGTAAGAAAAGAATATTCCAGTGTGCTTATGTCAATTCTATTCACCCAAAACTCAATGGCATTTTTGCCTATGCACACACAGCTTTTGTTTCTATCTCTTTTATAATAGTTAGCACATTCCAGAGGCCCTGTATTACGTGGGTTGTATACATATCTGCCTCTCCCACTGGTATTCGAGCTTTAGGGCAAGAATAATAAGTTTTCCCCTCATTTTATATCCCTCACATCACCTAATTCCTAAGTGGGTTCCTAAGAAATGCTTATTCAACTTAAGCATTACCTGGTTCACCAGTCTGTGTAAGGCCATTTGTATTTGACCAAACCAAACCAGCACGAATGATAGCCAAAACAGCAACAAGAAAAGGTTACTCACCAAGCAATGGACAACACAGACGTTTTTGGGATTCTGTAGTAGCCAGTTATACATATTCCGACACACAGCAAAGAGGTTGTGCAGACTGGGGGCCTGCCTGATGGGCCAACTGCATTCTGAGACCTAAAGGAACACAGCGGAAGGAAATGAGTTCGCCAAGCGACTTCCTCTCTATGGGCAGGTAGCACACCAAACAACTTCTGGAAGTGACACTACATTCTCTTTTAATACAGCAGAAAGAGTTGGGAACAGGGTCCAAACACAGAAAGAAGAGTTTAATCCTGCAATTTTTTTAATATAAAAACTCTGTTTCGGTAAACGTATTTTGAAATATTGGGTTGGCCAAAAAGTTCCTTCGAGTTTTTGTAAGCGCTTACGGAAAAACCCGAATGAACTTTTTGGCCAATCCAAAACATTTTAAATTAAACTAGATGCTTTAACATACGTATTTGGATTTTTAAAGGTTTCAATATTTGGATTTCAAAGGTTCAATGTTCCACTGCATTTAATTTCTATTTAGTATAAAATGTTTTGACCTGCCTACTAGATGCTTAATTATAGGATTACATTATAAATCCTGCACTATCCCTAATTTTATCCAAGATGATAAAAGTGAAAACATGAAAAAGTGCTGCTGAATAAGCTGAAGATAGGCTTTTTCAAGGGTCTTATTTCTTCCTCTTTTAATGAGGGAACCTACAACTCCATGGGGGCAACCTCTAGCATTTTCATTCATCTAACACACATGTTCATTTTAACACATTATAGGATATCAGCTATGTTCCTAGAATTCCGCTTGGCTCTGATCTGTACAACAGTCATATAAGACAGGTACTAATATGATCTCTATTTTTCAGATAAGAAAACTGACTCTCAGAGGTTGTCTTGTCTAACGTCACACTGCTGGTCAGTACCAGCATTGCAACCCAGGTCTTCTGAGTATAAGTCACTTTGCTACAACAGTATACTGGTTGAGATTATCATTTGCCTCAAAATTCTAGGCATGAGCCTCAATCGATTAGGTATTTATTAATTTTACAGCAAGGAAAAACTTAGGCAAACTTCATGACCTCTCTAAGCCTTTGTCCATAAAATGTCATGAATGATACCTACCTACCTGCCTCATAGGGTTGTGGCTACTACATGAGAATGTATTTCAAGGGCTTAGCTCACTATCTGACATACACAAAGTGATCAATTAATACTGGCTATCATTATTATTATTTTATCAGGTAACTGTCGGTGCAAAGCCCTAAGGTCAGATAGAGCTAGCTATGTTTGGAAAAAATGGATGAAACCCTATATGGCAAAATCATAGACTGAAGGGTCAGATCATACCAGGCCTTGTTAAGAACTGAGAGCAGTATTTAAGAAGGAGAGTGACTTGCATTTTCCAAAGACCTCTCAAGGTCCAGTATGGAGAACAGATATAGATGACACAAGACAAAAGTCAGAGAGTATAGTCAGGTGGCTATATTAGGAATCTAAGTAAGAAATGATGGTGGCTTAGGCTGGATGAGTGGCAGTGGGACACACAAAGACTTGAGGGATTCAAAAAATAGAGAGGAAGTGGAATGCCTGTACAAGACTCAGGGACTGATCACAGGGTGGCAGTGCATGAGTGTGGAGGGGTATGTGGAGGGGGAGGAATCGAGGATGACTGCTTGGTTTCCAGCCTGAATGGCTGGATAAAAGGATAAAAGGATGGCAGGTGCCACTGGCTGATACAGGGAATTCTGGAGAAAACAACAGGTTTTATACAGATGGTGTCACCAGAAAGTGTCTGCAACACTAACACCACTGGTCTAAGAAGACCCAAACGTCCCAAATTCTTTACATTTGAGTGGGGAGAGAGAGGCAGGAATAATCTGTTTGGTTCATGCTTTTCTAGTAACTAGATAATAACTAGTCAACATATAAGTGGGAAATTATCTGTGGTCTCTAGAGCTGACACCTGAAAGCAAACACACGGAGTTTCTCTCTCTCTGTGTGGCTGCCAAAAAACCCATTCATTTTGGTTAATTTGTAACTTTTTTCCTACAAAATGATTGTGGGTAGTGTCAGGGGACCTTCCAGGTTATTAATTTTCCTAGACCTTTGACAATGACAGGTATAGTTTATTAAACAAAGTAGAGGAAATGCTTAACAAAGCTACCAAACAATCCAGGGTGACCCAGTACTGGGCCTCTGTCGATTTAAACTCCATAACAGCTTGCCCCTTTCACCCAACATGATTTGGGTCTATTTCTGGCCCATTCTTTATCCTCAGATAGATTCCCCATTGACAAGTTCTCAAGGAATGGAAATAATGTGTTGATTAAAACCAGAATAATTGGGAAGAAAAATTTTGCCATCAGAGGAATTGCAAAATATACTTTTATACAAGCTGCTTCCTGCCTGTGATGTTTTTCTTTCCCTTGGTAAATTTCTATTCATACTCCAAAGCTGAAGTTCAAGTGTTCTCTTGTCTCCCACAGTTTCTCTAACACCCACAGGCAGAAGTGCTTAGTCATCTCAGTCATCTTTCCACCTGTTATAGCTTTCACCAGATCAAAATGGTGAAGCCACAGCTGGGTGGCTTTAGCACTTACTACCTGATTCACCTTAGACAAGTTGCTAACCTCTCCAAGCCTCAATTCTTTTGTGTGTAAAATAAAAATAGGGGTAAGAATTAAGAAGCACAATGTAAACACAGTAAGTGCCAGCTTATTGTATTCAAATTAACTGTTTATGTCTGTCTCCCCCTCTAGACACTAAGCTCCATGAGAAGAGAGACCATTTTTCATTTTTGTAACCCAAGTCCAGAGTCCACGTGCTAGTCCAATGGCAGGCACTCAGGAGGTATTTGCTGAGTGAATCAATGAGTGAAAGAACGAAGAATGAACCCTATTTGGCAATCTCTATTTTTTTTTTTTTGTGGTACGCAGGCCTCTCACTGTTGTGGCCTCTCCCGTTGCGGAGCACAGGCTCCGGACGCGCAGGCCCAGCGGCCATTGCCCGCGGCACGTGGGGTCCTCCCGGACCTGGGCACGAACCCGCATCCCCCACATCCACAGGCGGACCCCCAACCACTGTGCCACCAGGGAAGCCCGGCAATCTCTTCTTATAATAAGATTTGTCTTTGTCTACATGTAAAGTATCTTGAGGAAGGAACCGATTTTGTTGTTTTTTTACATTGCGACCATGTAAAAGTGTAGGAAATTTGTTTTCTCAGGCAGTATTTTTAAACCTTTTAGAAACTGTATGTCACTCCTACAAACACTAAATGTCAATATCTATGAGTCTCAGCTAAAAGCTGGCTAAATTGTTCTCAGCACAATAGGCTAATTGTTCAGAATCATTAAACCAATCAAGTAAATAATATTAATTTAAAGTACTGCATAATTACATATTTACTTGATATATAATTATACTCCATTAAGCAAACATACAATTAGAATTTTTTAAAAGCATGTGCTCTGTCTAAAGGGGAAAAACATTTAAGGTATAAACAAAATCAAAAAAAATTTTTAAATGAATTCAATCCCTGCAAGTGATTTTTGTAGCTCTGTGAGGTTCACAGCTTCATGCAATAAGCACAATCCTTGGGCAGGTGACACTTCACGATGCTGCCTCCAGTCTCTCTGAACCCCTCCTGGAGCTGTAGAGCATCAGAAAACGCCATATGGATTACAGGCTGCCATGACACCACCCAGTGGGAAAGGAGGCCAGAACAGCACCAGGGCTGGATGCCATTTGATTTTCATCTTTCTGTCTCCCCAGGCACAAGAGGAGAAGACAGAAGCATCCCATTTGCTGAGCATAAGAGCAAAAAGGGCTATGGAGAATCAGACTGAAGAGCCATATCCAGTGTCTTAAGAATCTGACACCATTTTTGGAGGACAGGAGTACTTCAGGCAATAATTTATTTGGCATTTTATTATTATTAATGGTAATTATAGCTTCTACTTACTGAATGTTTACTCTAAGCCAGACATTGCTATCAAATGTCTTCCTTACAGCAAACCTAAAGAAAAATTTTCTATTTGTGAGATAGGAATCCTTGTTATCTCCATTTTATACGGGAGCAAACTGAGCTTTAGATGAGGTGAAGTAACTTACCCAGGAAGAGGAACAGCTGAGATGCGAATCTAGGATAATTTTTATAATTCAAAATTTGTGCATATTAGATGAATTTCACCTCAATAAAAAACATAATAAAAGTTTGTATGCTGTCTGATGATTATTAACTAGAATTCCATCTTACATTTGTGAGATAGTTATGGGATCAAGTGATGGCTATTTTTTACCAAAGTTAATAAGACATTCAGTTCACTGAAGGCTGCAGAACTAGAATGTGGGACTTCCTGGTCCTCTGGCTCCCAGGCCAGAGATATTTTTCTGCCCCATTATTTCCTGTCCTTACACTGATGCACAGTGGCAGAGGACAGATGAATATAATCTACAAAGTCTCTCCGCTATGGCCAACTCCCTTCACCAACCAGCAAACCAGAGCAGAAACAACTGGGAGCTATGGTGACCTCTTTGATGAATTCTGAAGGAAAAAGGAAAAAAAAAAAATGTGACCTTCAAACAATCCTTTAAGAAACCCAAGTTGATCATATATTCTCCTAAAATTAAGTTCTTTGCAAAGAGGAAGAAATTCTACAAGATTATGCAGTTTAGAAAGAGTCGAAATAAAAGAAGATTCTAAAAGAACCAGCTGGGTTTATCTTCTCAATGCAACTAACTGGGCTCCTTCAGCATACCCCTTCCTGGTTAGACAGAGGAAGGAGGCTCAAAGTGGCACTGGAATAGCATTATCAGAATGTAAGAACTTTAGGGCAGGCTAGACTTGGTGGCCATTCATCTGCTTTTCCATTTATTGCCAACAGCAACACCAAGAAATGTGTAAAGCAGTAGTTCCTGACATTCTAGGGCAGAGCTATAAGACCTTCTGTGCAGAAATGGAACCGGTGCACACACACATACACAGAGTAAATGGCTATAGTGTTTACTTGGGGGATGATGAACAAGGTTTGGGTATAGATACTAGTGATGGTTACAGAATATTGTGAGTGAATTTAATGCTGCTGAATTGTACACTTACAAATGCTTAGAATGGTAGGTTTATGTTATATGTATTTTACCACAATAAAGAAAAAACAGGAGTGAAAACAGATGGTTAAACTCTCTGAAGCCCATGCACGGATCGAAATATACAGTGGAACCATGTCTTTTAAACTCAGATTCAGAACATCTGGCTTAGATGATGCATCTCATTGGTCTACAGGACTTCACTGTCAACATCAGGATGTTTATTTCATCAAGGTAGATACTGGCTAAGAAGAGTCAAAACACTGACATTCAATATCTCCTCTGCAATCCTGAATAGGTATTCTAGCACTCTGAATGAAGGGCCGTCTGCCATGTTTTGTTTTGAGTCAAATCCTCTGCTAAAATTGAAACTAAACACAGAGTCCTATTTTAACATTCTGTTACATATGCAAATACTAAGGAATTGCTATTTAATTATTTCATATGATTCCTGTCAACCCATGTGGTTTCTAAGCCTAAAAGTGAATCAAAATACAGAATGATGCCCCTCAGCAAAGTAAAATCTTCTTAGAAACAGTCTGTCTCTGTCACCACCGTCTTTATCTCCAAACACACGTCACATAATGAAAAGGTAAAATGACTGAGTTCAGGGTTCAAGGCATAGAGATATAGACACAGCTGGACTCCTGTGAGTCTATAAATAAAACCAGTCTTGTGTTTGGTCTTTTCCAACAGTGGTATTTATAGAAGCCTTGGCCATCTACATTTATTAAAATAAGATTTAGCTGCAGACCTAGCACTCCACTGGTCTGGAAGGAGGAGAAAATAATTTCAGGCCTCAAGGACTGGAAGATGAGAACCAAGAACACTTCTGTAAGTCATGCAACAGTGGGATGCAAATCAATTTGCGGTGTTAGTGCTGGGAAGAGAAAGGACTAGGAACTTGAAAAGAGATGTAGCCACATCAAAAACAGAGCTAAGGGGCTTCCCTGGTGGCGCAGTGGTTGAGAGTCCACCTGCCGATGCAGGGGACACGGGTTCGTGCCCCGGTCCGGGAAGATCCCACATGCCGCGGAGCGGCTGCGCCCGTGAGCCATGGCTGCTGAGCCTGCATGTCTGGAGCCTGTGCTCCGCAACGGGAGAGGCCACAACAGTGAGAGGCCCGTGTACCGCACACCAAAAAAACAAAAAAAACAGAGCTAAGATGAAAATACTAAGGCTGTGGGACTGTCCTAAGATGCAACTGAGGGTTAAGGGAGCTAGGTCAGAGGGTCCTCTTCCAGTCCCCAGAGTTCTGGGACTATCTATAAAGGGCTAAAAGTGCAGTGCAATCCTGCATTTTAGGGGAAAGAATTGGAAAAGGCTTGTGGTATGTGGAAATCCTCCCCTTAGTGAAATTTGGCAAACAAAGAAGGGGTGGGGGTGTGGCATGTGTGGCCTTTCAGGGAGTGGGAGCAGCTCATGTGAAGAGACGGTGCGTCTCCCCGGTAGGAGCATGGTTCTCAGGCAGTGGAGAACAATGAAAGGTGAGCTAGAGAGGCACAGAGGCCAGATCATGCAGAGCCTGGTAAGACACAGACTACAGTTCACATGGAGAAGAAATAACCCCACCGCTTTCACCTAGACAAGACTCATGCGTCAAGGTCCAGCTCTCACTGCTGTCTCCCTTTACTAAACTCCCTCAGTAGGTACTGTAAATATTATTGTCTTTAGAACGTCCTGACTTCTCTCTCCAACTAGGCTTAAGTGCCTTGAGAATAAGAATCAAACTTTTTTTAGTTAATTAATTATTTTATTTTTGGCTGCATTGGGTCTTTGTTGCCGTGCACGGGCTTTCTCTAGTTGTGGCGAGCAGGGGCTACTCTTTGTTGTGGTGCGCAGGTTTCTCATTGTGGTGGCTTCTCTTGTTGCAGAGCATAGGCTCTAGGCATGCGGGCTTCAGTAGATGCAGCACACGGGCTTCAGCAGTTGTGGCGTGTGGGCTCAGTAGTTGCGGCACGTGGGCTCTAGGGGGCGCGGGCTTCAGTAGCTGTGGTGCACGGGCTCAGTAGTTGTGGCTTGAGGGCTATAGAGTGCAGCCTCAGTGGTTGCGATGCACGGGCTTAGTTGTTCCAGGGCATGTGGGATCTTCCCAGACCAGGGATCGAACCCATGTCCCCTGCACTGGCAGGTGGATTCTTAACCACTGCGCCACCAAAGAAGTCCCAAGAATCAAATTTTTATTTGATATCTATGTGTTCAACAATTCTTGGCAGGCACATTCAATCTTTTGAGAGACATTTCTTAGCCATGCCAGGCACCGTTCCAGGTAGCAAATAAAATTAACGTGTTCCCTGCTCTTCTAGGGCAAATGAGAGCAGTCTGGGGCAGATGTTCCATATGCAATTCCTGGTGTCTTTGGTAAGACTGTTGAGTCTGGTCACAAAATACGTAGTTACACTAATTGATGCCTTTCTTTAAATATCTTTATAAAAGAGCTTGCTTTTATAAATCATATATACATATAAGAGATACCTTTATATGCATGAATGCTTCTATAATGATATTACATCTTTATTTACTTCCAGAGGGAAAATTTTTCAGATTATCACAAATATTTCAAGATTAAATAAAATTTCTATAAAATATTATACAGGATGTTCCATGGTCCTTCAGTTATGAAAATGATGGCACTATGTGTATCACTGAGTCACTTTGCTGTAGAGCAGAAATTGGCACAGCACTGTAAATCAACTATGCTTCAATAAAAAACAAATCGGAAAAAAGAGAGAAAGAAAGAAAATGATGGCACTGAGTCTCCAAACAAGAAAAATCAATTCAAAATATTTGCATCTGAATTATAAATAAAATAGCTACCCACATTTTTGTTGGATGCTAATTCCCTTGCTCTGAATTAGGTAATAGATGGAATAAGAGGTGGAAGGGCAGTTAACTACAGGGAATATTAGAGAGCTGCATTTGAAATCTCCGTTATAGAATGGGAATTTGGACGAAACCACTTTAGAATGGTTTTATCAGTGCTTCTCAGAGAGTGGCTCACAGGGCAACAGAAGTAGCACCCAGGAAGTTGTTAGCAATGCAGATTCTCACCACACCCCTCTGTTGAACCAGAAGTGCCAGGCCCAGGTGTTTAACAAGCCCTCTAGGACATTCTGATGTACACTAAAGCTTGAGAACCACTGGGTTACCTCTTGCCTATTTTGAAAACACTCTGGGAAAAGAGAATCCTTCACAAAATTCTCCCTTATCTTACTGAACATTAGGGCAGGAAGTGGTCTAAGACAGCATACAGACTCTCTTCTAGTTTTTACTGATCAGGAAACTGATGCCCAGAGATTATTAATGGCAACTAAAATTTGGAGCAAAATGTGTTCTGGCATCAAAGCTGAGATCCTCAATACACAGTACACACAACCAGCTATCATTTTGCATAGCTGAAATCAAGTTTCACTTTAAAGGGTCCAATGTGTAAAACTCCTTTCTATTAATTAATAAATCCAGATGTAGCTGAAGAACCAATCATATCTAAAGTCTAAGCCAAGATTTTTGAAAATGTTCCTGAGAGAGAAAAAGCCTGATTTGAGTGAGTAAATCAAGAATTCAGTGGCCAGACATATCAGGCTTAACATCAGATTCAAACCAAAGCCAGCTCTCACAGCTCCTTAACTAGACTGAAACTAGAACTATCTCTCTGCCTAGTTCTAAAAGCTCCTTGAGAGGATAATCCAGGTTTCCAGGTAATACTGTCAGCCCTGAGTAATGGCTAAGACACATGCCTGTAGTCTTGGGCAAGTTACCTTACCTCTCTGTGCCTCAGTTTCTCCATCTACTTCAGAGGACCGTTGAGAGAATGAATGAGATATTGCATGTAAAGTTCCTGGAATACTGTAAATGCTCTAAAAATGTTGCTGCTGCTCTCACTGCTCTAAATGTTAGCAATAGTATCACCAAACCTACAGTGTGGACTGTTTACGTGCTACACCTCACTTATGAAACACATACCTTTGCCAAATGTCAGAAAGCTATTTCCATTAATACTGGTGTGTCTCTACTGGTTTAGCCACACTGTCTCATCGTGATGCCAAAGCAGCACTAAGGAAGGGTGAAAGGCATCATTAGTGCTCCGGCATAAGGGTCTCCAACTGCCCTACGTAGCAATCTCCACTGAGCCACATAGCAATGTGCCCTAACAACTGAGCAACCAGCCACAGCTGATTTGAGGCCCTCAATTAGATGGTATCTTATTGACAGAGAAACTTTCCTACAAATATCCTCACCCGAGGAAAAGCCTCAGAGTATCTCATAACAGCCTAACAAAAATTTTGTGGATAGAAAAGTGTCCAGAGTATATAGTTTTTCAGCTCCATGTGCCTAAAGGCAAAGGCTTTGAGGATAGCTCTTAAGGGGGAAAATACCCTCTTATGTCTTCAACCTTGTGATCAGGGCTAAAATTCCTTACCCTGCTATGAAACTTGGCAGTTCGATAAGACTTGGGCGACAGATTGTACACCGTGTAGTGGTCAAGATGTCTGGAATCCAAAAAGCTTCGAATGTCATCAACCTGATTTCTGAATCCTATGTCAACACTGTCCAGAGGAAAGGACATCACTGGAGGAAGGGTCACACAGAAAAAAAATAGGTTAAACAGGTCTGCTGTCGTGATGGGCAGCCATTGAAAGCTGAGCTATTGGGCAGTTAATAAACATGAGAAACTTACCAATAATTCTGGAGGTAACATAAGTGAAGTCTAAATCTCCCTTCGTGTAGCTAAAAGCAAGACGAGAAAGGGCACTCATTAAAATGATCCAAATGTCCCACGATTTCTGTCTCTCAATCACTTGCACATCATGACCTGGGACATTTCCATCCAGTAGCTATATTCTGACTTCCCTTCAGGCCTTCCCCCTAACAAGTAAGCACTGTTGACAGAAGACAGCCCACACCCTCAGGAGCACACACCTACCACTCCAAACAGGGCATGCAGCTAGGGGGCAGGGGAGGAAGTGATGGAGAAAGAACAAAGGACCCTCTTTTTTTGCCTACCAGGCGCTAGTTGGGGATTGAAGGTAAAGGATACAATTACTGTTGAAAAAAATTAAAATGTTGATTAATATGTTGGACTTCACATTTGAATTTCTGATTTAAAACCACATATTTTAACTTAAAGTGACCCTAGAACTTCCTAATTCCTAAGAATAAAAAAAGAATTCATATGGCCTGCTTGTAAAAGTTTCACACAGTAGAAGGGTAGAAACTTCTCCCAGTAAGTAAGTTGTAAAGGGCTATTAAGATACGAAAACAAAGTTCTGTTTTGATTACAATCAATAAGTACTGCTTATTTGGATTGCATGTGCAATTACTGTCTCATTTAATTCTCAAACCAGCTAAAGACATAAATCTTACCAGGGTATCAAAGCAAAGCTCAGAGAGGTTAATTAATTTGCCTTAGGTTAACAAGGGGAGATACTGCACTAGAGTTCAGGATGCTGGATTCGAAAGCCAGGGATGGCAACCACTATCCTCTAATGTACCAAGGGGCCGAGTCCTCCCAGCCTATGCCTGTAGCTTCTGAAGGATTTAATTTTGTGGCTTCGATGGCATTCCTAGTCAATCAGATCCCATGCAGTTGCATCACAAAATTGATAGTCTTTGAGCCAAACAAGCAGTTGGCAGGTAAGCAGATCCTTTGGGGGCACGGAGTCCATTAAGTTAATGGGGAAGGACGCACATACCTGGTAACAGATTGTATAACTCTGGAAGACGTGTCTTTGAGGGTGTCTTTCAAGTTGTCCTTTAGGTTACTAAAGAGCCTCCCTGCACCTCCTTTCACCATGTCAAAGAGACCTCCCCCATAGCTGGGCTCCATGTCTGGAGACGAGGCACCTGCCAGTGAAAATCAGAAAAAGAGGTAATAGCACAGACTACACAGGAAACCAATCCCTCTTTGTTCCTGAAACATACACAGACCGTCTTCGGGAGTCTGGGACAGATATTCCTGCAAGTTATGTCATGCTTCCAGAACTTACTGACTCTGGGTTACTGACAGCAGTCTGCTGGTCCTCAGAGGAGACAAAGGAAAGCCCCTCACTAAGTTCCAGAACAGAAACCTCCAGAGCTGCATATCCAATACTGTAACCACATGTGCCAACTGAGCGCTGGAAATGTGGTTAGTCTGAATTGAGACGGTGCTGTGAGTATCGAAGTGTCAAAGTGCAAAAAATGTAAAATATCTCATACACTTTTTTTTTGACAATGATTACATTTAAAACGATAATATTTTGGATATACGGAATTAAATAGATTATACTATTAAATTAATTTCACCTGTTCTTTTTTAACGTGGAGACTAGAAAATTTTAAATTGTATATGTGGCCTGCATTATACTCCTTTCAGGCAGTGCCGAGGAAGAGCAGTGGTCAGCTGAGAAGTGAGTCCAGGGGCCTCCTCTGGCCTTCGATGGAGTTAACTGTGTTAGAAGACTCCTTCTATGCCTATCTCGCAAAGTAATGGTTCACTTCCATCCTGGGAAAGTATTTTCTGAAGGGCCCTTATAACAGCTTTTAAGCTTAAGTACGCATAGTGGTCACTGGTGTTATTTGTCAAGTATGACAGGTTCTCCTCCCTGACAGTTTCATAAAATTGTATTTTCTGGCTCTTTGTGACTGGCTCTAGTCCAGAGCCTCTCAACCTTGGCACTATTGACCCTGGGGCCGAATACTTCTTTGCTATATGTGTGTTGTGGTGGCTGGCGGGGGGAGGAGGTGGATTGTGCTGTGCATTGTAGGGCGTTTAGCAGCATCCCTGACCTCTGGTGACTAGGTAGCATCCCTCCCCCCTTCTCCAGCTATGACAGCCAAAATGTCCCTAGACGTTGGCAAAATTAGCCCTGTTTGAAAACCAGCACTCTCGTTTATAATGTGAGTGGAAATGTTGTGTGTCTCTCTCAGTCTGGAGCATTTAACTGTTAGGGTGAGATTATCCACAGTTCTCATCCCATATATTCTCTCTCTCTCTCCATAGCAACCCACAAGGTCTGAGACTGTGGCTACTCTGTCCAGGACTCCTGGCTCCCAGAGTAAAGAGCTTGTGGCAGAGCTCTCAGCTGACCCTTGATGAATATGTACCATGAATGAGGAATAACCCTTTATTATTAGAAGCTACCCCATTCCCATTTTAGGACTGTTCATTACCATAACTTAGCTTATAAAGATTGATACAGGAAGGAAGTAGGAATCTGTGTAGAGGAAGCTAATGTAAACAACAGCCAGGTAGGCTGTATAGACTAGCAGTCAAGAGCGTGAGTCACTCTTACCTGGGTTCTGGCAGCAAGAAAGATTCCTGACTGTAAAACAGGGATTAAAAATAGTGCCTACTTCATAGGGAAACATAAAATGAGTGTATCTTAAGCACAGTACCTACTACATTTAGGGGTTAACAGACTGCAGCTATACTATTATTATGCCACACCTGAAATTCCTATGTTGATGATATTTTTTAATCTTTGTTCACTTATCAACTTTTTGATGACAAAGGGCAAGAATGACATCTCTTCTTTTTAGAAAATTGCAGTATTTGTTCTATACTTCAAAATATGTTAGGAGGATAGATCCCTGGATCTCAGGTACAGTAGAACACAGGAACTTATTTAGCTTACAAGAGCAAACCTCTATGACTTTGACTCTGTTGCTGAATAAGCTTCCTTCCGTGCTTTCCTCAGGACAAGGGGGGTGCATATCTATGTTTCAACCAGAGCAGTTATTTTAAGTGACAGGTAGATGCATGCACGTGGACAATGGTTAAATGTGCTTGTGGAAAGTCTGGAGAGAAAATTTAAAAACAAACAAACTAATGAAGATGGATCTCACATTAAGTGTTCTTACAAAACAAAACCAGGAAAAAAAAACAACAAAACAAGCCACACAAAGGAGCACAAGAAACTTTTTGGACGTTGTGGTGATAGTATGATGAGTATATGCGTATGTCTAAACTCATCAAGATGTATACATTAAATGTGTGTGATTTTTATATACCAGTTATACCTCAATAAAGCTAAAAAATTAATTGCAGAAAAAGGAAAGTTGGAGGAGGAATCTGTAGATTAAAATGTCTTAAAAGAGAAATCAGTAAAGTATAATGCATGGAACTTAATCCAAAGAAACTATAAAATGTTAATGACATTTATGGGCAATTGGAATTTGAACAATTAACTGGGCATTTGATGTTAAGGATTTATTGTTAATTTTAGGTGTACTAATTATACTGTAGTTATGTTACATATAGTCTTTATCTTTTAGAATACTGAAATATTTATTATACATTTTTAAAAACTGCAATGTTTAACATTTAAAAAAATAAACAGAGAATAATAAAAAAATACTCATGTGGGCTTCCCTGGTGGCGCAGTGGTTGGGAGTCCGCCTGCCGATGCAGGGGACACGGGTTCGTGCCCCGGTCCGGGAAGATCCCACATGCCGCGGAGCGGCTGGGCCCGGGAGCCATGGCCGCTGAGCCTGCGCGTCCGGAGCCTGAGAGGCCCACGTACCGCAAAATTAAAAAAAAAAAAAATAAAAAATAAAAATAAAAATAAAAATAAAAAATACTCATGTAATTAGAATTACGTGAATTGCTAACGCTTATATAGCACTTACTATTTGCTAGGTATTATTCTAAACATTTTACCTATGCTCACTCATTTCACCCTCACAGCATACCTATGAAGTAGATAATGTTATTTTTCCATTTTATACATCAAAAAACTGAGGCACAGAGGTTAAGCAACTTGTCTAAGGGTACACAGCTGGTAAGTCAAGGGCAGAGTTGGGATCTGGGCCCTACGCAACCTTTACAACCATATCTCTTTCTTCTCCTAATACGATCTTGAATTTAATATTTATCGTTCCAAATAATTTCTTTAAACTTTTATTTCATATGTAGGTATCCATAGGCAATACATTAATATTGTTTTTCACACTTTCAAACTATATATAAATGGCTTTCTGTCTGCAACTTTATTTTTTTCACGCATCATTATTTAAAATTCTTCTATGCTGATACCACATATACCTGTAGCTCACTTAAAGTATGCATCCATTACCCCATAGATGGACACTAAGATTATTTCCTATAACAAACAATATGGTGATTAACACATTGTCTTGAGTACATGTGAGAGATCTCTCTAGGTTACGCCTAGGAATGGAAATCTGCTTGGAGATGGGATACACACATCTTCAAATTTCTGGATATTAACACATCATTTTCCAAAGTAGCTGTATCAGCTTCAACTCCCACTAGCAGTACATATGAGCTCTGTCACTCTACATTCTCCTTAACACTTGGTATTGTCAGACTTTAACATTTTTACCAATCTGGTGAATGAGACAATATCTCCTCTTGGTCTTATTTGTAGTTTCCCCCAATTATTAGTAAGGTGAAGTATGTTTTATTGTGCTTACTGGCCAGGCAGCTGTTCTTTAAATCATACTTCACGTATCTACTAAACTTCTATGAGCCGTTTAGATGTTCATACATATACCTATAAACACATGTTGACTGTTATGTACTTACACCCTGATCACAAGAGCTTTTGATGCCTAAGTCACCATTAGGCATCTATTTGAAAACAAGGCTCTATTAGAAATTACAAAGAACAATCAATGCAGGTGAATAAACAAACGAATAGACACACGGACAAACACTGATAATGTCTACCACTTACTGAGCTCTCCCATGCACCAGGAACCCCACTTGGACTTCTATGTTAGTACAATTTCACGTTCTGGGAAATAAGGAGGGTGTTTATTATCCCCATTTTATAGGTGAAGAAATGGAGGCTCAAAGAAGGGAAGCAACTCACCTAAGATCTCAGCTAACAAGCGGTAGAGCCAGGGATTCAAACTCAGGTCTGTACAATTCCCAAGCCTACACTGCGTCTCCATTTCACGCTATTCCACAGCTCCATATTAGCCCACAATTCTCACAGCTGTAATCAGGACAATCCTTGCCTGCCTTACACACAACCACCCCTCTCCTATCCCTTGCTCTCCTCCACCTCCCACATGTATGCCGTTCATCTGGCTGCTCTCAGCAGCAGGTGTCCTCCCAGCAGGCACTCCCATAAATCACTGCATCTGTCAGACCAACCAAACAGATCTCATTACGCAGGCAGCCAAGCCTCTGTCGCCCGCACTGCTTCGCAGCCCTAAATAATTGCCAGGAGCTCGTCTGAAGAGCAGCTCCACGCACCAGGGCTACAGCCACAGATTTGAGAAGGTTCTCTTGTGTTCTGTTTCCCTATGACACAGGGCATATGATTTCCCTTTAAACACATCCACATATAAAAATCTGTATCGTGTTTTCATTTTAAATACAGCAAGGATAGAGCAACATATGCTTATAACTCCTCATTTCCATCCCGAGCCTGAACGCCCTTCTGATACATTACTGTTCTAAGAGATGACACCAAACTGATTATCCAGACCTCTCTCTGACTCTCAATTTCATGCTGGAACAGCACTCCAAGGCACCAACCTATTTAAAGATATAAATATCCTCGATTATCTAAAAATCAGACTCTCACCATCACTCAGGCTGCATGCTCTATTCATTAGAGCCTTAGAACCCTGCAGAAACCAGAGCCATTTGCCAGGGTTACAAAGTCTGCAACCTCCATATACCCAACTTATATGTCAAACTAGCCAGGACACAAAAAAGAGAAGAGGGACGCTATCTGATTTTGCCCTAACGGTTCTTTTAGGTGGGTGTTCTGACTCTCCTTAATGAGCTACATGAATGTCAGAAGCACAGATTCTCAAAAGGATACTGGAGCCTCAGCTTGCTGAGAGAAAGGGCAGAAAGACTTCAAAAAATGACACACAAAGAGGGAAACGGTGCAGTCAGAGAGTGATATGCAGAAGAAAAATAATGACTAGTAGATCACGGGTCGACAAACTACAGCCCATGAGCCAAATCCAGCCTGCTGCCTATTTTTATATAGTCTGTGAAATAAGAATGGCTTTCACGTTTTTAAATGATTGAAAAAAGTCAAAAGAAGAATAATGTTTAACAAAGTGAAAACTATATGAAGGTCAAATTTCAACGTCTATAAGTAAAGTTTTACTAGAATACAACTACACTCATTCATTTACATATGGTCTATGGCTTCTTTCACGTTACAATGGCCGAGTTGAATAGTTGTGACAGAGACAGAGTTGTGGTCCACAAAGTCTAAAGTACTTACTATCTGGTCCTTTACAGAAGTTTTCTAATCCTTGCACTAGATGGTTGAAAGATTTCGCATTCTCAGGAATCCAAATCTTGCCACCTCTGACACTTTTCTAAATGCTTTGGCTAAAATGGCACCTAGTGCTAAGAATATACCCTGTACTTATAAAGGGTCTTTGGGGATTTGAAGGTCTAAGAAGGTGGGAGTGGGGAGGTCAGAGTTGAGACAGCCTGAGAATGCCACCCAAGGAGAAAGCGTCCAGGTCTGTGACGTTAAGGCTCCAGGTAGAAGCTTGTTCTGTGATGTCTTGTCATTTTAAAATCTAAGCCCACCAAAGATAAGCACCAGAGAACTGCACTCTGCCCCCTGTGTCGTTTCTAAGGATGTAATAAACAAGTTTTTCTTGGAATTCCTAACGTTTAGGAAACTAGAAACAGCATCCTATCTCTCCCAAGTCATGGGAACTCACCATGGATATGACCTGACCTGTTCTCACTCACAGAGTCACATAAAATTTGTATCTCCTGGGAGAGAATCTGTTTCCCACTGGACTGTTAGTTAGCTGTTTGCTCATTTACTTACATTAAGTTTCAGTCCAAAAAATATCTGAAATGATTCGATTGTTGTTTGGAATAAAAAAAATATATTTTAAAGAAGACCAGCAAAATGTTAAGGATGGTCTTAACTGCCTTAATGTAACTAGAAATATAAGAAAAGTACACGTGGCTACTTTTCATAAACATCTTATTGATTTGTTAGCTGTGGACAAAACACCATGAGAAGCATTGTGAAAGAAGAAGGAAGATGCTGACAAAAGCCTTGCCTTGGAAAGTCCGTAATGCACCGTGGTCATTCCCCACATATGTTCCCACTGCTTATACAATACATATGCTCATGGCACCCTAGGCTGCATATAATTTCACTTGGTAACCTCTAAGAAAGGATGCTCCCCCATAAAGTACTGTCATCAAAAGAAAAAGAAGGTATGTAAATATTTACCCAAGACGATGTTCATTGAGGTACTGCTTACAATGGCAAGAGACAATAAAGGATGTATAATTGATTACCTCTAACAATGTAATTAGCTATTAGCTATTAAATTAGCTATTAAAATCACTTTGTAGAAGAATACAGCTGCTCACAACAAAAGGCTAAATGAAAGATAAAGAGCATACTAACATGCACAGTACAATCTAATTTTTGCAAAAGAAAAATATTTGAGTTTAGAGAAAGAATTCAGATGATTTAATAAACATAAAATAAAAATAACAGCAATTCAAACTTACTGAATGCCTACCATGTATCAGGTACCAATCTAAATTCTTTATAGGTAGTATTTAATCTTCACAGCCACCCTGTGGAGGAGATACCATTGCTCTCTCCATTTTCCACATGTGGAAACTGAAGCAAAGACACATCAGTGACTTGCCCCAGGTCCTACAGTTACTAAGCCAGGATCTGTACCCAGGCAGGCTGGCTGCTCCAGAGTCCAGGCTCTTAGCTGGTACATTTTCAAAATAATTACAGCAATAATATCTAAGTGGGAGAATGATACGTGATTTTTTTATTGTTGGATTATAATTTCTAAACTTTCTGTAATTTACATTCATGAGGTTTATAATTTAAAATATGTTATGTAAAATAAAGACAACAGCCAAGTGATACGCCATTAAAATTCAAGTTGTCCTTCCTCAATAGATGTAGAGACCTCCCTTCTCTGTACATAAGTCATCCTAGTTCACAGTCACAATGGTTTCTCAGCCCAGCCTATGAGATGTAGGCAAATGTTGCCCATAAGACCTTGAGTAGCTCTATGTGGATCTTTAACTCCAAGCAGGCTGGGAACTTGCCAGGAACATCTTTTCAGTACTTGACTTTTTTTAAGACCTGAGACCCTGCTTCATCGTGGTAGTAACTGCCTCAGCTCTGGTAAAATAATCCAGTACATTAAGAACAGGGAAAAGGGGGCAAAGGACTCTTGGCAACAATTAAAGTTCTTGGGACATCAGCCCACCTCAGTGGGTCCTCTGGGTCTCCACAAAAACATGTCCACAGAGCATCAGCTTTCCCATTCCTGGGAAGTCTCTGTCATTCAGTTCTAGTAATCAGGAGTTATTATTCCATAGTGTTCAGGATCAGCCTGTATCAGAGATAACTGATAATCTGAATTTTGACATCATGATCTCTTCATATTCTTATTCTTTTTCACCAGCAAGGCATTTTCCTCTGCAGTTGTTTTAAGTGTCATAAAGCTACAAACGTCCATTCCTGGATTCTACCAAGTTGGCAATTGCAGGATAGAAATTCCCAAAACTAAAGGGACCTTGCAGAGATGTACCATTAGCCCCTATACTAGGAAAATACTATTTCTTCTCCACAACACTTGGCAGGGGACAAAGAACCAGTGTCATCGCCACTGAAGGCTTCATCATCCTTGTTTCTAGCAGATTTTCCAGCTCTTGGCTTACCACAATTCAAGAAATGCATAACATGGGGATAACAACTAGATATACCATGGAAAAGCCCACTACCTTGGCTTCTAAAATCAAAGACTGCTTACACCTCATTCCCAATTCATCCCAGTTCAGGGAAGCTTAGAGAAAACAGGATGGACTTTGGGGAGACAGGTCTTAGACTGGAGATTTAGTTTTTTCACTTAAAATCTGTGTGAACCTAAGCATGATATTTAACTCCTTTAAGGCTGCATCTCCCTTTATAAATTGGAACAAGAAAAACAAACTTTTCTACATGTCAAAAGGTGTTAAAAGGATCAAACGAGATCATGTATGTCAACGTGACTTTTAAGTAGTAAGATTTTCTAAAACAGTCAGGAATTTTTATTTTAATTCTTAGAAATTCAGCTCTCATGTAAATGAGTTGTATTATATTAAAGATAACAATTTCACAGAAAAAAATTTAAGTGAAAAAATTGACACTCCCTATGCCAAATGAGGTTAGGCGTGGGACAAAGCCTCCACAGTCAAATTATGGGGTTTAAGTCAAAATATGAGGTACAGATTCAACTTCTGCTGCCAGCTGGATATATAGCGTAGCAACGTTAAGTAACTGATCAAGGTCTTGATATCCTTCTGTAAAGTGGAAGCTTCAATAGAATCTCACATAGGATTGCAGTGAGGATTATATAAGTGAAAATTCTATAAACTCTTAGCACAGTGCCTGGTGTGTTGTGCACACATAATAAATGATACCTACAAGGTGGCTCTGGGGAATGCAAAGAATAAAGCCATGAAAATGCTGTCTCAGGCAGCCTCAGCAAAAAAAAAAAGGCCATGCTGTTCAGTTTCAGAGTTGATGAAGACAGACAATAGGGACGTGTGCGACAAGAACAGGATCTCTTTCTGGAGATTCCGTTACAGCACATGTAAATTCTTCACTTCTGATAGTTCAGAATCACGAGTGTTTAACAGAGGTTGAACCTCTTTATAGCTTTGGGGTTTCCTCTTCCCATCTTGAAGTGATCTGGTACCTAATATGGGGAACGATTATGTGCTCTTTGCACGTAATATTCAGGTTCACACAGATTCACGGATACTGGTTTCTGAAATAGCTCTGTACTATTGGGCACATAATATGAGCTACAAAAACTACAAGTCACTTGATGACATTGCATAGCAGTGGCCCAAGACATGGACCAGTCTGGCAGCCGCTCAACAGACCCTGGGGGCAGAGGCCTGGGTGTGTGCTGCGTCCACCAGCAGCTCCAAAGGAACTGAGCACCACTGGCAGGTACAGGCCACAAAGCAGGTGGTGCCAATGGTTCTGGCTTTCAGGGTCCAAACCATGAAGGACCCTCAAAATGTATCACAGCCCTGACAGGTCAGTAACACACTCAGTCCTTCTTGAGCTGGAATAAGGTGCCGGGGCCTCTAAGAGAGTCAACTTAACATGGATGTTGCTGGAAGGATCTGATGCCATTCCCTACATCAAACCATCACTTGGAAATAGGGATCATTTAGCTAGCGACAAGGATACTCTAGAGAATGTCCCAACTCAACAAAAAAAGAGGGACATTAGCATGATGGTGTGTGCTATAAATATTTCCACATAGTAAACAATTATATGTGCATGTGTGTATTTGCTTGTTTAGAGAATAAAAGGGACTACACTTTATATTTTATATATATTTATACATTAAATTGTATTATCAGGACAGTTTTTAAATATTTTATTATCACTCTTGATACCATCAAATCAGTAGGTACAGTATTTCTTTACCCACTTTTAGGACTTTGATGGGAGGAGCAACCCCAGCTCCTTCCTGGGCAATGTGGCCATAACAGAATCACAGACTCAGGGTCTCAAAGAAGATAGAAACAGGGGAATGAACTTAGATGATTCCCTAAGTCCCTTCCAGTTCTAAAATTCTTTGAGACTGTATCATCATTGTAAAACGGTCATCTGTTAAGCACATGCTCTAGACTAGGCACTCTGCGAAGTAGTCTCCACACGCTACTAAATTAGACCCTCACACTAATAGGCACAGTGGCCTTTGGGTGTCCCGCTGAGAAAACGGAGGCTTTGGTAAAGTCTAGTGACAGTCATGGCAGAATGAGAGTGAATCTACGTTTGGCTGGATCCAATGCCTCTGCTCTTACCTCCCCATCCTGAAGTCTTTCACAAGAACTTTGTCTCTCCTGTCCTCATTCTCTCACCTCACTTTGCACTTCCATCCTAGGATGTGGTGGAGCTGTCTGACTGACACAGAATTATCTGTGAATGGGTCTGAATGGGTCTGACCCACCCACCTTAATCCCAGCAACTCTGAGTCTTCAATAAGAGGAACAATGTTTCATGCTACCTCATACCTTCCTAAAAGGTATTGTGCCATACCTTAGCACAATACCTGGCACACAGTAAACGCTCAATAAATGTACATGAAACTGGGCTGCTGCAGAATATAAGAATCAGAGAGAAGATGGCAGAGGCAGCAAGGAAGACCAAACAGATCAACCTTGGGAGAGACCTGGTCTGGGCCTAACCGTAGGCAGCAAATCTAACCAGATGCGTTCACTGTCTCCTCATATGTCTCTGAATTTCTGATTGTAGCACTGTATCATCCAGCACCCACTGAGCATGCTTGCCTAAGAGATGGAGATTTCATGAAACTCAACAAGAGCTGGTTATAGCTGCTGCCTACAGTTTTTATACTCAGACAGATAAGAGGAGCTAATTAAGTAACCATCTCTAGCTCCTCTTTTCCAAAAGGATCCAAGGTATTTAAAAAGAATGATAAGAGTAGAAAGAATGAGAAATAGAGTCAAAGTGAAGAGCAAACTGAGACCAAAACGGACTTTGGTAGAATGAAGGCAAGGCGCAGTGGTCGCGAACAGGCCGGTAGTGCTAGGGCAACTCCAGCTACATGGATGGAACACATTTTGTTCCTTCATGGATCACTGAAGTCAGGCTACAGTTGTCCATCCAAATTCTACACAGTAAATTCTCATATAAAACAATACATGGATATTGCTTACTTTGATTCAACGAATATCTTAAGTACTCATGATGTGCCAGGGAAACAGATCTGTCTAGGAGATCTTTACTCTCCAACAGTTGGGCCAAATAAAGAGGTTCCCCCTTATGAAATAATAATGATCAAATCTAACGAGATCAGAACTCAGTGGAATTCTGAAGAAACAGAAAAGTTTCTGCCTACTACATGGCCTCTCTACTCCAGGAAGTAAGGGACCATCACATTTTTTTCCTCTTTTCTTTAACCAAAAGGTCAGGGCTTAAATTGCATAAATGGACCATGACATTTCCCTCTAATGACTAGTCTTGTTGCCTGGAACAGAGAAAACGCCCTCAGTATTATCTGACCCTGTCCATCAGAGGACAGAGATAGCAAAGAACTGAAGGCCTGCCGAAAGAATACTACCAAGAAAAAAATCAAGCAAAAATCTTTTCACCATTTTGGTTCTATTTAATGGGGAGAGGGGAGGCAACAGAGGCTTCAAAGGGTGACTGAGAACTCTAATGGTCCTCCCAAACAACTCCCAGATACACGAGAATCTTAGGAAAGCACTGTTTGTTATGCAGATGAAGTTCTAAGAGGAGTCTCTCGCCCTCCCTCCTTCCAACAAGATTGTCCTCTCTTAGCAACGCCTAGATGGAAATTCTAGAGCTGCCACTGGAAGCAGACTTCTGAGAGAAAGATCCCACCGTTGCTCTCCAAAGGAGCAGCAACTGTCATGGACGGATATTGTTTGTTGTTTACAAGCTCAGAGTAGATACACACACACGTATGCTGCACGTACGCCAGAGGAGCCTTACGACATGCTAAGCATCATGCTAGGAACATACAATACCCCACACAGCAAAACGGACAGATATTTTTGCTCTCCTTTTTCAGAGAAGGCAAGTGGGCCTCAAAGAGGCTGATTCATTCACACAAGGCTTCTTAGCTAGGATATACAAATGCCTATAGGATGCCAAGACCTGTGCTTTTTTCATTTTGTCAGTCACAGTCGGGTACCTTCAACCCCAGAGGTGGAAGTTCTGCTTGAACCTTGAGAGGAAGCAGCCCAGACTCATAACACTTCCAAACTCAACGGGATATACATATTCCCACGCCTCACACGGATACACTACGAAGACCAAATTGTTCTCCACAAAGCATTAATGTGATTAACTTTTCTACAAAACAGCTCTATTGACATATATAAAATTGACATATAATAAACTACACATACTTAAAATGTAAACCTTCAATAAGTATTCACAAAAAAAAAAAATAAATAAGTATTCACATATATATGTATGGGTGTACACACACACACACACACACACAAAGCATTAACTCCAAAGCCTGAGAGCGTGATCACACACAAAGCATTAACTCCAAAGCCTGAGTCCCTCTTGCCATACTCTCCAACAGAGTCCAGAGTGGCAGAAGATAAGACAAATGCAAGATTCACCACAAATTACCATCCACGCTCCCATAAGGCTGTCCCCATTGCCACAGCCATTCTCTCCTACAGCTCTGTGTTGTGCTAAGAACTAGGAACCTGTCTCAATTACTTGAGACAATTCAGAGAAAACGCTATGTATAGCCATGTATCACAGAGCTCAAGACAGGCATCAACCAACAGATTAAAAGAATTCTAGAATTTTAGATCTGAGGGTACAACTGGTCAAGATATCTTCATTTGTCTGTGTGTGTGTGTGTGTGTCTGTGTGTGTGTGTGTGTGTGTGTGTGTGACTGTGAAGTTGAGAGAGGGAAGGAAAGGGGGAAAGGAAGTACTAAACAAATATGCATTCCAGTTTCTACTGTAAAAAAGGTTTTCGGGGCTTCCCTGGTGGCGCAGTTGGTTGGGAGTCCTCCTGCTGATGTGGGGGACACGGGTTCGTACCCCAGTCCGGGGGGATCCCACATGCCATGAAGCGGCTGGGCCCATAAGCCATGGCCGCTAAGCCTGCACGTCCAGAGCCTGTGCTCCGCAGCGGGAGAGGCCACAACAGTGAGAGGCCCGCGTACCGCAAAAAAAAAAAAAAAAAAAAGGTTTTCGTTCAGCTTAAAATACAGTATATATATAATGTATATGTTATATATATTTTTATATCATATTTTATTATGTAACATTATATAATATGTATTTTATTATAGAATAATATATATACTGCAGAGGTCATTCATATTTAATATGGAAAATCTGGGCACATCTAAGGACACCCATCAAGAACATTAGGAAGAAAGCAAATAGAAAAGAGGAAAGGATGGGGGATGAAAGGAAGAAAAAAGAAAATCTAGGATAAAACCAGAGAGGGGCCTGTGCAACGTAAAGACTGCAAAGCAGTATGATTAAGTCACTTCTGCACCTGAGGTCCACTAAAACCAAAGAAAATGGAATTAAAACAGAGAAGAAAACAAGAAACCAACAAGGGTGACCACTGTTAACATTTTGGAGAAATGTACATCCTCGCATTTTTAGTTCTGTGTTTTTGTGGACATGCACGCATATATATTATGTGTTCTATGCACAGGTACACAAAAGTAAGATCATACTATATATAGTTTGGACCTGCCATTTTTCCCACTTAACAGTGAAAAGCAGTCTTCCAAGTCATGAATATTTTTTCTCCAAATCTCTCATAGAGCTGCACCATAACTGTTAACTGCTTTTCTCTTGCTCAGACTTGCCAAGCATTATTATATATATACGTGCATATAAAGTGAACAGGAGTTCAGAGGAGCGTATTTCCAGCTTGAGGAGAGGGATACAGGTTGCTGGAAGTAGGAAAGAGGAAGGCTTTATGGAAGAGGTGGTATTTGAATTACAGTTTGGGTAGAAATAGGCTGAAGGATGTATCAGGCTGAGGGAGGAGAGAAAGCACAGACCAAGAGACCAACAAGTCAAGGACATACATAAGAAGGAAAAGAACCATAGCTGAGCACCAGTTATAACTGTTCTGGGGACCAAGCTAAGAAAACTGAGAGACGGGTTTTACAGTCTCCACTAAATGTAGAGGGAGGAGAGGAGATGGTAAATAATCTAAGAGACCAACTGTAGTGCACACTGCAACCAGGATATCATGCTGTTTCTTCAGGGAACTGGGAGGATGTAGAGGGTGTGTTAGAGAAAGGGGGGAAGTGAGCCTGGGAAGTTGAGTAGTCCTCGGATCCCAGAAGGTCTGAAGGTCAAGCAAAAGAGTAAGAACTCTTGCCTGCTCACTGTATAACTGCTTGTGGGATTTGGTCCTCACACTGACATAACAAATGACAAAAAACGGTGATCATGAGATTTCTAAGAAGCCCTTCACAGAGCAGATTAATGCTGCCCCAGACAAGTGGAATTCCCCAGGGATGGCACACACACACTTCAGGGCACATTTCAAAAGCCAGAATTCCATCCGAGGACACCTGAAGGAAATTTCAAGGCAGTACCTTCAGCATCTAATCATCAGATAAATGTATTAGGAGGAATCTCTGATGTGCCGTCTCTGGAGTAAGTCTTGCTGAGCATAAAAATGCTCAGTGAGGGGCTTCCCTGGTGGCGCAGTGGTTGAGAGTCCGCCTGCCGATGCAGGGGACGCGGGTTCGTGCCCCGGTCCGGGAAGATCCCACATGCCGCGGAGCGGCTGGGCCCGTGAGCCATGGCCGCTGAGCCTGGGCATCCGGAGCCTGTGCTCCGCAACGGGAGAGGCCACAAAAGTGAGAGGCCCGCGTACCACCAAAAAAAAAAAAAAAAAAAAAAATTGTTCAGTGTGGATCAGTGAACTCAGAGTGAGGATACATCTAAATGCTAACTAACAGGGAATATGGAAATACTCTGAAAGTGAATCCTGAGACAAACAACAACAAAACAAAACAAAACCCCACAGCAAGCAATCGGAGGAAAACCTGCTACCAAAGTGCAAAAAGAACCTCCAACTCCTCATTTCACTGGTCTCAGGACGAAGCTTCCGGCATGGACTTGTCTGGGAGACATTCTCATAAAGGCCTCACCAGTACCCTCTCACATGGAAAAAACAAACACTGAGCAAATTTAATCAAAGGCAATGATGGAGACACCTGGGTCTGGCCTAGGCACATAGCAGATGTGAGCTAAAGCTCAAGGGCACACCTTCACTTGCTGGGTAGTAGGTTGGTTTCTAGCCTCTCTTCAGACCCCCTCCGCTCAAAAAATGCCCCTCCACATGTTACTTGTCTCAAAGAGTCTCAACTCAACAATAAGCACTGCTGGAAAACCAGAGAAAAGAGAAGAAGCATTTGGTACCAGCATGATGTAATTGAAAGGACCTATGCTTTGCAAATAAGCAGATCTGGATTAATGACACTGACCTTCCTTCCTTACTACCTGCATATCAATGGGCAGGCTAATTAATCTAAGCCTCAGTTTCCTCAACTGTAAAATGGGGGCAGATAGTATCTTCCTTCCATGTATCTGGTAGGGTTTAAACAAGATAATGACAGATAAACATCTGTCACCTGGAAGGCAATCATAAAGCGTGTTTTCCTATACATGCCTATATTCTTATTCTCCTATGTGAAAGTGGAGGAGATCATCCTTAGCAGAACAACCACAAGAAAGGGAAGGAAACAGGCACTTGGGAATGGTCTGCATCTAGGAACTGCCAAATTCTTCCATCCATTCAGTGGAAAGGTCACTTACTATCTGTATAACCTCATGCAAAGAGAAAGCCTATGATACCTTCCTCACAGAACCATCACAAAGATTAAATCCACCGTCTGTAAAAAGCACACTGTTACATTTACCACTTAGTAAATGGTAACTTGAGGTGGAGGTGTACGTGGTGGCACTGAATTAACCAGAACATTGTTCACGATGGATCACCAACCGGGACTCTGAAATCCTTTCCCTGTCTGGAGTTTTTTTTATCGCGTGGGGATTTGAACTACACAGAGATCAGACATGCAGGAAATGGTCCTCAGATGAAACTCCTCACATGCAGCCCCACGCTGCCTGAGGCAGGCTTACCAAGCAAAGGAAGGGGGGCCTCCCTGGCTCCATGTTAACTTGCCGGTCTGGCTGTCTTTCTGGCTTAATTATGCTCCAATAATCCTGACAAGACTGGCCGGGCTGCACTGTAAATCATGACAGTGGAAGTCCTAAAATAAAAGCAAGATTCATGATATGACCTCAATCTTGGCATGAAGGCCCATTAATTGGAAATCATGGACTTAACCGAATTCTGGGCATAGAACAGCCAGCTGGATTAAAGTTTCTGAGACCTGTTTCTTCACCCACAGGAAGATAACTGGAACGCACCAATGACAACAAAGCCAAACATTGGGTGTTGCTGAGGAGACAGATAATTGATTGTTTCCCTGGCATACTAGCTCCCCAACCATCAGTCATGCTTTGGAGGGGCCACCACCACCATTTCAGCCACCTTTCTGTCCTCTACATGCTCAAGGGTGCCATGTAACCTCTTAGAGGCTCAGTTTTGAGATTACTGTTAACTTAAAATATATATATGTATTTACACACACACATACACAAGTGCTCAATAAGAAGTAGCCATTATCATCATCCCATATTTGCCATCATCTACTATTATAAGGAGCTTGGAGGGGAGGAGGGGAACAGGAAAGAGCTGTGTGGCTTTTTTTCTGCAAGCTGCAGAAATGGCACCACAAATGGCATAGACAGATCACTGTACACCCAGGGCCTCCCTGCGTTCAAGGCAGCTTCTGCCTCTCCTTGCCATTTGACAGATACAGATTCCAGTATGTCTCTTCTTTCCTTCAGTCTAGTCTGTGTGAGGCTACCCGCTCTCAGAACCAAGATTTACAGGCATGAATCCTCGCCCAACGCTGAGATGGGTATCACACTCTTCACTATAGAGAAGGAAGGATGGTGTGCAACGTGTCTAAGGCATTGATTATAGAACACACTGGAACCAGGATATCATGCTGTTTCCTCAAGGAATTGGGAGGACGTAGACAGTGTGTTAGAGAGGGTGGGAGACAAAATTAGGAAGGTGAGTCGTCCTCAAATCCCAAAAGGCTTGAGGGCCAAACTAACCTTCAATAGAACAGAGTTATTTAGAATTATTGGGAGGGGTGTGGGAATGCTTTTGTTGGAAGCTTCAAATAGACAAATTAGTGTGCAAGAAAAGCTCAGTGAGAACAGAGACAGTGCTTAATTTATGTCTGTACCAAGCACCCAGCAGGTTGCCTACCAAGGTATAAACAGTCCAAACTAGGACGCTGAACCAAATGGAATTAAATCTGTCAAGAAACCAAGAGCACCACTTCACTCTTAAACCTACTGCAATTGCTTTGAAGTGCTGCCTTCAAATAATGCCTGGTAATAATGGCAGTGGTTATCATTCATTACTCACCTTCTGATTGCTGGGAACTGGGCCTCCAGGCTTTAAATCCACTGTCTCATTTGATCCTCACAATCACGTTGCCAAGTAAGCTCTATCATCCCCCATTTACAGATGAGCAAACTGGGGACCCAAGACACAGATACAGTCACACAGCCAGGGCTCTTCCCCAGACCTGTCTTCCTCCAAAGCCTGTGATCTTCTCATGACATTTTACATATTAGTTAAAAGCTTAAAACACAAAGGGAAACAATCAAACCAGCAAGCACTGCCGGAGTAGAGAAGCCAGGTCCTGTGATGTCTGCTCTGTATATGATGTAAGGATATTTTTAAGACCAGGTCCTAGGAAGGGGAAACCTCTAAACATCCCTTGCTGGGAAGGCACAAATGAATGGAAACTACATGCTGAGTCTTTAGCAGACAGGAGAGGAAAGCCGAGGCCCAGCTCCACTCATGGTCCCTTGTGCAGACTATGTGGTCATGTACCGGGATGGGGGCAGTGCCTTCAGAGGCTCTTTATATGTGGAATCTGAAAAAGCCAAACTTGTAAAAACAGAGAGTGAAATGGTGATTACCAGGGTCTGGAGGGTGGGGGGAGAGGACTGAGGTTTAAAGGTACGAACTTGCAATGAGCGGTAAGTAAGTCCTAGTGATCTAATGCATAGTATAGTGAACACAGACATTATTGTATTATAACCATCACACCCGCTAAGAGACTTGATCTTCGTTATTTCAACCACAAAAAAGAAATGATAATTATGTGACGTGATAGAGGTGCTAAGTAATGCTATAACGGTAATCATATTACAACATATAAACGTATCTAATCAACATGTTGTACACCTTACATTTATATAATGTTATATGTCAAATATATTTCAGTAAAAAAAAAATAAAAGATGCTCTTTCCTAAACTTGTCTCTTCTTGCTGCCCAGTCCCACCCACCCGACAGGCACAGGCACTCTTTAGGGTCAGCAGCTGCTCAGATTTTGATCCTCCTGTTCACCGGTCATGTGTACAAGCATCCTAGCGGCGGCAGCAGAGGTCACGTATCTAACGAACAGCAGGGTGAGACACAAAGCAGGTTTGCCTGGCCCTAAATCCCATGCCCTCCCACCATCCTATTCTTCATTTCCCCATTAGAGAGAAGAGCAGAGGTCTCAGTGCAGTTGCCAAAGTGCATGGGTGGCTGTACCTCTGAAAGAGCCCCAAGATGACCTTGTCCAATATAAATGAGACATAAGAAATGCCCACGTCCAAGACACCCAATTCTTCCCTCAGCAGCCACTGTCACTGTGCTTCTCACAAGTGTAGAAGCCTGGACTCGCCCAGGATGGTGGGGGGCAGCACATGAGTAGAACCAACGTCTCTTCTCCCCACACACCTACACACTTGAGTCCACTCCCTCCCAGGCATGAATGAGTCCAGGCATTTGGGAATCTGTATTATCCGACTCATGAGAGTAACCAAAGGAGTTCAGTTCCAAATACCAGTGTACCCTGAAGCAGACGGCTTTCCCCCTCTGGGCAAAGCCTCTTCCTCTGTAAAATGAGGAGGTAGAATTAGCTGCTCCCTAAGGTCCCATAACACTGGAGCCTCCATGATTCACAGACTCTCTAAAACATGATTATTAAATTGTGATTTGTGCTACAGGGCAAGGCACTGGTAGGAGCCCCACCAAATCGGACATGGAGCTGAAGTTTTAACTGCCACTAAAGGGTGGCATTGGTCAAATAAAAAGCATCCCGATCTCCATCATGGCTTCTGTTTTCTATTTTTGTCCAGGAAGACCTGGTGAGGGCTGTTATGTAATAGGCTGGCCAGCTGCAAGCTCCTTCTGTCCTCTTTCTCTGTACTTGGCATTAATCTCAAAGGGACTGATCTCTCCCTGGCTGCCCTTTTCTGTAACCTTTAAACACCTGCATCTTGCCTTTATAACTGTAAGCTCCTAGAAGGCAAGCTGGGTGGGTTAGACACGACTGCATACACAGTGCAGAGCACAGAGCTGTGGACACAGTGGTAGTAAGAGTACTCTAGTATTCCGCTACTAAAAATGACAAACAGTAACTAAAATAGGCTCATACTTGAGCGCCTACTCTGTACCAGGCTTTGTTCTAAATGCTTTACAACTCTATGAGGTACGTATTACTGCTATCTTATATTTTGTAGGTGTGGGAACAGATATAGAGAGGCTATCTTACTTGCTGAGGTCACACAGTTAATAAAGGCAAAATGTGGACAGTCTCAGACCCACAACTATTTGTTGAATGAAATTACCTAGACAACAGTTGGGACTGTGTTCCTTTGGCATTGGAGAGACCTGGGTCCAAACTCTAGCTCAGCAATTTACTAGCTGTTTCTTTAGATAAAGCCAACTAAACCTTTCTGAAGCTCAGTTTCTTCATCTGTAAAATGGGATAACAGTATCTACCTTATGGGGTTATTCTGAAGATCAGAGATAAATGCCTGTAAAAGAACCTAGTGTGGTCCCGGCCTAGTCTTTTATTCATGTATTTACTAAGCTCCTACTGTGTAAAAAGGCTCTGTGGCAGGTGGTGGGAAAACAGAAGAAACCTCGTCCCTGCCCTCAAGCTGCTCAGGCAAACATACACAAAAAACTATATACCACGAGGAAAGGACAATGTTCTGCACTGGGTATCACCTGAACCCAGCGGAGAGCACCTGAGGGCAAGGATAGCTGAACAGAGTCTGCGAGGATGAGTGAGGCTAGCCAGGCCCACTTGGACAGATGATTCCATTCCCAGCTGGTGAGGCCATACCCCAGGGTACTGACCATGACCCTGTTCTCATATCTCACATTCAATCTCTCAGAAAAGCACTGCCTGTGCTGCCTTCAAATTTTGTCCAGAATCCAAAATGTGTGTAGAGCTTCCACTTCTCTTTTTTTTAAGAGAAAATGGAGGAGACATGGGGGGTGGGGATATATTTTTATATACACACCACTCACACACTTATATTTACAAAGTGAAAAGATAAACCCAAAACTACCTATGAGGCAGGAATAGAAGCTGAAATTCTTTGAATACAGGGATTCTATCCCTGAATACAGGGATAGAAGCTGAAATTCTTTGAATACAACTTGTTTTACAGATTTGAATTTGGAACTACGTAAATATTCTACATAATTAGAAACATAAAAGTAACCCATAAAAAGTGAAAGCAAAATGAAGC